>NW_027532882.1:1114261-1144034 GCF_008692635.1 Crocuta crocuta | reverse complement strand
GGGGAGGTGGTTATCAGGGATAACTCAGAATCAGTATCTGTAAGTGAGGCAAGTGGGTCTGAGCACGGGGAAACATTTCAGCAATGCGGCCGCAGCTGAAACCCTACCCTATCCGACAGGGAGCACTCTGATCCTGCTCATTCTTCAGAGTGACCCTCCACTATGCTCCTTGACTAGAGCTGCTGTACCACAGTGCCACAGACCGGGGTGCTTCACAGAAATGCGCTCTCTCACCGCTCTGGGGGCTGGAAGTGCAGGCTCATGGCCGGCCAGGCCGGTTCCTCCTGAGGTTGTGAGGGAGACTGTCCCTTGCTTCCCTCCTCTCCTAGCTTCTGACGGTTCGCTGGCAGTCTTTGGCGTCCCCTGGCTTGTAGCTGTGTCGCCCCAGTTTCTGCCTTTATCTTCACCTGGCGTTCTCCCTGTGCGTCTCTGCCCAGGGAGACCTTTTATAAGGACACCAGTCAGATCAGATCAGAGCCCCACCCTACTCGGGCATGACTCACCCTCGCTCATACATCTACATTTTATTTGGTGACCCCGTCTCCAAATAAAGTCACATTCTGAGGTACTGGCAGTTAGGATTTGGACATACCATTTTTGGATGTGTGGGGGACACAGTCAAACCTATAACATGCATCTAGGCACAGGTGACAGGCCTTGGTACCCCACATAAAACAGTCCCCACATAAGTAGATGTGGCTACCCTTAGTGAGCGAGCATTACGTGGGCAAAGCTGGCCCCCTAAGCCTAGGAAAGTGCTGGCAGAGGGACTCAGCTGTGAGCCCCCAGCAGACAGCGCTCCTGTCAACTACAGTGGATCCGCCACAGCACCCACAGCAGTGTATTGATCGCAGCACACACAACGGCTACCACCGTGGCATCCTGTAGTTCTGGTTACAAGGGCTTCTAGAGGCGCTTGGGGTGTAAGACTCTGGGTGAGTCACCTTGAGGGCAGAATCTGAAGCGGCACCGTCAGCTTTGGGGTTGAAACCATGCCCCAGGAGATGGGTCCAGAGCATCTAAAGAGGTTAGAGACCAACAGCTAGAAAACGTGGACCTCATCACACATAGTCTAGACCACCTGCGAACCATGCCAGCCTGTTTAGAGTGCTGCTTCCCTCTTCTGTGGAGTACTTTGGAGATACCAAAGCTCTCCCTGCACTGGTGGCAACTGTTTCATCTGTGGTCATGCAGCGCACACTTGGGGCCAGGAGTCAGGGCTTCCTGGCCCCCGACCCTGAGCATTTCAACCACTCACATCCCCATTCCGACCCAGAGCCCAGCCAGAGCTCCTTCTCTGGTTGCAAGACTGTGGCCTATAAAGCCCACCAGACTAGGCTTTTCCTCAGCTTTGCCAGGCTCTCACCAAAGGCCAGAAGTCTTGGATGGATGGATAGATAGATGAACAGATGGATAGACAGATGGCTGAATGGACAAACAGGTGGATGGATAAATGGATGCACAGACAGGTGGGGGTACAAACAGGTGGGTGGTGGAATGAATGGAGAGAAGGAAGGAAAGGCAGAAAGATGACTTGATGGACAGACGGATGGATAGATGGGTGGACAGACAGATGGACAGACGGATGGATGGATGGATGGATGGATGGATGGACGGACGGATGGATGGGTGGTGGATGAGCAGGCCAATGAACAAACAGACAGGTGAATGGGTGAGTGGATGAGTAAGTGGATGGATGAATGGACGGGTGGATAGATAGATGGATAGATGGAGTGAGACTGTGACCAGAGGACCCACCCAGCCAACACACAGAACTGTGAGAAATAAATGTTTGCTGTTTTAAGTTACAGAGTTTTTAGGATGTTCATTACAAGCAACAAGTAACATGTGAAGTCATGTGACTCACTCAGAGCCACATGGGGAGCAGAAGGCAGGGGTTCTATGTCCTTACCCACTACGCTCTGTGTATAGCTCATGCAAGGCTGTTCAAACTCTTCTTTCAATCTGTGGTCCCCCACTGACCACCCATCCTGGGGGCAGGTGCATCCTGTCAGGATGACATTAGAAGGATTCAATATATAAGCCTTCAGCACGGTGGAATGGAGCAAGATCCTGGAGGTCCCTGGTATCCCCGGAATGAACCCCTTAGTGCTTGCATCATGGGAAGGTCTGCAGCTCTTTAGGATAGCAGTTACCAGCTCCTATGGAAATAGTTCCATATTTAAACCGCCAGTTCAATCATACACGTACATACAAGCAGGTTAGCCCTGTTTGCGGCAATATTTAACCTCCTGCTTCACGGTTCTGAAGAACCCCCAGGTTTGCTCCCTCTGAAACCAGTTACCCACAACTTCCAGATTTCCCTTAACATAGCCCACCCCACAGCCACAACCCCACACAGTTCACAGATCCTTGCTTGAACACCACACAAAACCAGGAATATTCTCAGATAATTTATTCAGATTTTCCATATAAACAGGTAATTATCCCATGTTTTACATGCAGAGCAATTTCAATATTCAAAAAAAAAGGCATATTCTGTACATGGCGCTACTTGGCTCTTGTAGGAAAACATTGAAAAAAAATAATTGAGCTTTTGGTGGGTTTTGTGTTTCTGGGTTGTTTTCCACATAAGCCGAGGCACACTTGATCCTGTACAGCTGACAGTGGATGGAAAGTGTCTGCTGCTGACATGCAGGGCCAAGACCCCCCCCCCAGGCACAAAAAGGAGAAAGATTAAACAAGCCATTCCTGAGTGTGTGCGTGGACACACACTCATCTTGGAAGTTGTTCCTTCCTTCTCAAAGGGGACAAAGAGCCTCAGATTCATGATCTGGTTTTTAACAAGGACTTTTAGGGTCCACACCCAAATAAGCATTTGGCTGGAGGCTGGTTCTGGACCCTGACTGGTATGAGGTGACAGTGAGATCAATAAGTCAAGGTTTCCCTCTGCTTCTGGGGGACTCCCCAGGGAGCACTCACCTTCAGTTGTGGCCCCTGAACATCCATCACATTCGCTCAGGTGTTTGAAAGAACAACCCAGCATTTGTTCTTTCCATTTCAACCTCGCCTCTGGTGTAAACCAATAGTCTAAAGAACATTCTGGAAGGTTTTCTGAAGGGACACCATTCTATGTGTACCATTTATATACAATTAGCATTTCCCTGCTCCCCACATCCAACAAAACCATAATTTCTAAAGAGCCTGAAGTGTCAAGGACTCACCAAGTGGCATCCAAAAGACATTTAAGCCCAAATCTCCGCCCACCATGAAAGTAGAAAAACGATGGTCACTGGAACTACAGCACATCCATGACCTACTCAGATGGCCAGCGTGGGCCATGCTCTGACGGCATTCCTGCCCACTGCCCCCGGTTATGACAACTACAAATTCACACCTCCCAACCCAACAAGCACGTTTTATGGCCGACTGTCTGCTCTGGGGGGAGACAGTGGAAGATCTGTCCATCAATTGGCAGCAGTCTCCAATGATCACAGGACTGTATGTGCAGACCCTTGCATCAGTTCTCACATTTTCTCTGTTGTGCTCCATATCTCTCCAAGAGAACCAGCAGCATTCCTCCCTACGAGCTTGAAATTACAGGAAAGCACCAAGGATAACTTCCAGAATACAAACATTTCCAGACGTGTGCTTGACATCACTGGTCCCGGGAAGAAATGTGCTTGCTACTCTCCTCCCGGAAGAAGACACTACTCTGTGGAGTATGCCACACTAAGGAAAAGGATTTTTAATAATAATGAGACATCTTTAAAAACAAACAACGAAGAAAAGCTTAGTGTCGACCTAAGCTGGCTTTGCTGCTTTTGCTTTTATTGCCCATCACTACAACCCTGCCAGGTCAACCATGACTTTCCAGGACCAAAGTTGTTGTTCGATACAACACTGTGTGATGAAAAAGGTTTACAACCCGATGGCTGCTTTCTCTTCTCACTGCAACGGCAGAGACAACTAAAGGAAATAGGTGATAGCCCATTTGTGCAGGTGAGCCCAGCACTCTACCACACCTCTCCAACATAAGCACAGAAAAGGCGAGCCTGCAGGGGCAGTGGTGTCTACAAGTAGACCACGCGCAGTGAGGTTTGGCAAGTAGGACAACAGCCCTGCTGGCCCTTCCCAAACTTACATATGAGTTCTCAAAGCCCCCTAAGTTCAAACAGTATCGACCCGAGGTCAACCAAACACAAGGGTCCAAGGTCTTGCTGCTAAAAAATACACTCAGCATGCTGGGAGATTTCGGATTGGAATTTCTCCACATTCCCCCTTTCCACTTGGAGAACAGAGACGCTGCATTGGGTATTTGTGTGTGAGGTGCCCACAATGCAATGTGTTCCACTCCCAAAAAGCATCTGAGCTTAAAAGTAGTAGGAATAAGCCATGGAGAGTCCAGGGCACCTTGGTGCTCCCTGCAGGGGGGATGCTAGCTTTGCATCAAAACCTATCTTTGCCCCAGCAGGAGATGGAGTATTCTCTCCTCGCCAAAGGTAGCTAGCTCAGGCCTGGCCACCCCACACATCACGTACGTCATGATGACCTGAAATGTTAGCTCATGTTTGGAAGCATGGGGTCAGTGGATGGAGGATCCAAACTAGTGGGGGTGGGGAAGATTTAATTCAGAGAAGAATATTATCAGCCAGAAAAAGGATTTAGGCTCACACAAAAACCACACTTTATCCCAACTCCCTCCCTCAAAATTCTTACTGGTCCCTGGCATTTGGAATCAGCTGATACAGATTTTCCCTGATTCAGATTGGATCCAGGCAGAATTCTGAAGTCTCAAAGATGTCCATTATTGAACCACATCTTAATGATACACTGAGGTAGACTGTGCTGGAAAAAAAAAAAATATCATTACCCCACATTCACCTGTTTATTTTTCTTTGATAAAAATTTACATGCACTCCATTTTTTACGAAAGTGATTTTTACAGTGATTTTTATATATTAAAATAAATAATTTTCCCCTAATATAAGAAAACCTTTCTGAATTAGAAAAATGTGAAAATTGTTGCTAGTGTCGTATACGGCCACTACAAATTTACTATGAAAAGAACAAAATACCTAAATCTATGTATTTTTCATTTACGTACAGACCCTCTTATATGTACAAAATAAATTTGGCGAAAATAATTTCTGTACTCTTGTTCCTTGTACCCAATCATTGAGGCTCCCCAGGAATATTTCATGTGCTGTAATTTCTCAAATCATATAAATAAGATAGTAATAGGCAATTGGGATTTGTGTCTACCTGTGTTCTTAATCAAGAATTGAGAAGGTTCAGAGGTCGCCATTGTCTCTATCCTGTTCTTAAGCCCACAACTTTTAAGAGAAGAGGAGAAGGAAGCAATCAAAAACTCATGAGAAAATGCTCTCAGGGATAACCCGTGGGTGAGGATTTTGATGAACCAAAGTAATGAGTTCACCATGTTCTTTATTTGAGCAGCTGTGATTCTTTCCCCAAAGGGAAGAAACTGGATTCACGCCCATTCGGAAGTTCTTGGTGGCATGAAGATCCTTAGCGGTTTCTCCTCCGGACTCTATTCTCTTGGGGACTGCAACATCATGAGCACCTGAGAGTTCTGCTCAGGCCCCACACCTGGCCCAGCTGAGGTCACTGGGCGCAGAGCAGCTTCTGGGAGGTCAACTCTGAGGACAGCTGGATGCCCTGAAGGTGGAGGGGACCGACAGGTGCATCTTGCTTCATATTGCTTAGTGTTCTCAAAGTCCATCTGGGCTGTCGCACTCTGGGATTTGATTTCGTTGTTTGCACAATAGTCGTAGGATGTGCACACCCAGCTGAGGAAGCGTGCGAGGTACACACAAGGAACCAAAAGATCCAAGAGCCACAGGTGTGTCTGAAGGCAGGACTCAGCTCCAGGTGCCTACCGGCTCACCCGAGCAGAAACCAAGCCATCCACCAGACCCAGTCACCCACACCCACGGCCTCATGCTGTCCAAAAGGGTTAGCAGCTAATGTGGCTTTATTCCCAGAAAAATGGATGCCTTTAAGACCAAACAAAGCAGCCACTGATGCCTCGCTCCCCCTCCGCACACAGGCAGACCAACCAACCAACCCACAAGGCCTCCCCCTACCCCGGGAAACAGTTAATAACTTATGAGGCTGACGCTGGAGATTTTTAAAAAATTAAATATGTTACAAATATATTCTCAAAACTCTTAATCATCTTAGTTCTTTTTTTTTTCTTTCCTTTTTTTTTTTTTTTTTTTTGTTTTATGTCCTAGCTTTGTTTGGTCTTGAAAAGATCCACTATCAGTCCAAACTACTCCCTTGGCTCCCGGAAAACGTTTTTCACCAAAGTTAAGGGAGAAAAGACTCCTGAGACTAGGCTTGGGGCAGAAGAATCTGTGGAGGGCACAGTCTCCCAGTAAATAAGGAGGAAGGAGATGGGAGGGAGTAGGAGCTCGAGAAGAACAGAACCTTCGTGAGCCAACCCCCTCCAGAGCGTCAACTCGGCATGAATGCTCTCTGCGCGCGCGCACACACACACAAACACACACACACACACACAACAGCCATGTCTAGCCCGGACACACACACATACACGCTCAGGGACACACGTGAGCCACGCTAGGACTGCAGATTCTTATCAAAAGTATAAAAGCAGTAGCTATTGGTCAATTTGAGGAACTGATTTTGTGAAGAAGAAGAAAAAAAATCCTTCAGCCTGGATGAGGAGACTCTTCCCGAAGCCCACTCCGTAAAAGTCTGAAGTTCTACTGGAACAAGGTGGGTTGTTGTTTTTTTTCTTTCTCTCAAACTTTTGTTCCACAAACAAGTTTTATGCTTTATACTGTAGCTCAGACACCAGAAAAAAAAAAAAAAGAAAAGAAAAAAAAAAGATTTGTAAAAACAAGTGCTTGCTTTCAATCTACTTGAAAAATAGTAACATCCTGGCTTAAAACCGCAGTTGCCTGTAAGGACAGCAGCTGAGAAAACCCCTGCTTTAGGGTCACAGTTAAAGTCTCTGACAGCGAGTCAAATTGGCAATCAAACAAACATGTTTTAAGTCATAGATGAACAGCAATGGATAGTAATGATCTCTGAGCTCCGTTCGACACTGTGGCAGATTCATATGAGAATCCTGAGTTTTCTGGAGGCCTTTGAATCAGAGGAAAATGAACAAGAGGGGTTTGGGGAACCCCTCGACCCAAACAGGCGCTGTTAGGAGGGATTCGACCTCGGCAGAGTCAGAATCCGTCCGTTTTTCTTGCCCCCATTCATGTGGGTGTAGGGGATATGATCCTCGTAGTTCCGCTTGAGGCCCAGCGAGGCCCCTCCATCCCGGCCCCCGGCCTCTTCCCTCTGAGCATGTGAGGCCCGATCCAGGGGGACACTCTCCATGTCCTCAAACTCCATCTCCAATTCCTCGCTCTCAGGGGCCTTGTTCTCCTCGCTGTGGAAGAAGGAAACTTCCGGAAAGCTGGGGTGCAGGTCGTCCTTGAGCAGGTCAACGATCTCCAGGAAGGTGGGCCGCATCTTGGGGTTGAACTGCCAGCACATGTGCATCAGGTCCGTGCTACAAGACAGGGGGACACATCAGGAAGGAGTCCGGGGGACCCAGCCATGCAGTCCCCACTGCCACCCTCGTTCCGGCCAGCTGTCCCCGCAGATGACAAGTAGCAGCCTCAGACAGTGCCCACCAGCGCAGGCAACAGGCAAGAGAGAAACAGGATTTCTACCGATGCTTAAAAAATGATTTTGGAAAGACAGCCAAAGGGGCTGCCTCCTTCCCAACGCAGCTCAAGAAGGGCCCCTTTTGATGCAGCCACACGTCGCACAAGGTTTATAATTCTGTACATTCCTGGAGTGTTTTCCCTCCCATTTGGTGCATTTGGTAAAGTTTAATTCCTACGGGAGCTACCTGAAAGGCTTCCCTGTGCCAATAAGCAATCTTTCTGGGGCCAAAGAGCTCTCAGGATTGAGATGCTTAAGGCCTGATGGGGCAGCTGTGTGGACAGAACCCAGAGGACCAGCTGTGAGCAGTCATCCTGCAGGCCCAACACGCACGTGCTCCAGGGTGGTAGTGGGGGGGGGGTTTACACCCTGACTTAGCCAAGAGCACACAGGGCAGGTGCTGAGGGCCTGGCATTTCCATTTTACTCTTCCTCGCCCAGCTGTGATTCCTACGGCAGGGGTTGGCAAATTTCCACCCGTGGACTCAATGTGGCCCCCTGAAGTATTTTGGTAAATAAAGTTTTATTGGCACACAGCTACACCTATTCATTTATGTACTGTTAATGGCTGCCTTCAGTCTACACGGCACAGTAGCTGCAACAGAGGGCCACACAGGCCACAAAGCTGAAAGTATTTACAATATGGCCCTTTGTACAAAGTCTGTGCACCTCTACCCCAGGGCCTCCTCGATTTCCCTGGTCCTGGAGCTACAGCCAGCTGCTTACTGGCATGACTTGGGAAAGGACTTTCATGAAGCAACGTTTAGAAATACTTTGCTCAGAGTTTCTAAATAACTCTGCTTCGTACTCTTTCCTAGGAGGTCCCTTCCAACTGGGTTTTCTAAATTAACGCCACATTCTTTTGGGGATAAAGCATCAAAATGGCCTTTCTCCCTGGATTTTTCAGGAGGGCAAACTTTTTCCAAAGAAACACTAATAAAGGGCTTTAATAAATGTTCATTGTAGAAAGAAAACACACCAAAACACAGAGAAAATACAGCTGGCACACAGCTCCCCTTCAGATCGCACCTCATCTGTTCTATCTGAAGACACTTAGAAACGGAATACGTACTTTTTACCCTTAATATTTTAACATAGGCTTATTCACCAAGTTCTAAAATATTTTTATAAAATAATATTTTTCAAATTTCATTTGAAATTTCAATGGCTATGCCATTTTAATTTCTAAATTTACCTGGCAATTCTCATATTGTTGGGTATTTAGATCATTTCAATTTCTTTTGAGACTTAAAAAAAAACATCGCTTTGAGTAGCTATTAACAACAGGGGTATAAGAATGATTATCTAGCCAAACTACTGCCAGCACTGAGTATTAAAACTCTTTCCTTGGGGTGCCTGGGTGGCTTAGTCGGTTAAGCGTCCGACTTTCGCTTAGGTCATGATCTCGCGGTTCGTGGGTTCGAGCCCCGCGTCGGGCTCTGTGCTGACTGCCAGCTCAGAGCCTGGAGCCTGTTTCAGAGTCTGTCACTCCCTCTCTCTCTGACCCTCCCCTGCTCACGCTGTCTCTCTCTCTCTCCTAGAAATAAATAAAAAACATTTTAAAAAATTAAAAAAAAACCTCTCTTTCCTTTGGGGCACTGGGTGGCTCAGTCGGTTAAGTGTCCAACTTCAGTTCAAGTCATGATCTCGCAGTTTGTGAGTTTGAGCCCCACGTTGGGCTCTGTGCTATCAGCATAGAGCCCGCTTTGGATCTTCTGTCCCCTTCTCCCTCTGCCCTCTCCCCACTGGCTCTCTCTCTCAAAATAAACATTTAAAAAAAATCTTGTCTTTCTCCCTTCCTTCCTTCCTTCCTTCCTTTTTTTGCTTATTAGAAACACAGTACTTTCCTTCATTTTACTTTGTTTATTGGACTATTAGGGAGTCTGGACAAGTTTGCAAGTGTTTAATTAAATGGCCTGCATGTGTGTGTTGTCCATTTGATCCTAAAACAAAAATTTACTACTTTTTTCTGTAACAAAAAGCTAAAACAAAAATTGGGGAGTGGGGAGATACATAACACACATCCTTGGCCCAAAAATAATTTTAATATGCCTAGGATTTATTTTTTCCCCCAGTCTATTGAAGTATAATTGACATGTAATATGGTATTAATTTCCTGACGAATGGAAGTATATCAATAGACAGTTAAATATGCCACCTTCAGCTACCCAGTTTCCTTTTCCCATGGTAACCACTGATGTGGGGTTTCTTGTACAACCTTCCACACACATGATATGCAAGAAGGCATACATGTAAAGATACAACATGCAGGGGGCGCCTGGGTGGCTCAGTTGGTTGAGCATCCGACTTCAGCTCAGGTCAGATCTCACGGTTCATGGGTTCGAGCCCCGCGTCGGGCTCTGTGCTGACAGCTAGCTCAGTGCCTGGAGGCTGTTTCAGATTCTGTGTCTCCCTCTCTCTCTGCCCCTCCCCCACTCATGCTCTGTCTCTCTGTCTCAAAAATAAATAAACTATAAAAATTAAAAAAAAAAAAAGATACGACATGCAAACACAAGCATATGTACAGATACAACAAGCAAAAAAGTGTCTGTGCACAGATACAATGTGCAAACACGACCACACGTGTAGACATAGGACAGCGAACCAAAGGGCAGTGCCTTTTTAATGAAGAGCCCGGACGCTGCACTGTCTTTCCACACTTACACTCTCTCCGGACAGTTGTCGGGTTGATCCAGATATCCTCCATCCATGACAAATTTCAACACCTGTTCATTAGACAGGCCCTGGTAAGGCTGTTCTGCCAAGCTGGTGATTTCCCAAAGGACCACGCCAAAGGACCTGCCAATGACAGTTGAACGTAGTAACAAAGAAGCTATTAACACACACACACACACACACACACACACACCCCTTCTTGGTTTACTAGTACGTGGTTGGCCTATTCATTCAACAATTCATGCTGCATTCAGGAATGCCTAGATTAGTCTCAGTCGGAACATAGGCAGCCGTGCAAGGTCCTCGGACAGGACATCCCCTTCATTTTCTTGATTAAGAGCCTACAAGGAAGGTGGGTTTTAACTGGCCCCCCACTTGCTGGTCATGCTAATGGAACGACCCGGGATTCGAGCCCAGTGTTCTGTCTGCCAATCCATGCACAGCTCACCACATGTCAGAAGAAGTGGTGAAGACTCCGTCCTTCAGGGATTCCGGCGCCATCCACCGCACGGGGAGCAGACCCTTGCCTCCCTTCCGGTAGTAATCCGTTTCATAGATGTCTCTGGTCATTCCGAAGTCTGGCAACAAATGGTTCAACATGGTCTTAACCTGCAGCCTGCAGCCCAGGCGGCATCATCCTCACTGCCCCATGCCTTGCAGAGCCCTCAGATGGGCTCACCTGCCCCAGATGTGGGCTCACCTGGGTGGCAGCCAAACCCAGTGAGAATGGATCCTGAGGGTACTTATGGGGATGTGGAGGGAAAGGATGGGCCACCATGTAAAGGGAAGGAAACGGAAGCACCGAGTGGTAAAGAAGCAATGTTCCGGCCCGTAGCCTGGGAATCCTGTTTTCAACAACACTTCCTTCCCACCCATGACCTTGCAGGCTTCCCAAACCAAAGCTGTGAGTCTCTGCAGCCAACCCTCTATTCTCCACTAGATGTGGCTCCACCACTACCCACCGCCCAGCTCAAAACCCAGGGCCAGGTCCTCTTTGGACCCCCTTCCTTATACCCACATCTCAGACACATCTAAGACCTGCCCTCTCTTCTCCCACATTCCCTTCCAGTCCAGCTGTTCTTTTCCATCACCCTGGCCCCACCCAGGCCCACAGCCACCGCTCCCCTGCAGGGCCTTCCCTCCATCTGGACCCTGGCACCTCACTGCCCCAGAGAAGCTACATAAATAGGATCCTGTTATTCTTTGCTTCCCATGGCTAATGGAGCATAAGGTCTTTGGGGATCATAAGCAGAATGACATCACTTCCGGCTCCCCTTGCGGCTATAAAGATAATGTCTTTGGGGATCGTAAGTCGAATCATGTTACTTCTAGCCTTCTAGCCTCCCACTGGCTACTTAGGATAACGCTAGGTGCCTTACTGACTTTTCAGGCCCTTCCAGGCCTGGCTCCTGCCTCTCTCTCTCTAACCTCACATCTCATGCTGCGCTGCTCCCCTCTGCATTCCTTTTATTCATATCACATCAGCCTCATGGCCTCCACATTTGCTGTAACTCCCCCTGGAATGCTGCCACTCGGGTCAATTCATCCTGCAAGGTTTGGCCGAAACGCTACCTCCCTCCAGAGAGAGGCCTCTCCTTGCGATCATGGAGCTCCTCATTTCTTCAGGGCTTCATTATCTTGTTTATAATTACTGTGCATCTCGAGTAGCCCTATCCAGTAGGACTTCTGTGATGATGAACACGGTCTATGTTCACACTGCCCAATACTTGCAGCCACCAGGCTCGAGGTGGCAACTGATCGCCTGAAAAGTGGCCAGTTGCAGCCAGAGGAATACATTTTTAATTCTACTTAATGTAATTTAAGTGGCCACAGGTGGCTGGTGGCTACTGTGCTGACTGGTGCAGGTAAAGACTGCGTGCTGGGGGCAGAAAAACCATGTGACTTATCCGTCGTCACACCTTTCCTAGTGTGGTAGCTTCTGCCAGCGGGCAGCACAAATATTATCCAGAGCAGTAAATGAGCAAGTTCATGAGCAAATGCAATTAAATGACAGTTTGAGGATCGAGCCCTCTTTGCACTACTGGAAAAGACTGAACTGTTCAATGTAGACAACTCCTTCCGAAATCAAACTTGGCCTGGGCCACACATTTCAAACCAGAAAGCCGGACGAACCTCCAATTTTGACGGTGAAATCGTGGGCCACCATGCAATTTCGAGCTGCGAGATCCCGGTGCACAAACTTCTTGGCGTTCAGGTACGCCATCCCGTCGGCAATCTCCGCCGCCATCTGAATCATCTCTTGCAGGGTAGGGGGAGGGCGGCCGGGGTTATTCTAAAGTCAAAACACGGGGTCGTGTTCAGCAATGCGGGTTCCTGTGGCCGGGAGCGAGTGCCCTGCTGGGTCCCCAGAGGCAGCTCACCTCAGCCTCTGGCCGCAGGGAGCGGAGGTAGCTCTTCAGGTCTCCGTGAGCCATCAGCTCCATCACCACCAGCGTCGGCTGGCCTTTGGACACCACCCCCAGGAGGCGGACCTGCGGAGGAAGCGGAGCACATTCTAGGGGGAGGGTCTCGGGGAAGGTGTCCCCTCATCAAGGTGACTCACAGCACCCTGTGTGGTGGGCCCTGGTCTGTCCGGCTCAACTGTTAGGACAGGTGAGTTGGAGGAAGGAGAAAGAACTCAGGACTCACGGTCGGGTAGGGGTGGGGGGAGCAGACAGACACACCTACAGACAGCAACACTCCAAGACAGACACTTGGATACCTCCCTGATGTCCCTGAGCACATAAGGCTCAGTTCCCACCTCGAAGCCTTTGCATCTGCTCTTTCCTCTCCCTGGCCCTCTGTTCCCTGATATGTCCACATGGCTCAGTCCCTCCATCCTTAAGTCTTGGCTCATATACACCTTTTCCCAGCCTTGAACTCCCAGGCCCCTGACTCTGCTCTCTTGTTCCATTCCGCCACAGCATCAGCTCCTAACGTCTCCCATAAGGAATTTACTGGGTTTAGAGTCTGGAATCTGATGCATCAAAGAGATGAGAATGAGGCTTAGCCATTCTGCACCCAGCAGATCCCCTTAGCACTAGGCTCAAGGAGAAGATAAGCGGGAAGGGAAGGGGCAGACAGGGATGCGGTGAACGCTCATGTGTTTTGGGGTTATAAAGCAGCCAGGGAGAGGGAAGAGAAAACATTCTGGAAAGCAACGGGACAAGTCTGGCTCCAGGCAAGGTGTAGGAGGATGATTCTTCACAGAGTAGGGGACAGGTACGGGTCCACATCCAGGAAGAACAGGGGAGCAGGCACTAAAGGAAGCCTCTGTCTGCTCTGGGCCGAAGGCAGGACTCACCACGTGATGACAGGTGAAGCCCTTCATGACCGAGGCCTCATTGAGAAACTCGATCCTCTCTCGCAGACTGGCAGACTCGTTGACCGTCTTCACCGCCACGCGGGTCTCCGCCTCGCCCTTGACGATGTCCCTGGCGTTGCCCTCGTACACCATGCCGAAGGAGCCCTGCCCCAGCTCGCGCAGGAGAGTGATCTTCTCCCGGGGCACCTCCCACTCGTCCGGCACATACACAGAGCAGGGAAACACTACTCCTCACTTATCTACACAGCATCCGTGACAGACCCCTGGGGGGCCCCCAGCCCACCTCCCACCTGAGCACCCCCCAGCAAATTCATTCAGTGATTTCTGGGGTCCAGAGCCTGTGTCAGGCACTGGGCACAGAGCCGAGAACAGGACGGGTGTGGGTCCCTGCCCTCACAGAGGGGACAGCCACTATCGGTCCGGGGTCCTGGCCAGTGAGTGCCGAGCTGAGCTTGCCTCCCTGTCCCTTCTGTCTGACTTCAGAGCCCCGCCACTGAACACCACGACTTCCCATCGAAGGCTGTTGTGTCTGCAAAGGGCCAAGGGGATGGGGCACGACCCCGCCTGCCAACCCCTGGGCTGTGGATGCGCCCCTCCAAGGGTACCCAGCATAGCAGGTCACCAGGCAGGCTGTGAATGAGGCCGGCTGAGATCATGGGTTTGCCCAGCTGATCAGATCACAGGTGGCAGACCCACCAAATTGTGAGCTAATAAACGGTGCTTGTCTCAAGCCGCTAAAGTTGGAGTGGTTTGTTACACAGCAAACAATTTGCAGACGAATGCACAGAGACCTCATAAGAAAAGTCGAAATGGTTCCTGCCTTCTTCTGCACCTGTTACAGGCTGAACACGGCCATTGCTGCTTTCCTGGAGGGCAGCAGGGCAGTAGGGTGGGGAGGCAGCCCTGAGCAGCCATCCCGACCTCACCCCTCCACATGGGGTCCGATGGCAGCCCTGAGGTTCAGCTTCCCCACCTCCGACGTGCAGTAACAATGCCATTCCCAAACTGGGAGAGGAGGGTCCTCCATCCGTGTTCGCCCACTCCCGCTCCCCTTCCTGCCACACAGTCCCACCTGGAGTGGGTTTCTCTGTGGTGACGCTTTGGCACCTAGGCCCTCGATGGCCCTAAAGGGGGCTGCCCCTCCCCAGGGTGGCCAGTTCCTGGACATAGTAAGTGGCCTGCCTGTGAGTGAGAGCACCTTCTATATGCAAAACAACCGAGCCAGAGCCTAAACCATAACCGCTTCCTCTGTGCGGCCCGCACACTCTGAGCTCTATCTGCTTCCCCCTGAAGCCCCAGGGCCAGGCCCTACACCCCGGAACCCACTAAAATCATTCAAACGAGCCAGCCCTCCGTCTCCCCCTGCCTTGCCTCGCCTTCCCAAGGAAAGCACAACAAAGGCTCTTGTCTGCGTTCTCTCCACGCTCCCTCTGCCTCCTGCCTGGCCCTGGGGCTCCCCTGGGTGGCGCTGCCCCCCTTTCATGTCCTGGGCATCACACGCATCACCCCTGTCTCCCAAGGCAGCAGCAACAGTGCTCATGCCTTGAAAGTCACTTTTTCTGCTTTTTGCTGATGAAGCACTTTGGAAACGTGGACTGTGGCAGGTGCTTTCTCCTCTGATGGGACAACCAAGCCTCATCTACAAGGGCTGCTCCGCGCCCTTTGGTGCAATCAAGGGAAACACAGGTGTCGGTCGTACGTTACCACCAGCATCAGCATCACGTCTGCGTCCAGGTCCCACCAACAGCAGATGTGTCCCCGGCACACACAGCCTCCTGCTCACCCCATTTTGTCCTCCATTCCCGTCTTCCGCACCCCTGCCCCCGTTTCTCACTCTGGCTGCCGACTGCCACCCGCCAGCTTAGACAGTAAGTCTGTACATGGCTCTCTGGCTCTGGCCCTCGGCGCTGTCGCTGACACAGGACCCAGGACCCACACCCCACGGCTGGGACACCGGATTCTCGGCCTCCCCGCCCCGCCAGGTCAGCCCATCCAACACGTGCCAGACAGCAGGTGTCCGGCCGCTCCCAGCATCCGGGGCTCTGCAGCAAGGGGCGGGTCTCAGGTGAACGGGAGGGCCCACTCAGCTTCCCAGGGTGTCAGCCCCCGACCTCCGCTTGACAGTAATAGCAAACGGCACCGAAAAGCAGGATTCCGGCCACCCAGGGGTCAGGGGTGGTACTCACCATCACTGGCACTGAGGTACTCGGGGTTCGAAGAAGCATACAGCGGCCCCAGTGGCCCATCCGGCTGCCTGGAAGGGAAAGAGGAAGACATTCCAGCTTGGTACTCTCACAAGACCCTGGGTCACTCGCAAGGGGGTTACTAGCTCCCCAGTGCGAATGCCGACCCTTCCCAGCAGCATCCATGTAATAACCCTGGATACAGTCTGGGGTTATGAACAAAAGCCCATCAGATGGCTCTTTAAGTGCATCATCAGGGGCACCTGGGTGGCTCAGTCGGTTAAGCATCCGACTTCGGCTCAGAGCATGATCTCACAGTTTGTGGGTTCAAGCCCCGCATCGGGCTCTGTGCTGACAGCTCGGAGCCTGGAGCCGACTTCAGATTCTGTGTCTTCCCTCTCTCTCTGCCTCTCCCCTGCTCACGCTGTCTCTCTCTCTCTCTTTCTCTCTCTCTCTCTCAGAAATAAATAGAAAAACATTAAAAAAATTTTTTAAAGTGCATCATCGTGGAACCATAAACTGTAATTCATGGGTGTCCATGTAATACCCAAAAGCCACTCACCCATTGCTATTCTCATCCCAGCTCCTGAGAAACAACTGTTACATTTTCAGGAAAATTTGGGAGCAGGTTGTTAATATAGCCATCACTCAAACTTAAATGGCACAGGTTTACGATGAGATAAAATGCTATTAAAAACAAACTCACCATTTCCTAATTATCTTACTATCATCAGGGACACGTCTGTAGTTTGAAACTGGCCACAGTAGGAATATTTACATGACAGCAAGAAATAGGAATGCTACAAACCAAGACTTCATCTATTGTTCTGTTGTTTGTCCAGGCTTAAGGTGATGGCAAAAATGTTACCAACGCAGATCAAGCTTAAAAGTCTGTCAGCTCTGGGACACCTGGGTGGCCCAGTCGGTTGAGCATCTGACCTCAGCTCAAGTCATGATCTCACGGTTCATGAGTTTGAGCCCCATGTTGACAGCTCAGAGCCTGGAGCCTGTTTCAGATTCTGTGTCTCCCTCTCTCTGCCCCTCCCCATTTCACTCTCTCTGTCTCTCAAAAATAAATAAACATTAAAAAAAATTTTTTTTTTAAATCTGACATCGGGGCACCTGGGTGGCTCAATTAGGCGTCCAACTTCGATTCAGGTCATGATCTCGCGGTTCATGGATTCAAGCCCCACGTCGGGCTCTGTGCTGAAAGCTCAGAGCCTGGAGCCTGTTTCAGATTCTGTATCTCCCTCTCTCTCTGACCCTCCCCTGCTCACACTGTCTCTCTCTCTCTCTCAGAAATAAATTAAAAAAAAAAAATTAAATAAAAAAAGTCTATCATCTCTGTAGCCATGATGTTGCAAACAGAAAAAAAAAGATTTAAGAAAATATTCTTCCTACAGGGCACCTGGGTGATTCAGTCAGTTAAGCTCTGACTTCAGCTCAGATCATGCTCTCACAGGTCGTGGGTTCCAGCCCTGTGTCGGGCTCTGTGCTGACAGCTCAGAGCCTGAAGCCTGCTTCAGACTGTATCTCCCTCTCTCTCTGCTCCTTCCCCGCTCATGCTCTCTCAAAAATAANTTTACGATGAGATAAAATGCTATTAAAAACAAACTCACCATTTCCTAATTATCTTACTATCATCAGGGACACGTCTGTAGTTTGAAACTGGCCACAGTAGGAATATTTACATGACAGCAAGAAATAGGAATGCTACAAACCAAGACTTCATCTATTGTTCTGTTGTTTGTCCAGGCTTAAGGTGATGGCAAAAATGTTACCAACGCAGATCAAGCTTAAAAGTCTGTCAGCTCTGGGACACCTGGGTGGCCCAGTCGGTTGAGCATCTGACCTCAGCTCAAGTCATGATCTCACGGTTCATGAGTTTGAGCCCCATGTTGACAGCTCAGAGCCTGGAGCCTGTTTCAGATTCTGTGTCTCCCTCTCTCTGCCCCTCCTCAGTTCACTCTCTCTGTCTCTCAAAAATAAATAAACATTAAAAAAAATTTTTTTTTTAAATCTGACATCGGGGCACCTGGGTGGCTCAATTAGGCGTCCAACTTCGATTCAGGTCATGATCTCGCGGTTCATGGATTCAAGCCCCACGTCGGGCTCTGTGCTGAAAGCTCAGAGCCTGGAGCCTGTTTCAGATTCTGTATCTCCCTCTCTCTCTGACCCTCCCCTGCTCACACTGTCTCTCTCTCTCTCTCAGAAATAAATTAAAAAAAAAAAATTAAATAAAAAAAGTCTATCATCTCTGTAGCCATGATGTTGCAAACAGAAAAAAAAAGATTTAAGAAAATATTCTTCCTACAGGGCACCTGGGTGATTCAGTCAGTTAAGCTCTGACTTCAGCTCAGATCATGCTCTCACAGGTCGTGGGTTCCAGCCCTGTGTCGGGCTCTGTGCTGACAGCTCAGAGCCTGAAGCCTGCTTCAGACTGTATCTCCCTCTCTCTCTGCTCCTTCCCCGCTCATGCTCTCTCAAAAATAAACATTAAATTTTTTTAATTAAAAAAAAAAAGAAAACGTTCCTCCAGTATTTAAGAAATTACTACCTGATTGGCTGAAGTCACCTCTTCATTGATGAACCTATACACCTATTTCATTTTTACCTTTCTCTTTAATGAAAACAAAACACCAACCAACATTCAGGTTGGAACTATACTCATTCATCTCTTGCAACCATGGATTGGCTATGATGCAAAGGTTCAGGGGGGTAAATCAACCAAAACATTTGGTGAGAATCAACCAGCTGGAGGGAATTTGCGATAACGAGTCTTATATATTGTATTAGGATCATTGCCTGTAAATTGCATGCTACACACATCCCCTGATGACAGTAAAAGTTATAATAAACTTAGACACAGCTCCCTCTGTATCCAGGCATACTTTCTTTTCTGGAGAGCCAGTTTTTAACCATTTACCAGCACCCCACTGCACCCACCTCTTTCTCAGGAACAGGTAAATACTTCCAATCACAACACTGAAGAGAAACACGAAGATGAGAGGGCCGATGATAATTTTTGCAATATTCGATGGGACATCTACTGAAATAGAATAAGAAAATATATGTTGGGGCGCCTGGGGGGCTCAGTCGGTTAAGCATCCAACTTCGGCTCAGGTCATGATCTCACAGCACGTGGATTCGAGCCCCGCGTCGGGCTCTGTGCTGACAGCTCAGAACCTGGAGCCTGCTTCAGATTCTGTCTCCCTCTCTCTCTGACCCTCCCCTGCTCACACTGTCTCTCTCTCTCTAAAATAAATAAAACATTAAAAAATTAAAAAAAAAAAAAAGAAAATATATGTTTCATATCAAAAGGTATTTGTATCACAAATCACTTCTACGCCTGCTAGGAGATGAGGTGACCTAGGACAGGGTCTGGGTCACCAGCAGACCAAGCGTGTGACGGAAAGGTTGGGACTCGAGCCAGTCCGAGCTCAGAGCACAGAGGGGCTGGGGGAGAAGCCCCATCACACAGCCACGGATGCCACCGGTGTGCCTACGTAAGGAAACCCTCGGCACCGGAGCTCAGAGGAGCTTCCCGGCTGGTGAACGCATCCGTACGCCAGGAGGGTGACGCCACACGCCCTGATTCCAGGGGGAGAAGACACAGCAGCTCGGTGTCCTGGACGCTCGTGGCCGTCCCCTATGTGTCTCTTCATTGCATGGTCCTGACCTACAGCCTTTCTAAGGAAGCGTCCTTGGAAGATAGCGCTTGTCTGAGCTCTGTGAGCTGATCTAGCGGATGAGTGAATGTGAGCGGGTCATGGGGACCTCTGAGTTTGCTGCCAGTCGGTCAGCAGCGCGGGGGGGGGGGCTTGGAGAACCCCAGCTTGCATCTGGCTTCAGAAGGGAGGGCAGCCTTGCTGTGAACCCTGCTCCTGAACGGGCACAGCAGGGTCGGCGTGTGGCACGCCCAGCTGGTGCCAGGGCACTCAGCCCTGCCCTGCCCTGGCCAGAGCCATCCCACTCTCCGAAGTCCACCATGACTGGGGCGTGAGAGCCCAGCCGGCCAGGCAGAAGGCTTGTCTCTTCCCTCCCCCCAAGCCCCCACCCCTCCTCATCTAGAATCTCCCGTCCTCCGATTATCGGGTTGTTCACTCATTCACGTGTCTGGGCTCCTACCCCACGTGTCAGGTTAACCCTCCTCTTTCGTCCCCACCTGTACATTCTTCCAGGTCTCGGTCAAGATGTCACCACCTCCAGGAAGCATTCCCTGACCAGCTCAGCCTTCCCCACCCTCCCAGCTTACTGTGCTCACCCAGTGGCAGCACTTACTGCCTGCATAGCAAGGGCACATCTGAGACCAAGTAGGTGAGCTCCCACGGCCTCCCTTGGACGACACAGCCCGTCTAAAAACAAACATTGAGGGGCGCCTGGGGGGGCTCAGTCGGTTAAGCGTCTGACTTCGGCTCAGGTCATGATCTCGTGGTTTATGAGTTCAAGCTCTGCGTCGGACTCTGTGCTGACAGCTCAGAGCCTGGAGCCTGCTTCGGATTCTGTGTGTGTCTCTCTCTCTGCCCCTCCCCTGCTCACTCTCTCTCTCTCTCTCTCTCAAAAGTAAACAAGCATTAAAAACAAATATTGAGACCCTAGTAACAGAAGCTAGTGTGTTAATCATGCCCTGTGCCAGCTATCGACATTCATAATTTCACTGAAACCTCCTTTCATCTCTGGAGAGATCTTATTATTATCCCAGGGTAGATGAGGAAGTTCAGGCTCAGAGAGGGCAAGCATCCTGCCCAGGTCACACAGCAGCAGCCGGCTGACCAGAGGTCAAGTCCAGGGCCAGCCAGCGGGCATAGCCTCCAAGCTTCCCCGGCCATCCTCTGACACGTTCTGCCATGCCCGGCACCCAGCGCAGACCCAGCCAAAGTTGCCGTGCACACTTACAATAATCTGTCACATAGAAATAAGTGGCTTCTGTCCAGGAGCCGTTGCCAGCCAGGGAGGTGGCCCGAACTCGCACGCTGTAATTCCCCGGCGGCAGCCCACGCAGCCTGCAGCCCCGCTCCAGAGCGAAGTGTCTACGGGAGACACAGAGGTGCAGCTCCTGGAAGACAGGGGAGGAGACAGGGGAGGGCAGGTGTGGGAGTGTCCGTTCCCAGGCAGGAATGTCAGGAAGGACAGAGGAGAGGCGCCCGGGTGGCTCAGTCGGTTAAGGATCTCCCGGTTCGCGAGTTCGAGCCCCGCGTCCAGCTCTGCATTGACAGTGCAGAGCCTGCTTGGGATTCTGTCTCCCTCTCCCTCTCCCCCTCCCCTGCTTGCTTTCGATCTCTCTCTCTCAAAACAAAAATAAACTTAAAAGAAAAGAGATGACACACAGAGAGGAAGGAACAGTCACTGGGAGACCTGGGGGCGACATTAGGAACCTTGGAATCTTAGCGCCCGAGTTCTGGAGAGAAGGAAGCAGACAGCGACGCTGTCGTTACCGATAACCCTTCCTAAACCACAAGCCAAGCATTGGACCTGGATCATGTCACTTCCTTCTGACCCCACCAGGGCTTAGCCTCTTGTTAGAGACGGGAAACAGAGGCTCGGGGCAGAGGTCGGCGGGCGTATGCTGTAAAGGGCCAGACGGTAAATGCGTTTGGCTTCAAGGTGCCAGTCACTGTGACCCACTCAACTCCGCTGTTCTAGCGGGAAAGCAGAGCCAGACCGCTCCCAACCCAGGCGGCATCCGTCCAGACGGGCGTGGCTGCGTGCCCACGGAGCCTTGTGGACGCTGGGTGCTGGGCTCCACGTAAGTGGACACGCGTCACGACACTGTTCTTCTCGCAATGCCTTGACATTTTTTTCCCCAACCATTTTCAGATGTGAAAGCGCTCCTTCGACCTCGGGCTGTACAAAACAGGCGTACAAAAATAGCGGCCAAGCCCTGGCGGGGGACACAAAACGGTTGTGGGGAGGGTCTCACGGCTGGTAAGTGGCAGGGCCGATCCCTGAATCCAGAACCATCCGGCTCCCAAATGCTATGACACCGCCGTGCGACACTGTCACCAGGCCTCCAAGAAGTCCCAGAAGGACGGGAAAGAAAGGGACCCACATCACCTACGTCGGGTTTCAGGCTTGGTCCCCCACAACCCCTGGTCTCAGAACCAAACACACGCGTGGGCTTAATGTCTGATGAAAGACAAATTTTAAAGCTCCTTCCTTCCCGGGGTGCAGCCTTTTGATTCGAAGTGATTCATTGCACCATCATTAAAAGAGCTGGGATCGACCCAAATCTCGGAAAACAGAGAGGAGATAAGTAAGGCAGACACACCCCAGTGATAACCACGTAAACAGAGATCAACCCCGAGCTGGTTGGGAGAGGCGTGAGGCTCCCAGGGAAAATAAGACCATGAAACCTGCATGCATCGGGCCAAATTTTAAAAACTTTCCAAAACAGCTCCAGGTTAATAGTGCACGCAGAGAGCCGGACCGGAAAATTTTAGCGGGGAGAGAAAGAAATGTAAAAACCCCCGTGCTTAGCATGTGACAATAACAGCAAGAAAACAGATTGGGCTGGATCGTGCTGGTGGCAGGGGCCCTGGTCCAAACGTTCTTCCCAGTAGGATGAGTCACCGAGTAGAAAGGGACAAATAAGCAAATATAGAAACCAAAGGTAGCTGCTATCCAGGACAAAGGGGAAATGCATCTTCCAGGGCCGGCCACGGACCCCAGCCACTGCAAAGGGGCGTACAATGGAAGGAACCAGAAGCTCAGGCAGCTGTCTCCCCCAACACCAAGAAACAAAAACCAAAAGGGAAACAAGACGCAAAAACCTGATAAAGAGCAAAGAAGCCAATGACATAAAAGCTGGCGCCAGCAAGAAGAAAAGCTCAAAACTGAAAGTTACTGACCCAAAGGAGGGCCCCCCCCCGCGATGAAAAATAGAGGCTCTTCATCAGGACAGGTGGTCCCTGGGGCCAGGGTCTCCCAGGGTGGAGAGGGGACGTGGTTAAGAGGGAGAAGGACTTGGATTCAAGTCCAAGGAGAGAGAGATTCAAGAGTGGTGCAGATGAAGGGAATTTCAGCTATCCAACCAGCAAATACGAAAGGAAGGAAGGAAGGAAGGAAGGAAGGAAGGAAGGAAGGAAGGAAGGAAGGAAGGAAGAAAGAAAAAGGAAGGAAGGAAGGAAGGAAGGAAGAAAGAAAAAGGAAGGAAGGAAGGAAGGAAGGAAGGAAGGAAGGAAGGAAGAAAGAAAAAGGAAGGAAGGAAGGAAGGAAGGAAGGAAGGAAGGAAGGAAGAAAAAGAAAAAAGAAAATGACGTCCTACTCAATGCTGGAGAGAATTTTGTAGGACTGGAAAAATCATACCACAATGGTATTAAAAAAAAGTTTTACAATATTTTCTCACTTGATTAACCGACTAAGCCACCCAGGTGCCCCTCACTTGATTTTTTTTTAATGTTTATTTATTTTTGAGACAGAGACAGAATATGAGCGGGGGAGGGGCAGAGAGAGAGGAAGACACAGAATCTGAAGCAGCTCCAGGCTCTGAGCTGTCAGCACAGAGCCCGATGTGGGGCTTGAACCCACGAACCGCGAGCTCATGACCTGAGCCGAAGTTGGACGTTCAACCGACGGAGCCACCCAGGCGCCCCTAAAAGGGTTTTTTAAAAGGTGATTGTAATCTCTCCTTCTCTCCTATTTCCCTCCCCCCATCTCTCTGTTCCCATAAAGGGCAAATGGGGCTACTCTGTCTGGGATGGGTGTGGGGTCACGTGGGCCAGAGGCTCTGGGAGGGATTTGCAGTGGGGATGCCTTCTGGTGCTCGCTGGGTTCCGGGAACAGGGCAGGGAGACTTTAGGGTTTGGTCCAATGCCAATAGGGTAATCGATTGTCTCAGTTTACCCAGGACCAAGGGCTTCCTAGGATGTAGGCAAATTCCAGGCAAATGCGAAAAGAGTCGGTCACAAAAGCAAGAATAAAATCGAGGAGGGTCTACATTGCTCACCGCACAGAATCCATATTGTCTTCCTTGCTGCCAGCGACATCCCAAACTTCCTTTGGAAGCTGCACCTCTCTCTTGCCTCCCATCCTCAACCCCACTCCCCCCGGGTTGCAGGGCTGACCCTCACTGCCCGCAGCTGCCCCAAGCTGAAGAGTTCCATGGGTTTGGGGAAGAGCACAAAACTCAGGCCCAAATGAACCATCCAAGAAAACGCAAATCGAGATCACAGTGAGACACCAGTCCCACCCACCAGCGCGGCTCTCATCCCAAACCCAGACCAAGTACTGGCCACCAAGGTGGAGAAATTGGAACCCTCACACACTCCTGGAAGGGACAGAAAATGGTGCAGCCACTTTGGGAAAGGGTGGGCATTTCCTTTAGAAGTTTAAATGCAGAGTTGGGGTGCCCGGGTGGCTCAGGCGGTGAAGTGTCCAACTTTGGCTCAGTTCATGATCCCACAGTTCGTGGGTTCGAGCCCTGAGTGAGGCTCTGCACTGGGAGCGTGGAGCCTGCTTGGGATGCTCTCTCTCACCCTCTCTCTCTGCCCCTCCCCCACTCATGCTATTGATGTCATTCTCAAAATAAGTAAATAAGCTTGAAAGAAAAGAAGACGATGAAAGGGGTACCAATGACAGCTTTGAAGCACATGGCCAAGCATCGAGGGTCTTACCTCATCACCGTACCGTCGGTAACTCACTTCATACAGCACGATCAACCCATTGGGTTCCTTAGGTTCCTGCCACATCAGGTGAACGACATTGTTCTCGAAGATTTCGTGGGTCACAGGGCCAACAATATCGTCTGCCTTGGCTGTAAGGAGCAGTGGTTAGAGGCAGGCACCGGACCCCTGGATCAAATCCCACCACCCGCGCCTTCAGCTGAGCAACCTCAAGCCGCCTGCGTAACTTTCCTGTGTTCCATTTCCCGCATGGGAGAATGGACACTTAAAGTCACTTCGTGGGACTGTCCACATATCAATCTGCCCATCTATCTAGCTATCTCATACCCCACTGGTTCTGGTTCTCTCGGGAACCCTGATTAATGCGATATGTGTATGTATTTCTTTTTTTTAATTTTTAAAAATGTTTTATTTCTTTTTGAGAGACAGAGAAACAGAGTATGAGCAGGGGAGGGGCAGAGAGAGAAGGAGACACAGAATCCGAAGCAGCTCCAGGCTCTGAGCTGTCAGCACAGAGCCCGACGCGGGGCTCGAGATCGTGGACCACGAGATCATGACCCAAGCGTAAGTCGGACGTTTAACTGACTGAGGTGCCCCTATGTTTCTTAATTTCACTTTATTTTTCTAATGACTTTGTGTATCTGCCAAAGTTTCCATAATGGCTATGAATGACCCGTGTAATCAAAAACGAATAAAGGCAGGGAGGCCTGGGTGGCTCAGGTAATTGAGTGTCTGACTTCGGCTCAGGTCATGATCTCACAGTTTCGGGAGTTCGAGCCCTGCATCAGGCTCACTGCTGTCTGCGCAAAGCCTGCTTCAGATCCTCTGTCCCTCTTTCTCTCTGCCTCTCCCCCTGCTTATGCTCTCTCTCTCTCTCTCAAAAATGAATAAACATTTAAAATCATAATAAAGGCAAATATGGACAGACTTTCAGGGTATTATGCTAAGTGAAATAAGCCAGGCAGAGCACTCACAGAGAACAAAGACCAGAATGGTGGTTAGTAGGAGCTGGGGAGTAATGCAAAGATATTAGTCAAAGGGGACAAGCTGCCAGCTTAGGAGATGAATTAAGTTGTAGGGACGGCTGCAGTTAACAACACTCTAGCACACACTGCAAAGCTGCGAAGAGAGTAAATCTTAAGTGTCCTCACTACAAAAAAGGAAATGGTAATCATGTATTACCAGGCAGGTGTTGGGCAACACTCCAGTGGTAAGCTTATTGCAGTAAGTGTGTGTATCAAATCAACATGTTGCACACCTTCAATTTACACAATGTTGTATGTCAACTGTGTCTCAATGAAGCTGGGCACAAATAACAAATGACAGGGGTGCCTGGATGACTCAGTCGGTTAAGTGTCTGACTTTGGCTTAGGTTATGATCTTGTAGTTCGTGAGTTTGAGCCGCGGCGGGCCCTGTGCTGACAGCTCAGAGCCTGGAGCCGGCTTCGCATTCTGTGCCTCCCTCTCTCTCCGCCCCTCCCCTGCTCTCTCTCTGTCTTTCTCTCTTAAAAAAGAAATAAAATGAAACTTTAAATAAGTAACTAAATAAATAAAAATAAAGGGGCGTCTGGGTGGCTCAGTCAGTTAAGCATCCGACTTCGGCTCAGGTCATGATCTGACAGTTCATGGGTTCAAGCGCCGAGTCAGGCTCTGTGCTGACAGCTCAGAGCCTGGAGCCTGCTTTGCATTCTGTGCCTCCGTCTCTCTCCGCCCCTCCCTTGCTCTCTCTGTCTTTCTCTCTTAAAAAAGAAATAAAATGACACTAAATAAGTAACTAAATAAATAAAAAAAAAATAAAGGAGTGTCTGGGTGGCTCAGTCCATTGAGCGCCAGACTTCGACTCAGGTCATCATCTCTCGGTTCATGGGTTCGAGCCCTGCATCAGGCTCTGTGCTGACAACTGAGAGCCTGGAGCCTGCTTTGCATATTCTCTCTCTCTCTCTCTCTCTCTGCCCCTCCCCCACTCACGTTCTGTCTCTCTCAAAAAATCTATAAGCACATTTAAAATTTTTTAAATAAACAAAGACAATAAAAAACGATACAGGCAAACACGCTGGGGTTCGCCTCTCGGCTGCCTGACAGGTAGGGGGCGCAGGGGCGGGCCGGGGCTCCGGGCGCCCCCCGCGGCCGGGCCGCCGACCTTCGGGCATGGTCCTGGCGCTGACGTAGGCGGCCACGCTGCACCGCTCCTCGGGGGCGTCCTGGTTGCAAGCCTGCAGCTCGATGCGGTAGCCGGTGAAGTGACGCAGGCCCGAGATGACCAGCGACTCCTTGTTCACCACCTTCTCGAAGGGCTTGTGCTCCTCCGGGCTGGTGGGCGCGCTGGTCGAGGCGTTGGGGAACCCGGGAGCCGTGGGCGCGGCGGCCGTCACGTTCGCAACGTCGGCGAGGGCCCTGCGCTTCCGCGACGGCCTGTCACGACAGCGGGACACACACGGTCACACAATCACCATCTTTCCAAAAAACCCAAAACGACGCTGGGGCACAGAGGGCTTAAAACCAAAGACTGCGGTGCAGCGGAGAGGCGCGCAGGCACACAGATTAAACGCAGGTCGCCCGGAATTACTACCCAGATTTCATTTTGCAGGCAGATCGGCCGCCCGGGCCCAGTGTTCAGAACGAGACGCCCAGATCATGGGGGTCTAGCTTTTCAGGACCCCTGTCACACCGCGGGAGCCCAACGGCTCGAGCCACGGGCCAGCATCAGCAGCGTGAAGACGAAAAATGCATCCTCTGATTCTGATTTTCCGTTTAGGGCATTTGCATAACACGAGCGACTAATTTTTCATTCTTGGGCAAAAAAAAAAAAAAAAAAAAATCTTACCACTCAAGTTGGTAAGGGGGAAAACAAACATAAAAACAAAAACACATGCAGTCGACGCACGTTTCCCCACATTTAAGAAGATATTAATAAATGTAACTGCCTAAAAGTTTATAAATGCACACCAAAAAAAAAGGCATAAAGAAAAATTATTCATCGTTCCACCGCCCACTGTTTCCTGCGGGTGATTTTTGTTTCCTGGAAATACTACTGTGCAGGTATAACAAAGATGGAGCTGGTTTTATGATCCTTTGTTCCCTTGTTCTATGGGACACATTCCTCAAATACCTTCCTTAGAACATAATGCCTTAAGTACTGAGCACAGAATTTATGGGTTTGTTTTTTTTCTTTCTCAACGTGAAGGTTTTCCCTCCTTGCTACCAGAGTATCACAGGCTCACTGCAGAAAACTTGGAAAACTGGAAAATATTCAATTTGATGCGTGAGCCATAATTTACGGTCTTTCTATTTTATTTAATGCAGACCTACCTCATGTTTCTGCCTTTCGCATCCCTGCCTTTACAGATACGGCTCTTTTACAGACAAGGGCTGGAGCGTCCCTGCACCAGGATAGTCTACTGGAACCATTTTTTTTCTCCCAACAGCGTTTCCTCATTTTGTGTCTCTGTGTCACCTTTTGGTGATTCTCGCGGTATTTCAAACATTCTTAGTATATTTGTTACAGTGATCGGTGATGGGTGCTTACTACTTGGAAAGCCCACATGATGGTTTGCATCTTTTAGCAAGGTTTTTAAATGAAGGTGTGTGTACGTCGTTTTGTGAGACGTAATGTGCTTGCACACCTAACAGACGACAGTGCGGCATCAACATAACATTTATATGCACTGAGAAACCAAAAGATTCACGTGACCTGCTTTATTGCAATAACCGTTCACCACAGTGGTCTGGAACGGAATCCATAAGAGAGTCCCGAGGTTTTGTGCTTTGGGTTTTTTGCTGTGGTAAATATTGCCCCGATCATTGTCTGACTGTCTTACCAGATCCTAAAAGTAGACTCTTAAAGGAGAAATCACTAGGCTGTACCTGTTCAACCACATGGCGAAACTGCCCTCTAGTAACTTTATACTGACCTGGGGTCTCACCGGCAGCCCCTGAAACTGCACCTCAGGACCACTTCATCAACACTGGGGGTTCAGGGGTTTCTGGGGGTTGGTATGTTCTCAGATTTTGAACCTGAGATTTTTTTTTTTTATATTCTGTTTTTATATTCTAACTATTGCTAGTACATCTACTGGCTTTTTGTTTATTTATACTGTACTTTCCCAGACTCTATTCTAAGAGAGTCAGAGTTGATATTCTTGGGTTTTCAAGGAACACACTAGAAAAAGAGTCAGCAAACTCTTCCTGTAAATGCTAGAAAGTAAACATTTTGGATTTTGCAGGGCACGTGTTCCATATCTCTGCTCAACTCTCAATGGCTTTCCAGCCATTGTAGCTTGGAAGCAGCCACAGACAAAACATAAACAGATGGGTGTGGCCTCATTCCAATGAAACTTCATTGACAAAAACAGCAGCCGGCCCATACACCATAACTTGCCTACCCCTGCACTAGGCCATCCGCAAACATGAGTGACGTTATTTCCCACAACCCATTCTTTGCTATTCTGATTTGTTTTGTGTCTTACTGCATTGGTGAGATACCCAGGAAAATGTTAATTAGCAATGATGACACTGAGCTTCCTTCTAACTGTAGCAGGAAGAGAGCTTCAGGACAATGTTACCTTGGCTGTTAGTTTCATCTAGATAATATTCGCCTTGTAGCAGAAGCATTCCACTCCTGCGTTCATAAAAGGCCTCTTTTTCCCTTGTTTCCCTCAATTAGGAATTTTTAATGAACGCTGTCGAATGAGATTCTCACGTGATTTTCCTCACTGGACCTCTTGATGAATTATCCTATCTTCTGATCACAAACCATTCTCACACCTCTGAGTTAAAAGAAATTGTCAGTGCTGTTTCATTCAGGACATAGGGATCTAAAGGCTCACATTAGCTGGTCCTGGGGTTTCTGTTAATGTAGCATCTTCGTCTATGTCTGCTAAGTGGCATTATGTTAGTTTCAGAAAACGACCTGGAAAGATTTCCACAGATTTCTATGCTCTGAGAAGTCTCTATGTTACAGGAAATAGTTGCTCTTTCAGAATTTGAAATAACTTATCTGTAAAACTCTCTGGGCCCAGGGTCTTTTTTAAGACATACTTATTTTTTTTAAGGTTTTGACATGTCATTTTTAGTCATTTTCCAAGGTTAATTAGCATACTTACTTTTTTTCCACCTCTTCTAGAATCAGATCAAATTAAAACTTCCCTCCTCACTGAAAGCTTCGAATTGAATAACACAAGACTGTCCGGGGAATTCAACATTAAAATCTTCCTTTGACCCTAGTTTTGAATCTCCTGGCTTACTTCTAGTTATTTGTAGTTTCCATCCTTAGATTTAGAAGCTCAGCGATCTTTT
>NW_027532882.1:1080560-1114054 GCF_008692635.1 Crocuta crocuta | reverse complement strand
TTTAAAGCGAATGGGGGAGGGTCAGAGAGAGAGGGAGACAGAATCCAAAGCAGGCTCCAGGCTCTGAGCTCTCAGCACAGAGCCTGACACGGGGCTCAAACGCACAGACTGTAGGATCATGACCCGAGCCGAAGTCGGACACCCAACCAACTGAGCCACCCAGGCGCCCCTAAGCTCAGCGATCTTGATTTTCCCTCCCCCACAATACATTTGCATTTTCATCTTCTTAAGTTGTCTCCTAACTTCCAAAATCATTGAAGGCTACTAATTTGCATCAATGCCCAGCATTGGTGATATTCTACTAGTTCAAGGTATGTGATATTCTCATTTCCACTATTTTCCAAATGGACTTCAATGAATGTCTCCACGTCTGCTTCTCCCAAAAGGTATCAAAGCGAATGACTTTAAATCACCAGGAAGAAGTTCTCTGTTCAAATGCTTGAGGTCAATTTTTAGTCTTCACTGTAGTCAGAAAATGTGTGGTCAGAAAACAAACCCTCCTGGGGAGGGGGCGCGTTACGATTTTCCGTGGAGTCAAAAGACCAGTGGCATTCTTGAGTGGAAACCAAAGATAGACCCATGTCAGCAAGAAGGGTTCTGAAACCCTTCCATTCAGGCACAAATGGGTGTCCCCAGCTGACCAGGACGCTGGTGCCTCATGAATAACTACCCAGAAATGGGCGTCCGCACAATGGGAAACGTGGAAAGTTCTCATCAAATGAGCCGAATATATATGCAGTGGTTCCCCTTCACCCGCAGCCTGGGCCCTCAGTCTCACACCGCCTACACACCCCACAACCTCGCATTGGATCCCTTGCCTGGCAGAGGACATCTGGGATGACTGGAGACATTTTTGGTTGTCACTACTTGAAGACAATTGTGCTCCTGGTGTTGTGAGCCCAGAGCCCGGAGAGTCCACTCGACATCCCACCATGCACCAGGCGGGCCCCGCAACTGACAACGATCTGGCCCTAAATGTCAGCACCTCTGAGACTGAGAAACCCGGGTCTGGACCAAAGGATCAAATTTCGAGACCTTTCTCTTCTACAGATTATATTCCAAGTGGCCACTAGAGGGCAGACCAGGGCCACACACATATGCCCAAAAATAAATAAGGGAGCCCGGTGTGAGGGAACAAAATCGCTCCACGTGGTCCTGATCTGCCTCTCCAGCCGCCCCTCTGGTTCCCCCCAAGAGACCATGACTCGTCCCAAGGCCCTGCCTCCCCCCAGCATCTCTCTGCCTGTCCTCTCCTCCAGGACAACCTCCCTTTGCTCTTCAAGACATGAGCCCAAGCAAGGGAAGCCTGCCCGTCCTCAGCGGGGTTCAGTGACACGGCACACCTTCACTCACGCCCGCAACCCGGCACCTGTCACCCCAAATAAAATCATTCTGCCTGCACATCCGTCTCCCCCCCTAGTTAGACCCCGGGAACGAGGCACAGTTCTGTTCACACCGCGGATGTTGAGAAATTAACATTTAGCGAGTGCATGCATGGAGGGAGATGTATGGCATCTCAGAGGCACCCAGAAATTACCCCCTCGCTTCTGTGTTTTATTATTATTATTGTTTAAAGTAAGCTCTATGCCCAACGTGGGGTTTGAACTCCTGACCCAGAGATCGAGAGTCGCACGCTCTAGAGACTGAGCCGGCCAGGCGCCCCCTTGAGTCTATGTTTTAGTAAGATTTGTTAGTGAAGATTTTTTTTCCCAACATTCATGCCCAGATCTCATTTCAGGGTGAAGGCAGTTAACGTATGAACTCATGAAGCCTCTGGTATTGGCAGAGCAGACCGTCACGTGCATCAAGCCACAGAAGCCCCTAGAGTCTCAAAGGCACACAGCATGCGTCCTGCCCTGTCTGGCTGCCCGGCCCTGCACCGAGCCGCCGCCATCGACCACCAGACATCCTGCAGGTGAGTCGTACCTAGTGTCCTCAGCACCAGGGCTTGAAGAGGATTTTCTGTGAAAACAAAACCAACCACTTTGAGGACAAGACAGAACTCCTTCAGAGAGACCTCTTCCTTCAGGCGCTCTGGGAGCCCCAATTCCTCCGAGCAGACTGCGGGCACCCTGCCCTTGACCGTGGATCGCTTTTCCCAACACCTGAATCGCATCTTCTCCAGCAGATGCAGAGAAGTCAGCAAGGGGGCCGGGGTTGGGGTGGGAACCCGAGAAAATACCCCCTGGAGAGCCGGCCAGCCAGGGTCCCCCTCGGATGTCAAACTTGATTACATTTAAACATCACTAGTGACTCAGCCATTTACTCAAGTTCAGCAGGGCTTTGTTTTTCACCAGTGAAAGAGCAACTGCCTCAACGCCTGGGCTGTGCCATGCGACTCTCTTTTGGATTCAGGGTCACCGAGGAAAAGCACGGGAAAGAAGGGTGTGTGTTACCTATCGATGGTTCTGGGGAAATGTCTATTCGTATGAGAAGCAACGGTAGCCATTTGAAGGGACCTGTTTTAGAGTCTTATTTTATCCCAGTGTCAGCCTTTTGGGGTTTCGATCCACTTTGGGAATGTCACAGATGTTTCTGGGTAGCCCACCTGCTGAGGTCTGTAAGGAGAGTGGGGCAGGAGGTGGCTCACTGGCTGCTACCTGGAGCGGATGACTCATCAGCTAAGAAACCTGGGCTCTGGATCCACAGAAGAGGAAGCGACAGGGGGCGGGCACCTGGGTGGCTCAGTCGGTTGAGCGTCCGACTTCAGCTCCGGCCACGATCTCACGGTACATGAGTTCGAGCCCCGCGTTGGGCTCTGTGCTGACAGCTCAGAGCCTGGAGCCTCCTTCTGTGTCTCCTTCTCTCTTTCTGTCTCTCCCCTCCTTGGTCTCTCTTTCTCTCTCAACCATAAATGAAGTGACTGCAAAGAGTCATGAACTGCTGTGATGCACACGGCACTCCTGGTGTCAGGTGGCTGGAGGCAGGGATGTTGGGGACACCCCCCAGAGCACGGGATGGCCCCCCAGCAAAGGAGGGGCTCGTGGCAAGGCTGAGAAGCCTGGGTGACTCATGTGCTCTCACCGTCCTCAGAAATAGGAACTGCTATTACCTGCACTTGGTGGACAAGTAAGCTCCAGGCTCAAAAGAAACTCGACTTGTACCTAAATTCCTCTGCCTGCAGGAAAGCAGACAGCCGAGCAGCCTTGAGTCGTTTTCGCTGCAAACCCTCTCAGAAGATCAGACGGACATCAGCAAGTCCCTGCACTCACCAAGGAAACCCAACATATTTAAATAGGAGAAGCCTCCAGGTTCTGAAGATGCCGTAGAAATTTCCAGAAGGATGACACAGCTGCACTGATGAACAAGAAGCCTGGGGCCCGGCGGGCACTCCGCGGGGGTGGGCCTCAACAATCTAACGGAGCTCATTTGAGAAACCAAACGGAGGCCCGTGGCTGAGAGGGGACGAAGGGTTTGGGCCTTGTGGGAGAGCAAATGCTGAGGGTTTGGGGAGTTTTGTTTTTTAACTTTTCCCCATTTGGGGTGATTATTCCTGATACGGTTTCTACTGAATCTCCACCCTCCGGGCGCCCACTTCATCCTGTTCCCCAGGGAATGAGCCCCACACCAAGCGGGTGAACAGCCCTGACCTGGGCACGAAAACCACGTTGTGCAGGTAATCCTCAAACGTCTTCCTGAAAGAGGACTCCTCCAGCTCCTTGAGGATCTGCGAGTCGGTCTTGGGGCAGGAGCAGCACTCGCCAGCAGCCTCTTCGTAGTCGCTCTGGTTGTGCTTCTGGGAGCCCTCGGACTCGAAGGGCGGAGACCAGGTCCGGGAAGGCAGCTTTAACCCTAGAGGCGGGCAGAGCGGGTGACCTCAGATCTTCCCTCTGCTGATGCCACAACACACACACAGCAAAGGGGGGGGGGTCTTCCCCCAGGGGACGCCTGGGGGGGTCAGTGTGTTCCAGAAAGTGTGAGACACCAGAACCCCATCAGGCTGGAGACCCGAAGGTGACCAGGCAGGTCCAGCTTCATGGAACTTGCAGTCTGGTGCACAGGGATGGAGGGATACACAATAAACTAATAAATATATATGCCATGAGTTAGCTGGTGGGGTCAAAGGACACAGGATGTCTTGGGGTACTGTTTCTCATGAGGTGGTCTCAGAGGAAGCGACCGCTGAGCAGTCCCAAATTAAGTAAAGGAGTGAGCTATGCACATACCTTGGTGCAAAGCAGTTCAGATGGCGCAAAAAGCAAGTGCAAAGGCCCTGAGGTAGGAATTTCCTTGGCATGCCGAAACACACCAGGAACCCAAAGAAGCTAGGAGAGAATGAGGGCAGAGGGACAGCTAGAGGGACAGGTGGTGGGAGGTGGGATTTAAAAAAGATTAGGGGCCAGGGCGCCTGGGTGGCTCAGTCAGTTAAACATCTGACTTTGGCTCAGGCCATGATCTTGTGGTGTGTGAGTTCAAGCCCCGCGTCGGGCTCTGTGCTGACAGCTCAGAGCCTGGAGCCTGCTTTGGATTCCGTGTCTCCCTCTCTCTCTCAGCACCTCCCCCACTTGCATTCTGTCTGTCTCTCTCCCAAAAATAAATAAAAACATTCTAAAAATTAAAAAAGAACAGATAAGCACAGAAAAAGGAATCGGAAAAAAAAAAAGAAGGAACACCAACTTCGCGAAGGTAGTGTACTAAAAACACAAAGTTGCTTTTTTTTTTAACTTTATTTTTGAGAGAGAGAGACAGGGAGTGAGGGAGAGAGACAGTGTGAGCAGGGGAGGGGCAGAGAGAGAGGGAGACACAGAATCCGAAGGAGGCTCCAGGCTCTGAGCTGTCAGCACAGAGCCTGATGCGGGGCTCGAAGTCACAAACCGCGAGATCATGACCTGAGCCGAAGTTGGGCACTTGACTGACTAAGCCACCAGGCGCCCCTAAGGTTGCTTTTTAAGAACCACGCTGGCTGCATCTTGACCCCTGAGTCCAATCCCAGGGCACAGTCACGCCTCTGGTACAATGGGGAGCATAGCAGCTACTCTGTCCAGGCAAAATCCACGAAGTGCCCTGAGATTCACCTCTCCTGCCGCCCGCCGCCTCCCAGGGGCTACTGAGCACTTTCCGGTCCCCTTCACTGCATCCTGGAGACAATGGGCTCCAAGTGCCTTCCCATGAATGGTGAGTATCCACTCGGAAGCCCAAGTATTTATACAGCTGTGAAAGCCTACAAGGGACTCTTAAAAATACTTCTGACGCGTATTAATAGACACAGACTAACCTGGCTGGGTTAACCATTAAAGGGGCTGCCAATTACATTATAATATATTTTTTAATGTTTATTTATGTTTGAGACAGAGAGAGACAGAAAGGGAGCAGGGAGAGGGGCAGAGAGAGAGAGAGACACAGAATCCGAAGCAGGCTCCAGGCTCCAGGCTCCGAGCCGTCAGCACAGAGGCCGACGCGGGGCTCGAACTCACAAACCGCGAGATCATGACCTGAGCCAAAGTCAGACACTTAACTGACTGAGCCACCCAGGCGCCCTGACAGTGGCATTATAGATGGAAGGGAAAGGTAGGATTTCCTGAGTGAGGGAGGATGCTGAGAGTTTTCTGGAGAGGAAAGGACTTTCCATCAGGTCAGACACAGCTCCTCACTCCTGTTACCCTTTCCAGCCCCCACGGCAGGGCACTTAGTGTTGCGTGGTTTTTCTGTGACTACACAGTAAAAGTATAGGTACTGGGGCACTAGAACAGTCCCATCCACAGAGACGGGAAGTAGACGGCGGGGGCCAGGGGCTGGGGCAGTCGGTGCTTCATGAGGACAGAGTCTCAGTTTGAGGAGATGAGAAAGTTCTAGAAACAGAGGGTCACAATGGTCACACAACAGTGCGGATGTGCTTTAATGCCACTGAGCTGGACACTTAGAAATGGCTCAGATGGTCAGTTTTATGCTATATATATTTTACCACAGTTTTTAAAAATGCAGTTGAGGGCGCCTGGGTGGCTCGGTGGGTTAAGCATCGGACCTCAGCTCAGGTCATGAACTCACGGTTTGTGAGTTCGAGCCCCACGTCGGGTGAGCCCCACTTCTCTCTCTCCCCCTCCTTTCTGCCCCTTGCCCACTGTGCCCCCCTCTCAAAATAAAAATGCAGTTGATAACACTGTAGTGTATAACTGAAATATGCCAAGCGAATAGAACGTAAATGTTCTCAGACACACGGACAAAAAAAGATAAAAATAGGAGGTAATGGCTGTGTTAACTGGGAGAAATCCCTTTACGGCATGTATGTGTATCAAAATCATCCCCGTGGACCCTTTCAATGTCCTATGATTTTACCTTCCAATGTCTCATAACTCAACCACACCTCAATAAAGCGGAGGAGGGAAGAAAAAACCACTGATGATACTTATAGGAGACCACTGCTACTCATGATTAGTAAGCTTACTTATTTTGTGCAGTTTTTGAATCGTAAAATACACATTACATAAAATTTACCATCTTAACTCATTTTTAAAAATGTACGGCTCAGGGGCATTAAGCACATTCACACTGTCATGCACCCACCCCCACCATCCACCTCCAGAACTTTCCATCTTCCCCAAACAGAAACTCTGTCCCCTCCCCCACTCCTGGCACCCACCATCTACTCTCTGTCTCTGTGGATGGGGCTTGTCTAGGTCCCAACCCCTGTGAGCTGGAATCATACAAAATCTGTTCCTTAGTAAGTTTATTTTTAAGTACGTAAACTTTGTGATCATTATAAATTAAGCCATGTGGGCTTTTTTAATGTTTATTTTTGAGAGAGAGACAGACAGAGAGAGCATGAGCAGGGGAGGGGCAGAGAGAGAGAGGGAGACCCAGAATCCGAAGCAGGCTCCAGGCTCTGAGCTGTCAGCACAGAGCCCAACACAGGGCTCGAACCCATGAACCGTGAGATCACGACCTCATGAACCCCGAGAGCCAAAATCGATGCTTAACTGACTGAGCCACCCAGGCCACAACGCCATGTTTAGACGCCATGTTTAAATAGCTACAAGGTAATGATATATTTCTTCCAGAATAAAAGTTGTTACTCTTTAAAAAAAAAAAAAAAGAAAGAAAGGAAAACATCCAGGGCCACTGCTGGTGGTGGTTCAAGCTGGTGGTTTCGCTTACTCGAATGCAGGGCCAAGAGCTCACAGCGAGGCCGAGGAATGTGCTGGCTCTTGAGTTATATAAAGCATCTGAGAAGATAAATCACGTTTGCAGCCCTCAGCTCAGGCGGGGAATGAGGTCACAGGCATACATATAGCACATGATCTTAGAGCTGGGACAGCTCCCGGAGACCGTCTGGCCTCCCGCCCCTACTCCCGAAAAGGAGGCAGCTGGTGGGAAGCTCAGTGACTTGCCCAAAGTCCTACAGCAGGTGGGAGGGGGCCAGCCACGAGCAGCCTGCAGGCTCAGGGCCTCGGCCACGCCTCACCAGCCGTCCCCGAGCCTCTGCCTCCAAGGTCAAGGGCTGAAAAATCACTAACTCAAAACGATCTAAAGAAAAATAAATACAAACATAAAAACAAACAGACAAAAAAAACCAAAGGGGAACAAATGACATCTGTTTCTCCGGTTTGATGTTTGTTTTTGTTTTTTAATCCAGTTTTAAAATTTTAAGCTAATTTGGGGCACCCGGGTGGCTCAGTCAGTTAAGCGTCCAACTTCGGCTCAGGTCATGATCTCACGGTTCGTGGGTTCCAGCCCCCCCGTCGGCTCTGTGCTGACAGCTCAGAGCCTGGAGCCTGCTTCAAATTCTAGGTCTCCCTCTCCCTCTGCCCTTTCCCCAGGCCCTCAATCTCAAAACTAAATAAAAACATTAAAACAANCCAGCCCCCCCGTCGGCTCTGTGCTGACAGCTCAGAGCCTGGAGCCTGCTTCAGATTCTGTGTCTCCCTCTCCCTCTGCCCTCTCCCCAGGCCCTCAATCTCAAAACTAAATAAAAACATTAAAACAGTTTTTTTAATTTTAAACTAATTTATACCAACTAGTTTGAGGCTCAAACAATTTTCTATTGTCCTACAAATGGATGGAGCCTGTTAAGTAAACAAGATTATAGACTGAGGAGAAAAAATCATCACTAGTATAAACTTTTAATGGAAAGCACAGAAGAGAACAGATGATCACTCCTTGCTGTCTCCAATCCTTGAAACATAAGGGTCTAAATTTAGGGGCTAAAACTCTTCCCTGACTTTGTCGATAGCCTCTCCATTACTAGCTCAGCACAGAAACCCAGCAGGTTAACAGAGCTGCCTCCCCACAGGGAAAAGGGGGAGGAGGAGAAAATTCCAGAAGGAAATGGTACCAAGACATGAGAGTTCTCTGGTTCTGACATGAGTTTCCAGGGCGTCGCCAGGTTTAGAAATGTGTGTGTGCGTTTTTGCACGGGAGGCTGTGGAGTGTGCGTGCGTGTGCGTCTGTGTGTGTGTCCACGCTTACACGGCACATCATCTGCTCCAACACGCGCCGCCTGCACTCACCTTTGAGGCAATAATCCAGCTCGTACAGCTCACTGTCTTCTGCCTGCCTCTCCCAGAAAACCAGGTAGTGGGTGATGTTGCCATTGGGGTCGGAGGGAGGCTTCCACTTCAGGATGATCTGAGACGAGGAATTAGACACCGAGATTGGATCCAGGGGGACGGAAGGGTCTGCAAAGGAGAAAGAAACAGGCCCACCGTGAGCAGGAAGGGACTGGCTGTCAGGCGGGTGTGAGAAGGAACACGTGCGTCAGAGAGGTTGCGGGGACTTTCGCCGCGGCGACTGCTGACCCTCAGAGCACAGTGGAGGCGTGGGGACGCTCACTGGGGAGCACACGTGTCCCCTCCTACCACACATGGCACTGCCATTCATTCATTCGTGCAGCAAACATGTATGGGGCTCCAGCTGGGTGCCAAGCCGCGTCTGTCCTGGGCACTGGGAAGGGGCCGTGCACAGGAAGATGGTTGGGGGAGACAAATGGACTCACAATCTTCTGATTAACGTTCGCCCCAAACGGAACCCAGCTGTGGGGCGACTGTCAGCACTGGGATCCCAGTTACCCTTCTCGTCTAACATCCCCCAAAACGCACCACCTCGGGGCTCCACAAAGCCTGCGCCTCAACAATGCAGGTGGCCGGGGGAGTCCAGGAGGGGTGGGGGTGGGGGACTCGAGGCAGAGGAAGCTAGAAGTTTCCGGAAACTGTGAAGTCCTTTGGTGTTGTTGGAGGACACAAGGCACCGGCCAAAAAAGCTGGGGCCGTCTCCCAAAGTGTGGGCTGTGTCCCCTGGGGCAGGGCTTCTCACCCCTGCAACCATGGCCATTTGGAGCCACGTAATTCTCTGTTCTGCGCACTGCTGGGGGTCGGAGAAGCATCCTGTTCTCCACCCACTAAATGCCAGTAGCCCCACGCCCNCTGTGACTCCCTCTCTCTCTGACCCTCCCCTGCTCACGCTGTCTCTCTCTCTCTCTCCTAGAAATAAATAAAACACTAAAAAAAATTATAATAAAAAAATAAATAAATAAAATTAAAAATAAAAAAGAAGCCAATAACCACATAAAAGAGCATTTCCTCCATCACCGTGTCAACCCGTGAAAGGCAAGGTTTCCAATTCATGTGACAAACACTTACTGGTAGCATTGGTCTGGACATAGATGATGTCACTCTTGGCCCCATACGTGCGGCGTTCATCAGAGAAGGTGACCAAGGTCTTGACAAAGATGGCATACTGGGTCCAGGGCTTGAGACCCCGCATCAGCCACCCCGGGTGGTTCTGTGACTTGGGGTCGTTGGACCTCAGAGGTGGGTCAATGTCCACCACCGTCCAGCTGTTGGAGCCACACGCGTCCTGCCCGTCGAACTCGGTCACGTTCTGATAAGGGCTTTCAAGACAAAGCAGGACAAGGCAGTTATCATTTCTTGACCGTCGCTCTGAGCACGGAGAGATGCACTGGGAACAGTGACGTCCTCTAAGCTTGCGTCCTGTTCGTCAACAATCTTATGCCACAAGGAAAAATGACCCAGGTCCCAAAGAGAAGGGGCCACTTCCCTTATAGGTCAATTTTCCAACCCTATCAGTCGTGAGGACGATGATACTTGATGACTCGTTGGTAACACTATATGAGAGACTCCTCGGCACTCGGTCTGACCCATAATACGTCTTCAGAGATGAAATAATGATTAATATGAATACTATCCCCACTTTTGAAATTTCACAAGTCAGGGGCACCCCTGGCTGGCTCCCCTCGATCAGTGGAGCTGAGTAACTCTTGATCTCAGGGTTGTAAGTTCGAACCCCATGTTGGGTACAGAGATTACCTAAAAATAAAATCTTTAGGGGTGGCAGGGTGGCTCAGTCGGTTAAGCATCTGACCCGAGCCGTCAGCTCATGATCTCATGGTTCATGAGTTTGAGTTCCACATAGGACTCCGCACTGGTGAAGTGGAGCCTGCTTGGGATTCTCTTTCTCTCCCTTTCTCTGCCCCTTCCCCATGTTCTCTCTTTCTCCCTCAAAAATAAATAAATAAATTTTAAAAGAAAATAAAATCAGGGGCTCCTGGGTGGCTCAGTCGGGTGAGCGTCCTACTTCAGTTCACGTCATGACCTCACAGTTTGTGAGTTTGAACCCCACGTCCGGCTCTGTGCTGACAGCATGGAACATGGAGCCTGCTTCGGGTTCTATTATCTCCCTCTCTCTCTGCCCCTCCTCTGCTTACGCTGTTTCTCTCTCTCTTTCAGAAATAAATAAAAACATTAAAAAAATTTTTTTAAAGAAAAGAAAATCTTTAAAAAAATTTTTTCAGCACAGTCGTATTCAGTAGACCCTCGAACAACACGGGCTAACCTGAGTGGACCCACCTATGGGCGTATTTTTTACAGCACAGGACTAGAAATGCAGTTTCCTTATGATTTTCCTAATAACATTTTCTTTTCTCTAGCTTACTTTATCATGAGAACACAGCCTATAATACATAAAACATACAAAATATGTGTTAATTGATGATTTACATTATTAGCAAGCCTACTATCTGGTAATAATAGTAGGCTACCAGTAGCTACCTGTTTGGGGAGTCAAAAGTTATATACAGATTTCTGACTACACAGGCGGCAGGGGGATCGGCACCCCTCCCCCCTGCATTGTTCAAGGGTCAACTGTACTAACGACCAGGTGTTGTTTATTGGGGACAGAGTTACAGTCTGGGAAAATAAGAAATTTCTAGAGAGAGAAAGAATAGAGAATAGAGTAGATATATTTAAATAGTCAGTTTTATATATGTTTTACCACAATTCTTTAAACATTGGGAAGAGAGCAAAATGGATTAAGAAATAGATTTTTAAAAACCCACTGAGTAGACTGAGCAAATTTTGTTAAGGAAATCTTGGGGAGATGTATGTCTGTGCGGCAAAATGGAAAACTGCTATAGGAAGTTGGCCAATCTGGACCTTCAAATGAAACCTGTTTCAACTTCTGGTTTTGACAAATGGGGATGTTAGTGACTTCACACGCCATCAACTTGTGAGACGGTCAAAAGGAATCTACGATGGTTATTACAGATGGAGGAGAGAGATCGCGGAATCTCAGAGGGGAACGTCTGGACACACGCCCCACCTGCACACCTCTGAACCTTTCAACTTACGCCTCTTTGTAGAAGAGCATGAACCCCAGGAGGTCTCGGAAGTCAGGGGGCCAGTACGGCTCCCACTTCAGTAAGATCTTGTCGTAAGTTGTCCGAATGTAAGAAAATTTAAGTAGCTCATTTTCACCTAGGAAAGTTTAAAAACAACAGCAATATCAGCATCAAAAACTTGTTCCAGCCCAAAGCAGGCGAGCCCACGTTTCCAAGAGCGTCCAGGAGAAGGAAGACCCCAACCTGCTGCTCCCTCGATGGGTCTCGTTCCCAGGTGCCTTCTCCCGGTGTTCAGAGGCGAGAACTGGGCATGCAAGGTGGCCCCCACCACAAGCCAGCGACTCGCCCAGATGCTCAACTGAGTAACAGTGGTCAGCACCCAGCTAAGGACAACTGGCCAACGGTTACCGGGAAAAGTGATTTTCAAGAGTACCGTCTGTCCTGACACAATTCCGTCCCACACGTGGACTCGAACCTTCCGTGTCAGGAGACAACTCCAGCGCAAGTGCACACGTGCCCCGTGGGTTTAGAGAGCATGTGGATCTCGGAGAGACGATGCTTTGGAAGGACTGATTCCCTCCGCCTGCAATGCAAGCCCCCCCGTCACCTCCACCCCAACCTTGCTCTCCTCACCCTGCCCTGGATTCCCACATCCTGACACAAGGAACCAGGTCCATGTGTGGGGATAAGTGGAAGCCTCGGCACTTCAACGCTCAGACATTCCTTCAAGAGACAACATGTCAGAGGAGAGTAGACAGCTAGCACTTTCCAGCTATAGCAGCTGCAGGGCCTACTATTTGAGGTGAGGCCATATATAAGGAGGTATCGTTCATTCATTCATTCACTCATTCAATGCTCATGTGGCANGCTGTCTCTCTCTCTCTCTCTCCTAGAAACAAATAAAAATATTTAAAAAAAAGAAAGTCCATAACACATAGAGATGTCCTAGCTCACTGGCGGGCAGTGGTACACCCCTGGGGCTGGAGCCACGCTCTGGGCTGAAAGGACGATGCATCACCACTTACAAGACGCCTGGTCCCCATTGGTCTTCAGGGCAATGTCGTTCCGCTCCTGGCGCCCCTTGGTTCCTGAAACCTCCTCCATCTTGTGAATTTCCGACAAGCAGAGTTTGGGATTATAGTGGAAGAAGAGTTTCCCCTGAGTGATGGTGAGGTTGTGTTTGCTCCAGTCCCATAGCTGCCTCAGGTTCTGGTTGTCCAAGGCATAGAAAGAGTAGTTCCTATGGAAACACACACAAACCCAGTCACATAGTGGCTTGTGGCCTCCAATGCCAAGGCCGAGGCTCCATCCCCAGTCCCTAACGCTTGCCTGGCACATGCTCGTTAAGTGTTAAATAAAGGTGGGAGGAACAGGTGAGTTGAGGAAGTCTTCATGGCCAGGAAGGTGTCTGTGCTCAGTCTTGTGGGGGAGGGGGGTAAGCGATGGGCTGAGATACGGTTTTGCAGAGGGGAAGAAGTGAAGACACAGAGGCACCTGAGGTGGACCCAGGGAAGGGCGATATAGCCTCTCTGGCCAACAGGTAACAGGCCACAAAACTATAGTGGCCCAAACCCTCTAGTACACGGCATTTCAGAACACAACCAAGAACACTTGACCTTCCTCAGCAAAGGAAGGTTCTAGAACAGTCCACTAACTGGCTTAGATCTGTGCCTCAGAAGATCAGTGGGCCACCAGCACATGACAGACGGGAAAAGGGGGAGCATCTGGACCTGTGTTGTCCGAGACAGAAGCCACTAGTCACATCTGGCTATTGAGCATCTGAAAATGTGGCCATTTTTGACTGTACCAGAAGCAAAAACAAAAAACAAACAAACAAAAAACCCACCACACAGATTTTGAAGACTTCACACGAAAGAAAGGATGTAAGAAAACTTCTGTATCATTTTCCTATATTGAGTCCATGTCAAAATAACATTTCAGATGGAATGGGTTAAGTAAAAGGCACTACTAAAATTCACTTCACCTATTTCATTTAAAGCCTTCACACTGTGGCTACTGGAACATTTAAAGTCACACATGTGACTTGGGTCCTATTTCTGCTGGACGGTGCTGGTCTGATGCTAGCATGAGCAGCTAGAAGGTCACTGGCATCATCCAAATGAGAGGTCTGAGCCTCAGCAAAAAAGCAATTTCATGGCAGAAAAATCGGCATGAGCTGGTAAGTGATTCAAGAAGGTATTCTAAACAGTTCAGTGAGCTGGCTTCTCAAACGCCATGCACGGCCCCCTCTTCCCAGTCTTCCTCTACTGTACAGACTGACAAAGGTAAGGATTTACTTATCCAGCCTCCCTTGCAACTGACAGTGGCCACATGACCCAAGGAGCCAAAAGCAGGAATCAGTGTTGGGGGCGAGAGTGTGGGAGGTTCCAGGCAGATTGGTCTGAGGAGACAGTCAGTTGGCCTGGGCCTTTGTCCTTCCCCTTTTCTTCGTCAGCTCCACAGGCGTGAGGCTGGGGCTAAGGCAGCCATCTCGTGACCATGAGGAGCACAAAGGTGGGCAGAACCCGGGTCCTCAACGGCACTGTTGGATAGCCTTCCTCAGACTTCTCGCTCACCCCGTCAGTCCGTCTCCATCTGCATGGTACACAGCTAGTCTGGCTTTCTGTTGTTTCATTGACCTGAGTAGAGTCAACAGACCTCGAGGGGCGTGGATCTGAGAAATGAGAATAGACAGCTGGGGCAAGGAGAGGAGCTCCACGTCAGACAGGTTGCGTTTGAGGTTTCTGGGGGGTCAGCCAGCTAGAGACACGCTGGAGGGTAAGCCAGGGCTCGGGGGAGTGGGTCTCAGCCACAAGCAGAAGATCGCTAGGGAGACGGTCAAGGCTGGGAGCCCAGCACACCAACTCTCAAAGGCAGATGGAGAAAGGGAGGGAGATGAGGAGGCAGGGAGGGTATCTCCATGTAGCAGAATCCTATGGGCCACTGATGAGAATTTCAACACGGAGCAGGTGCAGTCAGTGTCAAAGGGGACCAAGATATTAGTTATATCCTTATACCTATAGTTAATATGACCGTATCACATACTTAAAAGCTGCCAAGAGCATAAATGTTAAAAAAGTTCTCATCACAAGAAAAAAATGTTGTAGCTGTGTGTAGTGATAGCTGTTACCTAGATCCATTGTGGAGACCACTTTGCAATATCTATTTGCAACAAATATAGAATCAGCATCTTACACACCTGAAACTAATATAATATATATCAATTATATAACCTCAACTTAAAAAACCTGTTTTTCTTCCCCTTCAGTTTTATTGAGATATAACTGATATATAACACTGTGTTAGTGTCAGGCACACAACATAATGATTTGATATTTGTATATATTATGAAACGATCACACAATACGTTCACATCCATCAGCTCACAACGGTTTTAAAAAAAATTGTTTCTTATGACGAGAACTTTTAAGACTGACTCTCTTAGAGCAACTTTCAAATACAGAATACAGTATTGCTAACTGCAGTCACCATGCAGCACATTACAGCCCCAGGATTTATTTATCATATAACTGGAGGTTTGTACCTTTTGACCACTGGCCTCGGTTCCCTTCCTCCCTCCCCCGCCCCGTCTCTGGCATCCACCAATCTGTTCTCTGTCTCTAGAAGCTTGGGTTTGTTCTGTCTCTGGAATCCCTCATATAAGGGAGAACCTATAGGAAAGAATTTGTCTTCCTCTGACTTACTTCACTTAGCGTAACACCCTCAAGGGCCATCCATGTTGTTGCAAAAGGCAGCATTCCCTTCCTTTCTACGACCGAGTGACATCCCACTTCGTGTATCTTTATCCACGCCTCCATCCACGGACACGGGTGTTTCCGTGCCTTTGCAAAAACTCCTAAGTTGTTTTAACTCATGAACTNACCTGAGCCGAAGTCGGACATTCAACCGACTGAGCCACCCAGGCGCCCCAACCACATACCCAATTTCCAAGGTCTCTCCCCGAATGAGCCGTAACTTCCGGAAAAAGGAAAGTGACACAAGAGCATAGGACCTTCGGATCTTCAGATATCCGGAAATTTCCTCAATGAGTCCGAGGTTGGCCTCCAGCTCAGCCGCCAGGTTGTCTAAGGAAAGGAGAGAATATCCAGTGAGTTTCGACAGAAATATGTTTATCTTCTCATAATTTCCCATAGTGAGGAGTCAACTTCCAGGCTGCAGGGGACTTCGATGTACCCTGCTCAGAACACATCATCCTTAGAATACGATCCAAAGCCAGTAGTTCAGAGTCTCAAGTCCCTATGTAAGTGACCAGTGCTTTTTTTTTTTTTTTTCTCATCTTTTACCTTCTTTGCCCTCCTCCAGACACATAGGCCTCCCCGCCAACCTACACAAGCCAGGCACATTTCTGCCTCAGGCCCTTTGCACTGGTGCCCTCCTTTGCCCAGGATATTATTCTCTCATAGATCTGCCTGGTTTGCTTCATCTCCAGCTCAAAATATACGGTTCCTCAGACCAAAATCTCTTCAAAAAGAGCAAACCCTTTTATTCTCTATTTCAGAGGTTGGCAAATGACAGCCCAGGGGCCAAATCTGGTCTGTTTCAGAAATAAAGATCAATTGGAACAGAGCTATGCCCATTTGTCCACACTTCTCTATGGCCTTTTTTACTCCACAACAGCGGAGTTGAGTAGTTACGACAGAGACCGCCTGGCCTGGTAGACTGAATATATTTATTATAGGGCCTTTTGTAAGAAAAAGCCACCAATCTCCACTCTCTCCGTTACCCTGATTTACTTCCCTTCATAGCAGGGTCTACCCCAAGTTTACATTACATGTACATGTGTTTATTTGTAAGATCCCCACGCATGGGCTTTGCTTCGTTCACTGTCAGTCTTCAATAAACGTTTGCTGAATAAATAAACACGGGGATGCCTTTTTGCCTGTGACGGTATTTCTGAAAACAGGCCTCCAGACCTGCGACAGGGTATGGTTCCTACTTGCAAAAAGCGCAAATTCCTGCCTAAGACTGCAAATTTCCAACTTGGAAAATTAGAATCGCAGGGTGGGTGGGGCCAGGGCCAAGCTGTGAATTTCGGGTCTGGAAGCCAACTTCTTAGGGTGACGGTGTCTGGGAAGGTGGGTCCCAGCCGGCTGCAGCCCCTGCCCCCTGAGCACTCACTGCCCCCTCGAATGTTGATGATTAGGCTTCCGTTGATGACGGTGCAGCCTCGGAGCTCCTGGGCAGATGTCACTGAGTCGATGGTCTTCTCGCCTTCCAGGATGTGGCAGACCTTGGGACAGGGGCCCAGGCATGGAGTACACATCAGGCTGAGGAAAGAGCAGAGAGAGGGGTCAGGGCGCACAGGACCCCACATGCATGGCGGACACCAAACTGCACAGGGTCCCAAGTGACTGGACTTATGCCGTCACCCTAAGACAAGGCGCTTCAACCACAGGACGGCTGACATTTGGGGCTGGAGAATTCTCCGTTGCACAGGTGTCCCACACCTGGAGGGTGTTAAGCAGCATCCCTGGCCCCCAGCAGCACCTGCCCCGCAGCAGGACAGCCAAAAATGTCTCCAAACCTTGTCTGTCCCCTGTGGGGACAGTAAGAACCACCGTCTAAGGGGCAGGTGCCTGCCAGTACCTACCATGGTGGCAGGTCCTACAACGTCGCCCTGAAGTCAGGGGACTCACGCTTTTACCCCGAAACGATGGGGCTCCTGCTTGTAATGGGGATTCGCACCGCACCCCACGCAGGATCACGCAGAGACAGGACTCCGGCCATCACACTGAAGGGGTGGGGCTTGGGTGTTACCATGGTGATGGGAATTTTTCAGAACTGATGGGCCTGTGGGAGATGGACCCCCCCACCCTGCTGCGCCAAGAAGAGCGGGTGCTTGCTGTTGTGTGGGGGTTTGATGAGCCCACATCTAGAACACAACCTCACACAGGATAGTGTGTGATGCGCACAGCCTTTGCCTTTGCCTCTGCTGCCTGTAGCCTAGGTCACCGAATAGAAAACACAGCTCCCCCCCACCTCGGGAGTCCTTTGGGAACCAGCCCCCCCCAGCCCCCCACCCACACAGGGTCTGAAGTTGGTTCTAGGCTTGCACAGCCCTCTTAGGTCCAGGCAGGTCATGGGATCCAGGCCAGGCTGGGCGCCATCTTCCATCCCCCAGGAGGGGGTCAGAGGTGGGCACACACCCACGTCAGTCCCGTGAGGATTTTACTAGAACCTCCCAGAAGGAGACACTGTCTAAAGCGCTTGGCACATGGAAAACAAGAATTGTGAGTCTTTGCTCTGATGACCACTTTTTATTAGTGGTATCGTTGCTGCCACTGTCATTACTCACACATCCGGGCACATTCATTCTTCCGAGAGACCTCTGAGATGGTGCAGTAAAGAGGGGATCTGGTCTGAGCGGGTCCTGGCACAGAGCTTAGAAGGTCCTGAGAGGCGGGAGTCTCTTTGTTATGCTAATGAGGACTATGCTAATGAGGTGGTCCCTGGTCGCGGTAGGATGGGGGCTGGTCACCAAAAAGACCAAGGATGTGAGTAGACGTGTGGGTCTTCCAGCCACTGAAGATGGAGTCCAAGCACAGGGACGGACACCGATTCGGAAACCTGCGGGACACCAACCCAGTGACGTTTCCTGGACACTGAATGCTGGGAGCGCCACGTCCCTGATTCCACAGGGCAGAGCTGGGACCGTCACTGATAACGTGTGTGTCTTCAGTAATAATGCTGTCATTTTAAGTATGAGTACTGTAAGCGCCTGACTACCAAAGCATCCATTTCAAAAGACATCCCTCTGGAAGGTTCCGAACAACACGGCCAGATAAGGAATTCAGCTGTCCCCACTCACGAAGCTCCCGCTGTCAGAAGGGCTGGGGGACGTAGATAACTGACCCCTCGAGTGACCCCACTCCTCCCTTCCTGCCCTAATTCCTCTTCATATCCTTTAAATTCACCAGTAACGAGCGAGCCCACAAACCCCTGGCCACCCCCGGCTTGGACCCTAATAAAGGCAGAGCCCCCGGTCCACACTCTCTCTCTACCCGTGATCTTGCCGCGTGCCCTCCAGGACTTGTGAGTCGTCACCCCCCGTTCCTCAAAGTTCTCAGATGGCCTTGGGGCGCCTGGGCAGCTCAGTCAGTTAAGCGTCCGACTTGGGCTCAGGTCATGATCACATGGTTCGTGGGTTGGAGCCCCGCGTCGGGCTCTGTGCTGACAGCTCAGAGCCTGGAGCCTGCTTCAGATTCTGTGTCTCCCTCTCTCTCTGACCCTCCCCTGCTCTCTCTCTCTCTCTCTCAAAAATGAATAAACATTAAAAAAAAAAGTTCCCAGAGAGTCTTTGCTGAAGTGTGTCCCATGATCATAATAAGAACTACAAGGGACGGCCCAGCCGTAAATAGGGATCCTTGGGGGGCGGGGGGGAGGACACGTCTGGCGCTCTCCACAAGTGACGCGAGCTGGGTGAGCCCTGGAGGCACCCCTCACCAAGGGCACTGCCATTAACAGGCTCAGGACTGACCGAACACTACGGCATTTCACTACTGCGACTTGGTGTAGCAAATTACTGCACCTGAATTAGGCTATGTGCGAGCCCCCAAGTTCACAGCCAGCCGATCAGAACTATGGGTGGCCTGGGTCCCCCTGGCATCCGGAGTGAGGGCAGTCTTGTGGAGGACGGAGCCTGATGTTAACTCCAGGTGGTCAGTGTCAGGCTTGTACTGCAGATTCCTGGGTGATATCAGAGCAGCTGGGGCGGAAGCGGAATAGTGACCACATGTTTGGGTTCTTTTGTTGATTCTGCAAATATTCACAGGGCACCTATTACGTGACAGGTGATACTCTAAGCCAGAGGGCGGCAAACTACGGCCCGCGGGCCAAATCCAGCAGGCCACCTGTCGCGGTGAATAGCAGTATGTTGGAGCACAGCCTCACCCGTTGGTTTGTGTATCATCTAGGGCTGTTCTCACGCCATAGGGGCCGAGTTGTGTAGCAGCAAAGAGGCCATATGGCCCTCAGAACTGACAATATTTCCTATCTAGCCCCTTACCAATGCCTGGCCTAAGCTGCAGGCACACTAGAGTGAATAAAACAGAAGATCTACTTTCCCCGTGGGAGATTACAAATGGCCACAAGTTGCAGCCCGTCCCACCAAGAAGGGGTGTTTATTTCCCCATTCACTGGAGCTGGGCTTGGCCATGTGACTTGCTTTGGCCAATGGGACAGTAACAAATGTAATGCACGCAGAGGCTTGAAAAGTCCTTGCACATTGAGGCGGGCCCTTCCTGGCTACTGCGCTGAGAAACCACACAGAGAAAGTCCCCAGCTGCCCATCTAAGATACGAGAGGCTATCCTATACCATCCGGTCATGGCTGGCTCAGCCCAGGCCAGACAAACCACCAGTCAACCCACAAAAATCATTATAAATCAGAAATCAGTGTCGTCTTAAGTCACGAAGTGCTGGGTGGTTTGTTACACGGCATGAGCCAACCGATACACTTGTGAAACATTATCGTTTGGTTGGGTACAATTAATAAATTGGCAATTAAAACATCAATTGGTGGCAAATGCCATGAAAAGAGTGAAAACTGTGTGATGTGCCCAGGAGTAGCCAGATGCTAATTCAGACAGGACGGTCAAATAGGGGAGGGTTCTTGGAGGAAGTGACTTTTAAGCTGGGACCTGGATGAAGCCAGCCATGCAAAGATCAAGGGGCAGAGTATTCCAGGGGGAGAGAACAGGGATGCCCCATACCCACTGCACTCTTAATATTCACCCCCATATATTCACCCTCCTCGTCCCAGGAAAGAGCACCTTGGTGCTCCCGCCACATACCTCAAAGTGACCATAGCTAGTGAGGCTTTTTAATGAATCATGTGGGTTCCCAGACCTCTGTTCTGAAAATACAAAAAAAACTATTTCCCAGATAAACCACAAGAATGGAAGAAAACATATCTGGTCCTATTCAATATCAAACTACATTAAAAATAAGAGCACTAAGGGGCGCCTGGGTGGGTCAGTCGGTTGGGCGTCTGACTTCGGCTTGGGCCATGATCTCATGGTTCGTGGGTTCGAGCCCCGCATCGGGCTCTGTGCTGACAGCTCAGAGCCTGGAGCCTGTTTCAGATTCTGTGTCTCCCTCTCTCTCTGAGCCTCCCCTGCTCACACTCTCTCTCTCTCAGGAATAAACAAAACGTTAAAAAAATTTTTTAAGAAGTAAGAGCACTAAAGTCTTTCATAATATAAAAGAAATGCTTCAGACAGAAAGCTATTGATTTTTTTTTGAAACCGACAAAGTAAAATATTGCTATGACAAGTCACAATTGGGATCCTCCCCTCTGCCCCCTTCCCCTCAGTAAAGGACTCAGACATCCCAGGACAGGCTTTCAATTTCCTGGGGCTTCAGTTCTGGGGCGACCACGGCACCGTCAGCAGGCACATCAAAGAAGTCCCCTCCTCTGTGTCTCAGGTCTCAGTGACGGTCAGGAAAAAGAAAAGACCTTTTATTTAAAGCCAATGTGTCTAACACAAACATCTCACCGGAAGATGTTAATATCCATGCTGTATTTCAAACATGGAAAAAAAACAAAAAACAGAAATGAATCAAAAGGAATATGGTCATTTTCCCAACCTGACTGATAAACGGGCCAGGGAAAAAAAAAAAAGCCCTGTCTGGCATGCCAAGTTGATTTATGGAAGCCTATTTTTGGCCAACAAAGCCACTCGATAGGTTTTATCAAAAACAAGTAAAACAAAACATTTTGTACTCGCAGGTTTCACAAACACTCAAAGCGAGGCTCATAAGAACCGAAATAAAGATTGTTTTCCTTCCCACCCACTCCACCCGGGGAAATAAAATTTCCCACCAGAACACGCTTGCTTGGCTAATTCTCAAGTCTGAAGAGGAAGATTTTGTACGTAAGCAGATCAGCTCAAGGCCGCTGGACGTGCGTCTGTTTCTGATTTGTTTTTTGTTGTTTTGCGGGGAGGGGGGCCTCAAACCCCAACACAAAAACCAGGAAACAGATTTTTTAAACTCGGTCATGGCCCTGAGACACTGAAATAGCTCATCTAAAAATCGGACAACATGAACAAAAAGTCTTCAATGTGCATAGGAAATCTGACTCACCTCCGAAGAGAGAAAACCCTATTCCTCACCCAAATAATAGGAAATGGTTTGATGGCACAGTCCTTCAGAAAGTTAACAAAGCCCTGGGAACAGTCTAGAATGGAGTCTCTTTCCTCCTTGCGCTCCAGGCTAATCTCAGCATGCTGTCCGGCTCCAGCTCCGGGAAAACATAAAAACCTCAGCTCTGTTCTTGGTTGTAACATTTGGCAGCTACATCATTCCAGAGAGTTCCGTCCGAGCGAAGGATTCTAGGGGAAACCGAGGGCTTCTTTTATGTCTTCTATTCCCAAAGCTAAATCCAGAAAACTTTAAAAATGGTGGGTCAGGGGACGCCCGGGGGGCTCAGTCAGTTAAGTGTCTGACTCTTGGTATCAGCTCAGGTCACGATCTCACGGTTTGTGAGTCTGAGCCCTGTGGTCGGGTTCTGCGCTGACAAGGGGGGACCCTGCTTGGGATTCTCTCTCTCTCTCCCTCCCTCTCTCTTTGCCCCTCCCCCACTCACACTATCTCTGTCTCTCTCAAAATGAACTTAAAAACATTTTTTTAAATGTTCATTTATTTTTGAGAGAGAGAGAGGGAGGGAGCCCGACGGGGGGAGGGGCAGAGAGAAGGGAACACAGAATCCGAAGCAGGCTCCAGCTCCGAGCTGTCAGCACAGAGCCCGATGCGGGGCTTGAACTCACGAACTGGGAGATCATGACTTGAGCCGAAGTTGGACGCTTCACCGACAGAGCCACCCAGGTGCTCCAACTTAAAAAAAAAAAATGTTTTTAATTAAAATTAAAAAAAAACTTTTTAAATGATGGTTAAGACACTCAAAAACTGGGGCACCTGGGTGACATAGTCGGTTAAGCGTCCGACTTTCGCTCAGGTCATGGTCTCGTGGTTCGTGGGTTCGAGCCCCGCGTCGGGCTCTGTGCTGACTGCCAGCTCAGAGCCTGGAGCCTATTTCGGAGTCTGTGTCTCCCTCTCTCTCTGACCCTCCCTTGCTCACGCTGACTCTCTCTCTCTCCTAGAAATAAATAAAAAAATATATATTAAAAAAAAAAAAGACACTGAAAAACGTTTGATCTCGAGTCCTTTATAGAATGTTTGTCAATTCCTGCTCCAAAGGCCAGGAACAAACACAGGAGGCAGAAATAGCCTCTCACAGATCCAAGTGCATACAGGCAGTCGCCAGCCGCCCCCTCACTCATAGCCTGTTAACTCGGGGTTCTCACACAACGTTAACACCATGGCCAACCCCACGTGGAGCCCGCTGTTCGCCGCCCCCCTCCCCGGAACCCGCAGCCAGGACTCACTTGCTGGAGTTCATCGTGTACCCTGAGGGGCACTCGGGGATGCACTTGTTGTTGTGAATGACGTACTGGTGGCAGCCCTGTCTCCGCGAGTTCTTGCATTTGACGTGCAGGTCCCGGCAGAAGCTGAAGTTCACGCAGCGCCAGTCCTGGAAGTGGTAGTAGGGGGGCGGGCAGGTCTCCACGCACCTGCCGTCCAGGTAGAAGTTGCGACAGGCCACGCACTTGGTGGGGTCGTCCGGCTCCGAGCAGTTGCCTAAACACTCGCTGTGGCAGCAGAGGCCATCAGCGGTGCAGCCATGCGACTTACAGATGGTCGGACAAACTGGCGGGAGAAAGAAAACAGCTGGTCAACAGCTTCGCTCAGGTGCCGGCTGCACAGACAGCGAGTCTGGAAGAGGGAGGCGCCAGCCAAACAAAATAATAACAGTGACAGTCTCGCTTCTAGTGCTTGCTTCGCGCCAGGCACAACTGCTCACTCGCATCAGCCCCCAAGCCAGTGGCGTGCTCCTGGACGTTTAAGACTGCTTCGGAGAGGCAGACAAGCTCGACACATTTCCACGGTGTACAAAAACACCCCCACCTCGGTCCGTTTTAAGGTACCCAAAGATGCTGCTGAACATGGAGCTGGTAAGAGATAGTAGTAAGGGGCGCCTGGGTGGCTCAGGCGGTTAAGGGTTCGACTCTTGATCTCAGCTCAGGTTATGATCTCACGGGTTCCTGAGTTCCAGCCCCGCATCAGTGCGGAGCCTCCTTGGGATTCTCTCTCTCTGCCCCTCCCCCCTTCGCGTGTACTCTCTCTCAGGATAAATAAATAAACTTAAAAAAAAAAAAAACCAGAGAGACACACACAGTAGCACAGCATTAAACAGCGTATCTGCCACACAGCTATAACAGTAGCAAATAACCTCAAAAGCGTAAGTAACAGAAAAATATAGTGAGATCATAGGAAGTGGTGAGGATCCATGATCTTTGTTTCTAACATAATTTGTTAAGTCTGCATCATGTATGTTTCCATAACCGCTTCCTTAATAACTAGTTTGCAAATTTCCTGACAATATGATCACTGGTTCTACCAAGCCGGCTCCAGCCGCAGATCCATTATTCTGTCCTGTTTTCTCCATGTTACAAATGGGGAAATCAAGGTATGGGAAGGCGAAGCTAATGGCCCAGCGGTCATTTATTGCTTCAACAGCCATCTGATGACCCCGATCTAGACACCGCAGCCAAGGAACACGGAGAAGGAACAAAGTGGCCGCAGACCCACCGGAGGCAGATTAGTTACTTAAACACACAAATGTGTCACTGCATATGCAACAAACTCTGCGCTGCACGTAAGGGGAGGGGACACTTCTGTTGCAACATGAAGAAGTTAATGAACAGGAAGAACGGGGAAGGCCCTGCAGATGGAAGGTCAGAGGCTTGCATAGATTTTGTGGCTGGGGCAGTTTCTTGTTCCACGAAAGTGAACTTGTCCACCACCCAAGGCTGGATTCTGCCCTGGTTTCCCGCCGCGGCTGGTCACCCATCCCTTCTCTCGCCACTTCTCGCTACACATTGCTTCCTAATTACCCCCTGATTTCAGACCCTCCCTTCGCAGTCTGTCGGCAGATCTGTCCCTGGACAAACGGCTTCCCTGAGGCTGGACAGACCTCGTGGCATCCCCTGTTTCACTCACTCACTCTGCATGGCTTGGAAGACGGATTGGAAGCTGGGGGGTTGTTACTGACCCCCCTGCTCTGGACCAGACTTTTTGTTGCAGCAACTTCCCGGCCCCACCCGACCCCAACGACCCGCCCTGCGAAGCAGAAGTGGCCCTGGAAGCTGCGTTCACACAGGGCCAGCACTGTCTGATGGAACTTTCAGTAATGTTCCCAAGTTGCGCTGTCCAACACGGTAGCCACTTCTCCCCTGTGGCTGTTGTGTGTGGTCAGTGCAACGAGGAACCGATTTTTTTTAATCGTGGCAAAATACACGTAGCATAAAATTGACCATCTTAACCATTTCTATTAATGTTTGTTTATTTTTGAGAGAGACAGAGAGTGCAAGCGGTGGAGAGGCAGAGAGGGAGACACAGAATCAGAAGCAGGCTCCAGGCTGTGAGCCCGACGCGGGGCTCGAACCCATGAACCGCAAGATCACGACCTGAACCGAAGTCAGAAGTTTAACCGACTGAGCCACCCAGGCGCCCCAACCATCTTAACCACTTTTAAGGGCACAGCTCAGTGGCACCGGGTACACTCACAGTCATACAACCATTCCCACGACCCATCTCCACAACTTTCTCAACTTCCCAAACTGAGACTCTGTCCCCATGAAGCACTCACTCCCCACCCCTCCCCACCCCCAGCTCCCACCATCTACCCTCTGTCTCTGTGGATAGAAATCCTATGAGTGGAATCATAGACTGGCTTTTTTGTGACTGGCTTGTTTCACTGAGCATAGTGTCTTCAAAATTCATCCAAGGTGTAGCAGGCGTCAGAATTTCCTGCCTTTTTAGGGCTGAATAGCATTCCATCGTGTGTGTATATACCACATTTTATGTATTCCTTCATCCCTCAGGCTCCTGGGCTGTTTCCACCTTCTGGGCATTGTGAATACTAATGTTAAGATCACGGGTACACAAATATCTCTTCAAGACTCAGCCTTCAATTCTTTTATGTATATGCCCAGAAGCAGAATTGTTGGATCACACAGTAATCCTATTTGTAATTTTTTTGAGGAGCCGCCATATTGGTTTCCACGGTGGCTGCGCCATTTTACTGTCCCACCAAGAAAACATAGGGGTTCCAATATCCACTGGGAAACTAAACTTTCCATTGTTTGTTCTCGGTTTTAATTTCACCAGCCACAGGTAGCCATTGGCTCACACACTGGACAGCAGAGGCTTCGAGAACAAAAGTACACTCCTCGCCAAGGCCGAGAGGTCTCTTGTGGTCTAGCCTGCCCTGGGCTCTCCAACTCCTTCCTCCAGGCCCAGACAGCAGCCATTTGAGTCTCCCTTCTCCTCCCCCCTGCTCCCCCCTCCACCACACACACACACACACACACACACACAGGCCTGCCTCAGGACCTTTGCACCTGCTGTTCTGGCTGCAGCGCCACCCCCCCCATTATCCTCCCAAGACTGCCCCCTCCCTGGCCTTCTGGCCCCAGCGCTCTTGAAAGACCTTCTCTGACCTTCCTGCTGGAAATCACTCCCTCCTCCTCAACCATGTTCTAACACCTTATCTGATGACATTTTTCTTGTAGTATTTATCACTCTCAAAAAGTATCCTGTCCTTGTTGACTGTCCTTCGAGAGGCAAGGCCAGGGACGGGTCACGTCTGCTCCACCCGCTGCACTGGCTGCTACGACCCTCGCTCCGAAGACGAGGCTCACACCTGCAGTTCAGCCGACACGTCTCTGGTGAGACAGAGCGGAGGCAAAGGCAATGGCTTCGGAGCAGTTCCCAAGTACCCAGTGTTTAGCCACTGGCTCAAGAGCACCTCCAAGACCCACCCCCACCCCCACCCCCCAAGAGGTGCTCCACAAATACTGTGAAAATATGCATGCAAAAATTGAAGCATCTGTGCATGCGTGCGTATGCTTTTTTTTTTTTAATGTTTTATTTATTTCTAGGAGAGAGAGAGAGAGAGACAGCGTGAGCAGGGGAGGGTCAGAGAGAGAGGGAGTCACAGACTCTGAAACAGGCTCCAGGCTCTGAGCTGGCAGTCAGCACAGAGCCCGACGCGGGGCTCGAACCCACAAACCGCAAGATCATGACCTAAGCGAAAGTCGGCCGCTTAACCGACTAAGCCACCCAGGCGCCCCTCTGCTTTTTTACATCATGGGCCCCAAAAGAACTAAGAGGCTCTAATCGGAGGAAGGTGGGATGATGGGGGGGATGTCCGTGTAGGTTTTTTTAGGGATTACATGCCACCCATTAGATTCTCATTTAATTCTAATAAAGCAGGGGGACGGGGTAAGTGCCATTATCTCCATTTCTTTTGTTTGTTTGTTTTGAGAGACAGAGCAAGCAGGGGAGGGGCAGAGAGAGAGAGAGAGAAAGAGAGAATCCATGCTATCAGCGCGGAGCCCAATGTGGGGCTCGAACTCACAAACTGTGAGACCACGACCTGAGCTGAAACTAAGAGTCAGATGCTTAACTGTCTGAACCACCCAGGCGCCCCCATTATCTCCATTTCACAGAGGCAAGAAGACAGGCCCTTTTGAGAGGCAGCAGGGCGAAAGCTAACTCTCGATCTTTAGGCTCTGAGTCTGGTATTCCTGGGTCTAAAGAATCCCCACGGGGGAACGCAAACGGGTGCAGCCACTCCGGAAAACAGTGTGGAGGCTCCTCAAAAAATTAAAGCTAGAACTACCCCACGACCCAGCAACTGCTCTACTAGGAATCTGTCCAAGGGACACAGGTGTGCTGTTTCAAAGGGGGCACGTGAACCCCAACGTTTATAGCAGCCCAAGTGTGGAAAGAGCCCAGATGTCCATCGACGGATGAGTGGATCAGGAAGCTGTGGTGTGTGCATACAACGGAGTATTACTCGGCAGTCAAAAAGAATGAAATCTTGCCATCTGAACAACATGGATGGAACTAGAGTGTATTACGCTAAGTGAAATGAGTCAGAGAAAGACAAATATCATATGACTTCACTCATGAGGAACTGAAGAAACAAAACAGATGAACACAGGAGAAGGGAAGGAAAAATAAGACAGAGGCGGGGGGACAAACCATCAGAGAATCTTCCATACAGAGAAATAACGGAGGGCTGCTGGAGGGGTGTTTGGGGAGAGGAAATGGGCTAAATGGGTGATGGGCATTAAGGAGGACACTTGTGGGATGGGCACTGGGTGTTGTATGTAAGTGATGAATCACTGGGTTCTGTTCCTGAAATCATTATTACACTATATGTTAACTAACTTGGATTTAAATTTTAAAAATAAAAAAATAAAAATAAAGAATCACCGCGGCCATCCACAGGGTCCGTGCAGTCCCGGGAAGGCATGACCTGCACCCAAAACTGGCAACACGGCACCCACCACCCCGCAGGCACACCGTGAAGACGTCTTTAAAGGGGCAACAGCCTCAGTTTTCCTGTCTGTAAAATGAGAACAATCCCTTCACTTCTCACAACTAAACAAGACGATATGGGTAAGGCACAGAATCCTTTGATTCCACACGTAGGTGTGATACAAGTTCGCTCCCATGGCCACTAGTATGATGATCACCGCCGTTACTAACGATCTGTTTGCAGGAACCCAAGGCCCGAAACTCAAAGGCAGGAAGCAATATATTAGGCGGACAATGATTATCTTGGACTCGCAAAGACCCCACCCTCTGGGAAAGCATATGTGAGAACAGGAAAGGCTCTATTTCCTGGGCTGGGGCTGTGTCTAAGGGTCAGCCTTGGAGTTCAAAAGAAGCATTAGCAAAGACCCAACAAAGACTTCCCAAACACATAAGCCTTCCGGCCTAGACAATGCCAAGAAAAAATACTCAACACTTGCGCTCAAGGCCGGAGGCTGACGGCTGGAGTTTTCAATTTCTTGCCGGGGCCCACCTGAGAATTAGCTCATTCTCCAGCCCAGCCGGCCAGCTTCTTCTGCAAGCAGCCCAGAGAAGTCAAGCAAGCACGGGCGGGGCTGTGCCCAATAAAACCTTATTTACAGAAGCAGGCAAGGGGCTGGATGGTTTGCTGGCCCCTGCTCAGGGACGCCTATCTGTGACCGAGTCACTATTTCTGTCGGAGTGTAGAACCCGGGGACTCAGGCATCATCTCATAGATGGATACACGGCAGGGGCGCCTGGGGGGCTCAGTTGGGTTAGCACCTGACTTCGGTTCAAGTCACAGTCTCACGGTTCATGAGTTCGAGCCCCGCATCGGGCTCTGTGCTAACAGCTCAGAGCCTGAAGCCTGCTTCGGATTCTGTGTCTCCCTTTCTCTCTCTCTCTCTCTCTCTCTCTGCCCCTTCCCTGCTCACATTCTGTCTCTCTCTCTCTAAAATAAAAAAAAATTACTATTTAAAAAGTAAATAAAACATCATAAATGATGTTTATCCACACAGAAGGCAGAACCTCGCAGTGATGGCGATGTCGTGGCCCCCAGGACCTAAAGCAGCCCCGGGCCTCACTTGACAATCCTATTTCAGCGACCACAAATGGCTCAGAGCTGCCATTCTGCAGGGACCCCTCACTAAAGGGTTAAAAGAAATGTGGCAGTGTCGCTGGGTGTTCTTTCGCTTTATTTTTTTTCTTTTTCTTTTTACATAAGAGTTGTGTTGTGAACTTTTGAAGGCTGTGCTTTGATAGTGATAAGCCACCTCCGGGTATCTCCCACTCTGTTTCCGAGTACTTGATCTTATTTAACAGAAATGCCAAAGGGCTGGCCCCTGACCCCCTCCCCAGGCTGAATTATGAAAACCACAGGTTGTGCAAGATGAAAAGCGACCAGGCGGAGGAGGGGCTCCCTTTCCTCTCCCCTCGCACCTCCACCTCGACGGGAGGGGATGGCAACCAAGCCCCAGCCGTCCCAGCTGCCCGGGCTCAGAGGGCTACCACCCTGGGCTCATTTCCTCTTCGAGAAAATGCCAAGCGGTCCAGGTCTGCCCGCTTTCCCGGGACAGGTGCGTGCTCTGCGGGGAACACACACCCGGACCTCCCAGACCCAGCCAGCACCAGTCAGTCCCGCGTCTTCCAAACACATAAGTTCCTGGTCCACCTTCTCCCTCTCCCCCTACAAGGTGCCTCGGGCTACTGGCCCCCAGGCCCTCCCACTTCTCCCGAAAGTTCCCCAAGCCCCTGCCCTCCAGTTACACTAGCAAAAGCAGCCACAACCTTCCTGAAACTTTATCTCAAGTGGCTTTTCCACTACACCCTGTGGAGAAGGTTGGTAATTGACCTTGAAACAAACTCACAGAGTAAGAAGCCAGCTGTGTCGGACCCTCTGGCCGGACCCTCTAAGCACGCAATGCTCCCCACCAAAGGATGCCTCCCAGAGAGAGAGAACAACCGGAATGTCAACTTATTTAAGAAGAGGTGATTCAAAGGGCGACTGGGTGGCTCAGCCGGTTGGGCGTCTGACTTTGGCTCAGGTCATGATCTCACGGTTTGTGAGTTCGAGCCCCGCGTCGGGCTCTGTGCCGACAGCTCAGAGCTTGGAGCCTGCTTTGGATTCTGTGTCTCCCTCTCTCTCTGCGTCTTCCCTGTTCATGCTTGCTCTCTCTCGCTCTCTCTCTCAAAAAAATAAATGAATAAACTTTAAAAAACTAAAAAAAAAAGAGGAGGAAGTGATTCAAAGCAAAGGAGGCAAGTGCGATTTGACCCCATATTTCTACTCCTAGGAATTACCCCGCAGACCAGGGACAACGTGTGGATACAGATCCTGGACAAGGGCAGTGTGCGTCCTAAGGGCATTACCAGTTGGGCTCATAACAGCAAAGACCGGGAACAACCTGAAGGTCCACAGCAGGAGACCATGTGAACAAATTCCTATGGATTGAGGAGTGGAATAGTACGCTGCTGTAAAAAAGGAAGGCAGCTCAACGCATTCCGATGTTGGGAGTCACTTCCATGGTGGCAATTAGTGACGTACAAGGTGCAGGGCAGTGTCTGAAGGACATAACTCGCCTGTGGGGAAAGGAAAGGCACACGCGCGGTGAGGTTGCAAAACAGGGCAGCTGGTTCTTTAAACCGCCTAGTAGTTTCTCCTCTTTTCTTCTTTTGTAAAGAATTTTAAGGTTTTAGATTAAAGGGTGATATTTCTAAGTTTGTTTGTTTATTTTGAGAAAGAGAGAGAGAGCATCAGCAGGGAAGGGGAAGAGAAAGGGCAAGACGGAAGACAGGAAGCAGGCTCTGTGCTGACAGCCGAGAGCCCCATGCGGAGCTCAAACTCACAAACCATGAGATCATGACCTGAGCCAAAGTCGGACGCTTAACAGACTGAGCCACCCAGGCGCCCCAGTCTGGTAGTTTCTTATAAACACATACCTCGTATCCTTACCGCACAACCTAGGGGTTTACCCAAGTGAAATGGAAACAAACAAACAAGCCATGTTCACACAAAGACCTGTATTCACATGTTTATAGTGGCTACGTTGGTAATCACCCAACCCTGGAAACAACCCAAATATCCCTTGACTGGGGAATTGGTAAACATTATACCTCCGCACAATGAACACTAGTGAGCAATCAACAAAGAATGAAGTGCTGATGCCCACACCGTGGATGAACTTCAAATGCGTGGCTATACACTATCAACCCCTTTTACGTGACCTCCTAGAAAAGGCAAAACTGAAGAGACGGTGGACGCACATGGTCACCGGGGCTGGAAGCGAGGAAGCGCTGGAGCGGCGCAGGGGAATCTGGGTGAATGATGGAGCGGTTCCGTATCTTGACTGTGGTGGTGGTTGTGTGAATGCACAGATCAGTCAGAATCCGCAGAACTTTACACCAAAAAAGAGTGGATTCTGCTGTATATGAATTATATCTTTAAATGGGGGAGGGGGGCAGGAAGGAGGCACCTGGATGGCTCAATCAGTTGAGCATCTGACTCTTGATTTTGGCTCAGGTCCTGTGTCAGGCTCTGCACTGAGTGTGGAGCCTGCTTGAGATTTTTTCTCTCTCCCTCTGCCCCTCTCCCATTCTCTCTCTCTCTTTCTCTCTCAAATAAAAAAATTAAATTAAAAATAATGGGGGGGGGTAGGAAAGGACTAATGAGACATGTGTCCCTCTGGGAGGGAGGGGAATAAACCTATAGGGTAGGTAGTAACATGCTTACGCATCAGCAAATTTGATTTTTTTTTTTTTGTTATATGTATGTGTACTGCCCTGACATCTATTTGGACACACACTTTTAATTTTTTTTAGTTTATTTTTGAGAGAAAAAGAGAGACAGAGCACAAGTTGGGGAGGGGCAGAGAGAGAGAGGAAGACAGAATCGTAAGCAGGCTCCAGGCTCTGAGCTGTCAGCACAGAGCCCGACGTGGGGCTCAAACCTACAGACCACGAGATCATGACCTGAGCCGAAGTCGAACTCTTAACCGACTGAGCCCCCCAGGCGCCTCTTGGACGCACACTTTTAAAAGGTCTCTGTTAGACAATTAATAAATGCTATTGATCAATTGAATAATTCTATCCTCAATAGCTCAGGACAACTATCAGGGAATAGCTAGCTGCCAGGCGTCATTGAGAGCTTTTAAGAAGGTTGTCTTAAGATCATTTTTCTTATTACAAAGTCAACAGTCAAAGCGAATAAGAAATGTGGTCATAGATCCGAAACGGGGCCAGGAAAAAATAGTATTGATGAGATTCATACAGGAGGCTGTGGATTAAAGTGCCGCATCAGTGGTAATTTTCCGATTCTTATCATTGTACTGCTGCTGTGTGAGATAATTTTAGTGCCCTTAGAAAACAGCCACTGAAGAATTAAGGATAAAAGGGCAGTATGCCTACAACTGACTCTCAAATGGTTTAGGGGGAAAAAAAATGTGTATAATGTCCATACATAAATACTTCAGAGATAAAACAGGGTGAGATGTAACAACTAATGAATCCGGATACAATTCCTGCAGCTCATCTGTAAACTTGAAAAGCTACATCAAAATAAAAAGGTTAAAAAAAAAAAACCATCCAACATAACGTTTAAACCCTGGAAGAGTGAGAAAGATTGGCGCAGCGACAGGCTTAGAAAAATAAGCCTTTTCCTTTTTGCTTTTTAAAGTTCAAATCGGTTTGGTTTTTCTTAATTAAGAAGCTATATGGTAAAAAACAAAAGAAAGCCAAAGGGCGAGGAAAAAACCCTGTTTCCATAGCACGACATATGTTAATAACATTTTGGTACATTTCCTTCCAACGCCCGTAGTTAAAAAAAAAAAAAAACACTCAAGATTTATTATCCCCAAAATTACTGCTTTCCAGAAATTTCCAAACGGAACAGTTGCGTCATGGGCCTGCAGACACATTCCCCGCAGGGCCCCGCGGTTCTTTGCAAGTGTGAATTTTATAAACTCTGTAGAGTCATTTTCTCAGTTTCGCAGCCCTTCTCCCCCACACCCTGCCGGGATCGCCGAGCCCCCCACCCCCACCCCGGGGCGCGGGCAGCACAACCCGGGAAAAGCCTTCCCCTTGAAATCCAGAGGATGATCTAATGGCAGGGTGAGGGCCTGGGGCGACCTTCTGACAGCTGGCGGGGTGCAGGGGGAAGGGGTCAGCAGACACCTTTTCGAGTCCGCGACCCCAAGGTCGCGTGTCCTTGAACCAGGGACGCTCGCCCTTTTCTTTCCCTGACAAAGCCGCCCCAACGCGCGCGCAAACCGATTCGCCTTCCAGAAGCGTGTGGAATCGAGTTGCGAAGCTCTTCGGAGAAATACGGCGGCGCACGCAGGCCAGGAAGGGGGTGGGTCTGGGGAAGGGGGCCGGTGGCTCCGCGTTAAGGCAGCCTCGGGATTGGTCGGTTGCAGGTATCTGCGTGTGTGTAGCTCCTAGCGGGCAGGCGGGCCAAGGGCGGGCTGGGCCCCGCCCCCTCG
>NW_027532882.1:1071635-1080554 GCF_008692635.1 Crocuta crocuta | reverse complement strand
CGCGGGCGGGTGCGGGGGGGGGTGTCTCTCGGAGATGCAGGGTCTGCAGGACGGGCCTGCAAAGAATGGAACTTTGGAAAAACTTAAAGAAAGGATGAAACCGTGTGTGCGGGCGGCCCCAAGCACGACTGGGCGTCTTGTGCTGCGCGCGAGCTGGGCGTGTGCCCGGGAGGAGATCGGGTCACCGCGTGGCACCGCCTGGGATGACCGAGGGGCCCCCTGGCCGCGAGCCTCACTCGGGAGGGGCCCAGAGGAGGGCAGAGGTTCTCCAGGGTCACACAGCAAAACCCCAGGTCGGAGGCCAGGGGGGAGTGGCAAGGGCCGAGGCCGCACAAAGGGGGCAGTGCTCAGACCCTACCCCTGGTATTTCCACCACCCGCTCACCCAGAAGACCAAGGGCCGTACTCCTAAGTTACACTTCTAAGAACATCTACAGGCTGTTTTGGGGGTACCCTCTAGCCAGTGTTCCCTGTAGATTTGAAGACGGTAGACTTGTGTGCTCTGCGTGTATTTTGCAATTCCGGTAAACCGAGGCAGTGAATGGGCCTTATCTCTAACAACACCCCAACAAGAATACACTTTAAGATGTGTATTCGGTTTGCGGGATACAACGTTCAACCCACATCACCCACATCGGTTAGGAAGCTCTTATTAACCCTATTATTACTCAAGAAACCATCTGCTTTTGGGGGCACAAAAGGGCCTCTTTGCTAACGGCAACTCAGCTAGCAAGCAGCACGGTCAAAACTCGAATCCAGGTCTCCGAAGGAGACTGGGACTGGGTGTGGCATCACGGAGTTCTACTGGGGGGTTTATTCACCTGTTCCCCACCCTGGCCCACCCAGACGTGGCCCCTTCTAGGCGCTGTTACGCAGAAATGAATGGAGACACTGTCTCTTCTCTCCCAACGTGTACAAGCGACACGTGCGCCCCGTGAAAGGACGGATTTATTACTGCATCCCAGAGCAATGCACACAGTAGGTGCAAAATAAAGCTCATGGGGGGAGGGGAAGACGGGAGATCAAGTGGCTGGTTTTATCCCATCAGGACAGAACAGTACGTGCAAATGCATGAATCATCAGGGCCACCTTTAGGGAACTATAAACAGTTCAGAGTTGATGAAGGGCAAAGTACAGGGGAAGAAGCCTGGAAGGTTAGGGAGCAGAGGGGCTTGGACTATGCACCTCAGGAGAAGCCAAAGAAGGGCTTCAATCAGAAAAGACACTGTCAGATCCATGTTTGGGGCAACTTTCTAGCTCTCTGGTGGACAGATGAGGAAGGCAAGGGCAGGGAGAACAGGAAGGAAGAGGCTGGCTTCTGAAACCACCAGGAAGGTGGAGCCTTCAGGACTTCTCTCCCGGCTGGTCCCCAAGTTTTCCCCTTGGGCAGCTGGACACGTCTCACAAGACAAATGACAAACAAGGAAGCTGGGCGCTCTGACTTGCCTGGCCTGGGTTTGAGGTGTGGGGTCTAGAACATCAAGGCTTCTGCAGTCAATAGATTGTATTTGTGTTTGCTAAGTCCCTCCTCAGCCCACCCCAGCCTGATCCAAAAAAACACTCTTGCAAGGTGCAGGGACCCCTGTTTTTCTTGTCGTGGACAATTTTTAAAGTTTTCTTCGTTTGTGTATGTAATACATACATGTGTTGGGCAGTTACTGTAAGAGTAACTTTTTAAAAGTTGTTTCCACCTACTCAGGCTTTCTGCTTCTTGAACCAAGGTAAACTTTGCAGGCTACTTAGAAATTAACAATAGCAATGGCACAGCTTATGAGATGTAGGCATAGCTGCTCTTGGGGGCAAATTCACAGCCTTCAGTTCTTCTACAACATACTGATCAATCTAAATAAAGTAAGTACTTAAAACACTAAATGAAGTTATTTCAATAATATTTCCAAAAGTATTACCAGACCTGTCTATAATTTTTAGTGGGGTTTAAATTACATTTCTATTTTCATTCCTCATTTTATGTATATTTGCTCTCCCCCCCCTTTTTTTTCTTAGTTACATTACTTTATAAATTCTTTGGAAAACAGCACTGTCCGATAAACTTTCTGCATTGATAGAAAAGGTCTGTATCTGTGCTGTCCAAATCCGCTAGCCACATATAGCCACTGATAGCTGGAAATCTGGCAAATGTGACTGAGAAACAATATTTATGAGGTGAGTTGTTACCTTATTGCGCACTGCAGCTCTGAAAGACCCAGCTCTTGAGTCTGTCAGTTCTATTTGTTTTCCAAATCAGTTAGTCCCTGTTAATTTATTATTTCCTTCTTCCCATGTAGATTTGTTCTATTATTCATTGTGTCATTTTTGTGATTTCTCTATATGATCACGTGCAGCCCTGATCCGCTCCACTGCCTTCTGTAATTTTTTTAAATGTTTATATTTGAGAGAGAGACAGAGACAGAGCACAAGCAGGAGAGGGGCCGAGAGAGGGAGACACAGAATCCGAAGCAGGCTCCAGGCTCCGAGCTGTCAGCAGAGCCCAACACGGGGCTCAAACCCACGAACCCCGAGATCAGGACCTGAGCCGAAGTCAGACGCTTAATGGACTGAGCCCCCTAGGCGCACCTACTCCACTGCCTTCTAAAGAGTCTATACTTAACAGTCTTGAGATCCTCCCTGACCAAAGAGTTATGTTTTGCTTTTAATTATCACATGGTAGGAGTCTGTCTTGCATGCTTGCTCAGTTAAGCTTTTAAAAATTAATTGCCACTTTTGTTCACTTGCAGCAAGAGATTAGCGCCAGTGCAACGTCTGCTTTTTGGACTGGACTGTCTTGGGGCTCTTTTTTTTTTTTTTTTTTTTTAGAGTTAACAGATGATTAATTTTTTAAATATTCCAAGACCATTTTAAAATGTGTATTATTTGCAGAGTACAAAGTTCAGTCTGTGTCTGTTATTACCATGATCTTATTAACCATATTATCCAAACTCCTTGTTGCCTACTGGAGGTTTATCTACGTGATCAAGACTGTGTTTGAAGCTCCCCAAAGCTTTCTCAATTTTTCTTGTATTTCCTACAATTTACTCTCTAAAGTTTGATACTGCTGGTGGGCCTTCATTAAGGATTCCCTACACACAATGCAAAACCTCTCCTTTACTCCCTAATAATGCCTTTGGCCTTGAGTTCTTTGCCTCTTTTTCTCTGTTCATATTTAGGCACATGGTCACGTTCTGGGTGTTGTTTTCGGAATTAGGTATAACCATTTTCTAGCGGTGGGAGAGAGAGAAAGAAACTGCAGCCTCCTTGGGAACAAGGAAGTGTAAATGAGGAATGTGGGAGTTTGAAATCTGCTACTGCGAAGGTCTGAATTAAACGGAGGGTTTCCCTGGGGACAATCTCCACCATAAGAAGGTCTGCTCGCTCACACAACTGATGGCTTTTCAATCACAAGTACACAGTAGTCTTGGATGTACACATGTCAACGGAAGCCAGTGTCCCAGGAGCTAGCTGAGATTAGACTCGGTGACAGCGAATGGAGAAAATCTCCTCCACTTGTCCAGGACAAAAGCAAACAGTAGAATATACTGCATTTCTACAGACACGCCATGAAATAAAATAGAGTTTACTTGAAGGAGAAGAAGGAATAAGAAGAAGGAGGAGGAGGAGGAAAGGAAGGAAGGAAGGAAGGAAAAGAAAGGAAAGAAAGAAAGAAAGAAAGAAAGAAAGAAAGAAAGAAAGAAAGAAAGAAAGAAAGAAAGAAAGAAAAGAGAAATAGTTATTTCAAATTTCATTGTTACCAAAGGGAGACAACTTTTGGCTTCTTTCTTTATTGAGTTGGTTCCTAAAGCCAGTCTGGCTGCTTTGTTTTCTAAGAAGGACCGGAAGCTCCATGTACCATCCGCACGCCGAAAGCTCCATGGCTGTTCTCAGGACACTACAGTGTACACACCTCAGACACTGCTGTCCTCTTAGAAAAAGAGGGAGTTCTCAGATTCGGCTGGGAAAACCCGTTTCCTGCCCAGGTTCATTTCAACCAGAGGAACGAATGCATTCGCCCATTTGCCCCTGGATCCTCAGAGCTCACTAGCTCTCCAGAGGCGCTCTGCAGCCCTCCAGCTACCTGAGCAAGCAGCGCATACACCTGAACTTCCCGGCTCCGCTCCGACCTGGCCCGCTGCCTCCAGGCACACACTTTGGGAAAACGCAGGAGGGATAATGAAGCCGCGGAAGTGCTCTCCCATCAGGATGCCAGGGAGCATCGGAAAGCATGGGCAGTTTTTCCACACCCAAACCAGCTCACCTTCTCGCGTGACGGAGAGAAAGCTCACTGACCTGTTTTACATGCACACTGTGACCACGGAGGAATTCTGCTTCCCCACCAGGATCAACAGCGTCCATACCCTCGCTCTCCAGCCAGTATTTATTCACAGGCAGATTGTTTTCTGCACCGTGGAGATGCCCTTGAAACCCCTTCGACCTGTACAGACAGGGCATCTGACTACCAACTCCTGGTTTCTTAATTAAAAAGTTTACTAGGTGGGGCGACTGCGTGGCTCAGTCAGTTTAGCATCCAACTCTTGATTTTGGCTCAGGTCATGATCTCACACTTCGTGGGATTGAGACCTATGTCGGGCTCTGCACTGATGGCACGGAGCCTGTTTGGGATTCTCTGTCTCTCTCTGCTCCTCCCCTGCTCGCTCTCTCTGTCTCTCTGTCTCTCTCAAATAAATAAACTTTAAAAAAATTCACTAGGTAGCAAAACACAACCCACTCAGGCCACAGATCTGAGCCCCTAGTGAGTGGCAGCCCTACCCTAAGCTCTGGTAAGTAGAACAGACACAAATCCACACCTCTTGGGGACACAGACAGAATGGCTCAGGAGCACAGGAACATTTAGTTACAAATCAAGAACATTTAGCTACTGACGGCGCTGATACTACAGGCAAGTTCACGGGGACTTGTTAATTTCCCCAAAAGGTTATTCTGTAAAAGCTAAAGTGTTTCTTGCACTGACCGGCCAGAGAGCCAAATGCCATCTTCTGGTGGAACCCTCTGCCTGGCCTCAGTCCCCATGGCTTCTCTTCCTCAACAAGCTGATATACAGACAGTGCACCACGGGGACTGTATAACGAACAGGCTTGGGGAAGTTCTGTCTTATCCAAATCTGCTCTCTGTGGCTTTCTCGTCAGACCTGGGATCCACACCTTCAAATCACCCCCATGTGGAGCTAAGACTTATGGCTTCAGGGAGACCTGGGTGTTTGAGGGGATGCGTGCTACCTCCTAGTCTCGTGATGCGGCTTTCCATGCCTCGGTTTCCCCATGTGTACATGGCGATAGTCACCATAACAGCTCTCGGGCTGTTTTGAGGACCAGATGGGATGATGCATGAAACGTTCTCTGCACAGCCGCCGGCCCCTTGCAGGGCCCCAGAACGGGTTTCAAAGGTGTCCTCAGCACCAGCAACGACCTCAGGCATCTCCTGCGTCAGCCTTGACTCCTCCACAGAATAGCGGCCCCCCCTACACCCCACTGGGGGTGCAGGGAGGCATGGATGGATGAAGTGACCAAATTTCAAGCATGCGCCATGGAACGTTCCTATCTGCCCCCTCCCTGAGTATTCTCGGGGAAAGTGTGTGTTCCCTCACACTTTTGTTGGTCAGTCCTCAATCTGCCAAGGGTGAGGTGGGGGTGGGGAGGCAGACTGAGAGCTGGGATCACCAGGGACCCTGGACTGACGGCTGCCCCCGAAACCCCAGCCCACCACCGTGCAAACGCACATGAGCTCCGTGCCAGGCAGCCACGGCAGAAACAACTGGGGCCGTCCCTGCTTTCAGGGTCCCCACAGCGCAGCCTGGAAGGTCCCGCCAGACACCTCTGTGTGTCCACTCGGATCCAACAGCCTCTCCGGGTTCCCAGCAGCCCCACACTCAAAGGAAACGGCTCTTCCCCTGAAGGAGACGGCTAACATGACTGCCCGGGGATCTAAAGCAAACACACGATGTGCTCTTTCTGAAGCCCAACGACATTGTAAAGTAAAACGCACTTCCAGACGGCACCTAAACGGCCTTCACAACCACTCGGAAGCTTCTAGAAGAGCTCACCCACGGTGGCAGAACACTGGCGACTGAAAGGGAAAACACAGAATGCCCAATTTTCCTCTCGGAAATCAAGATTTAATAGTCTCCTAAGAAAACCATAATTGGAGGGCTTTGGGGCGCATTCCTCCCGGAGGCCTGTGATTACGGAATGCTGGGAAAGGTTAGGAATCTGGGCCTCGAGTGGCGTTGGGCTCAAACTTAAAATGAGCAAGACCCAAAGCAAGAGGTGGAAGTATGTCCCCTTCATGCGCACACAGACAATGAAAGAGGTTGGAAAGAGGGAGATTCTCATGCAGAGAAAGAAAACTAGTCTGAATGAAGGGACTAGGGTCTGGCCAGGGAGGACTCCCCAGCCTGGCTGGGGGCTGGGGCTGCACAGAGAGTGTAGACATGGAAAGGGATTTTTAGGGGCGCCTGGGTGGCTCAGTCGGTTAGGCGTCCGACTTCGGCTCAGGTCATGATCTCACGGTTTGTGGGTTTGAGCCCCGCATCGGGCTTTGTGCTGACAGCCAGCTCAGAGCCTGGAGCTGCTTTGGATTCTGTGTCTCCCTCTCGCTCTGACCCTCCCCCACTCATGCTCTGTCTCTCTCTTGTCTCAAAAATAATAAGCTATTAAAAAAATAAAAAAGAAAGGGATTTTTATGGTGAAGATCTGCCCCTCGCACCCCCCAGAGGAACACCTCATATTTGGCTCACAGACGGCACTTCTTGGAACTGCTCTCAGGCAATGACCACCACCCCTCTGAGAGGTCACTGACCCTGGGCCACAACCCTTGTGCGGCCACGGCCACCGGTCGGAACCCCTCGTGGGCTTGGCCTTCCTGGGCCCGCCCCTCGCCCTCACCCCCAGCGCACCTTGACTTTCCCTCCCTGAACTCTGAAGATCAAAGGTGCATCTCGGTTCTCAAACGGACCCTCCCCCCAGAATTTCCTTGCTATCTGTTTCCTTGGCAGGTCCTTGGCCTCGGCTGCCCATTATTCAGAGTTCCACAGGATGCAAAGAGAGAATTTAAGGCACTTTTCCTTAGCAACCAAAAAATAAGATAAAACAAAATAAACCACCTTGGAAACTTCAACAGCAGGTACCCACACAGAAACTCTGCATTCGAAAAATGGGGTCTAACTCACACCCAAGCGTCCTAACCTCAACTGGCTTCGGAGAACAATTCTCGCATGTGGGAGAAGCCAACAGCCAGAGCTTGAGGGAAATGGGTGGGAAGCGGCCAAGATAAAGCGCTGGGCCAGAGCCAGGGACCCCTCCGAGGAAGCAACTGCTAAACGGAGGGGGTTTAGGAGGGATATGAGGTGGTGCTGTCCTTGTATCTCACGTGGCATTTAAAAAAATTTTTTTTAATGTTTATTTATTATTGAGAGAGACAGAGTGCTAGTAGGGGAGGGGCAGAAAGAGAAGGAGACACAGAATCCGAAGCAGGCTCCAGGCTCTGAGCTGTCAGCACGTGGGGCTTGAACTCATGGACCATGAGATCATGACCTGAGCCGAAGTCAGACGCTCAACCAACTGAGCCACCCAGGCGCCCCTCACACGGTATTCTACTCAGGGTGTGCATGCCAGTGGCTAGACGCTCAGGGCAGAGAAAAAATCCACAGCACCTCGGCAGCTATCATATGACCTCTCTGAGCCCATTTTCCCCTTTGTAAAACAAAACACCATTTGGCCACCAGCTTTGCAAAGTTGCTCTGAGGTCCATTCTGTGCCTCCAGCTGAAGCAGGAATAACCAGACAGTACAAATCCATTCATAAAAAAAAAAAAAAAAAAAAAAGCCACGAGGGGCGCCTGAGTGGCTTAGTCGGTTGAGCGTCCGACTTCGGCTCAGGTCATGATCTTGCTGTCTTTGAGTTCAAGCCCCGTGTCAGGCTCTGTGCTAACAGCTCAGAGCCCGGCACCTGCTTCGGATTCTGTGTCTCCCTCTCTCCTTGCACCTCCCCTGCTTGTACTCTGTCTCTCTCAAAAATAAATAAAAACGTTAAAAAAAAACAACCCACCGGGCCACCTCAGGGCCTTTGCACATGCAGCCCCATTCACTTGGAATTCACCTTGTTCCCCAGTACCTCCCATTACAGTTTCCCTTCCAAAGGGGCCCCCTGACCTCTCTACCTAATGGAGCCACCACTCACTCTGGCCTGTCTTGTCATCACCCGGCATAAGTCCTTCCTAGGACTTATCACCAACCTGAAGTTATCTCGTCCATCTGTTTGTAGACGTGCTTCCTGAACATCAGGCCCTCTGAGTATGGGCTGCAGGAGAGCCGGGCCCTGGCTCTTTTATCCACCGTCCCACACCAGCGGCCAGCAAAGAGCAGCAGCTGTACTAACAAACAGTGACTACTGTTCAAATGGTAACATCCTCACGTGCGGGCACTAGGAGCTCTACCTGGCCACAGGGAGCTGGGGTCAGTCCTAAGCCTGGCGGTGACAAGCCTGAGACCTCAGGCGACCAGCTGGGCCCCGGGCTGATGCCAGGTCTCCGCTCCCTATTACAATCTGGGAAATGGAACAGAGTCCATTCCACATACGGACAGTGTGACATATGCGCTCCTGAAGCTCATCACGTTTGGGGGGACACAGGGCTAGGGCCGCAGCCCTGGGTCACGTCACTGATTACACAACATAAAACCGGAATCTAACAGAAAAGAGTCACATCGTTTTACACACACACTAATTGGCTAAGAAAGTCCCAAGTACTGCCCAATATAAGACACTGGCCCTTGCAAAGGGTCCGAAGTTTGCCTGTGTGGAAGAGGGTGGCAGACGGTTGTATGCACGAGGCTGTGAAGAGGCAGAGGGGAGGCTGTCTGAAAAGGGAGGCAGTCAAAACCTCAGCTGCCGGTGGTGGTGAGAGCCTCCGGGGG
>NW_027532882.1:1060605-1071519 GCF_008692635.1 Crocuta crocuta | reverse complement strand
GACTGCTGACTCCTGAGTTCAGTTCACCAAGTGTTTCTCAGAAACGGGACCGTGCAGAAGCAGACGTCAAACTTGCATCCTGCTCGGGGCGCCTGGGAAGCTCAGTCGGTTAACCGTCCAACTTTGGCTCAGGTCATGATCTCGAGGTTCAGGAGTTCAAGCCCCGCATCAGGCTCTGTGCTGACAGCTCAGAGCCTGGAGCCTGCTTCCGATTCTGTCTGCATCTCTCTGACCCTCCCCTGCTCACACTCTGTCTCTCTCAAAAATAAGTAAATAAATAAATAAATAAATACTGGGGGGAAGAAAAACACGTGCATCCTGCTCAAATGGTTCCATTGTTCACCATCACATCCTCCTTGAAGGATTCGAATGAGCCTAGCAAGGCTGAGGGGGACAGGTGAGACCAGGGGCACCGGGAAGGTGATGGTCTACACCTGGAGGTGCCCGCAAACCCACCTGAGCCCGGGCACCACCTTAATAACTAAGGCTTAGTTCCTCCCCCTCGCAGAGAGCAGGGAATGTATATAGCTCATACCGCCCCCCGCTGAACCCTGAACAAACCAGACATTTATTTGAAACCTCTAGCTTCAGCTCTTAAATGTATGCACACGTTGAGATCAACTCTGTAAAAGTTGTGTGTTTTACCCCATAAAAGATCCGTGTGGGACTGAGAACAAAAATAACGTGTGAATAACGTACAGGTTAAAATACAGAATGTTCTGCGACGCCCCGTCTTTGTACACTGCTTCACCCTCCCAACGTCAAGACCGAGGGTGAGGGTGCTCTCAGCACTCAGGGACGGCACCTCCTAAAGAAAAATTCTGTGCATTTCAAGTATGAGGACAGCCTAGTGCTTCCCTATTTACAATAACGAAGGGCTGGAAACATCCACTGATTGCAGACTGGACAAGTACATGGCGAATGACATGGCCACAAGAGAAAAAGATTCAGATGACTTCCAAGAAATGCTATTAAAGGAGAAAGCCAGGGAAGAGAGCGATGGGGAGAGTATATTTGTGCAAAAAGGGGGGCCAGGCAGATGTGAGTGGCATCCACACACGTGTGTTGCATATAATTCCTCTCTGGGGTGAACGAGAAACTCACAGGAGTGATTGCTTCTGGGAAGAGGGCCAACATGGAAAGACTTTCCTTTTCCCTGTATTCCTCTTTAAGATGGTTTTGACCACTGCATGTACAACACTCTTTTTTAAAAACTGGCTGGATAGGGGCACCTGGGTGGCTCAGTTAGTTGAGCATCTGACTTCGGCTCAGGTCACGATCTCGTGGTTCGTGGGTTTGAGCCCTGCGTCGGGCTCTGTGCTGACAGCTCGGAGCCTGGAGCCTGTTTCAGATTCTGTGTCTCCCTCTCTCTCTGCCCCTCCCCTGCTCACGCTGTCTCTCTCTCTCTCCCTCTTTCTCAAAAATGAACATTAAAAGAATTGTTTTAATTGGATGGGTAGCAAAACAAAATGTGATTAGATAGATATAAATACAGATGAATGGGTGGACGCACAGGAAACATACATACACTGGAACATTACTGAACCTTAGAGAGGAAGGACACTCTGACACCTGATATAACATGGATGAACCGGAGGGCGTCGTGCTCAGGGAGGTAAGCCAGACACAAAAGGACATACACTGCTTGACTCTCCCCATAAGGAGGTCCCCAGAGGAGTCCCGTCCACAGACACAGGAAGTAGATGGTGGGAGCCAGGGGTGGGGGAGATGGGTGGGGCGTCGGTGTTTCATGGGGACAGAGGTCCCATCTGGGGAGACGGGCCAGGGCTGGAGGCAGGTGGGGGTAATGGCTGCACAACCACGTGAATGCACTTAATGCCACTGAACTGGACACGTAACGACAGTTAAGATGGTAAATTTTATGTTATATACATTTCGCCATAATAAAATAACTTTTTTTAGGTAAAGAAAAGTCAGACCGGTAAATAGCACACCAGTAGAGAGGCGCCTGGGGGGCTCAGTCGGTTAAGCATCTGACTTCAGCTCAGGTCATGATCTCGCGGTTCGTGGGTTCGAGCCCCGCGTCGGGCTCTGTGCTGACAGCTCAGAGCCTGGAGCCTGCTTCGGATTCTGTGTCTCCATCTCTCTCTGACCCTCCCCTGCTGACGCTGTCTCTCTCTCTCTCTCTCAGAAATAAATACCAGTAGAAACCTGATAGTTTGAGCACTTAAGTGACATGGTTCTGCATAATCCATGTTGCCATGATGCAATTCAAGGTAAATGCCAAAGAAGCAGGGTGTCTCCTCCCGTAAACAAGCAGGAAAAACTCTGGCTTCCAGAAGCACACAAAGTTAGGAAGTCGGCAAGAAGCTAAAAGCCAGAAGACTATATAGATTCTGGAGTCCGACTGCTCAGGCTCAAGTCCCCCAGTTTGCTGGCTGTGACCACAGGAAGAAACCCAGCCTCCGTGGGCCTCAGTTTCTGCATCTGTAGAATGGCCTGAGAGAACTCCCCAGACTCCCAGGGCTGGGGTAAGGCAGATGAGGCACTCAACTCAGGCACAAAATGTAAGGAGGTGTCAAAGCACTCAGTCACTGGGACAAGTAAGAGTTTTAAAGATTTCTAAAAATTGAGGGCAAAAAGTCCACAGTGCACAAAATATCAAAACTTTAATTAAAACTGGGATTCAACAGGACCATGACTGGGGTGAGGTAAGCAGGGTGAGATCTCCCGTTTTTATTGAAAGTTTTGAAATTTTATTCATTGTAAATGTTTTCGCGTTCAACTGCACTTTAAAAAACATACTGCATTAAAAGGGGGGTCTGAGTGGCTTAGTCGGTTCAGCATCAGACTCTTGATTTGGGCTCAGGTCATGATCCCACGGTCGTAGGATGAAGCCCCAAATCAGGCTCCCTGGTGAGCACGGAGCCTGCCTGAGATTTTCTCTCTCTCCCTCCCTCCCCCTCATTCTCTAACAACAACAAAAAATAAAACATAAATACCACGTTAAGGTACTGAATTTTGGGGGGCATCTGGGTGGCTCAGTCAGTTAAGCATCTGACTCTTGGTTTCGGCTCAGGTCATGATCTCATGGTTCATAAGTTTGAGCCCCGAGTCAGGCTCTGTGCTGACAGGTCAAAGCCTGGAACCTGCTTTGGATTCTGTGTCTCCCTCTCTCTCTGCCCCTCCCCTGCTCGTGCTCTCTCTCTCTCTCAAAATAAATACACTCTTAAAAAACTGTCTAAAACACAGTTTTAAATAAATAAATAAAACACTGAATTTTTTTGGTGCCGCCTTAAATTTTGTGCCCCAGGGCCCCTGTCCTTGATATATAACCAGGACATTCTAGAAAAGCTGACCCCTTGGGATTGAGTTATCGGTTTAGTCTGTGATAAGGTAAATTCAGTTTTCAGGAGATGTTCGTGGCCTGGAACAGGTGAAGATTTTACTCCATCCTCTGCTTTTTCAGAAGCCAGCCTTTGAATGCGATGTGCGTGCCACCAAGCCTTCTCAACGAGCTGGGGCTTCAGGGCCAGGTAGGTTCCGGATTTTATTAGTAGTAACAAATTAAATTGACTCACAACAAAAGGAGAGCACACAACCCAGTGACCCTCTGAACCGAAACACGCACAAGTTCATTTACCCAGGAGCAGAGCAGAGCGGGGGCAGCCGTCTCTCTCCCACCCACGGAGCGCCTTGGGGCCAGCAGCCAGGGAGCAGGGAGCCGTCCCCATCAACACGATCTGGAACAATCCACAAGGCTTATCAGGAGAGATACCAGGCGACAAACACCTCTTCCACCAAACAGAGCCCAGGAGGGAATACTGGTTTGCCCGAGGCAGGACGGGACCACCTTTCAGCTTCCACCTTCTCTTCTCATCCTTGCCAATTGCAGAGCTGGTAACTCGGGGGCGCTTTCCCAAGCCACAGGTTTGGGAGATCTGGGGCTGATCTGGGGACACCTGGAGCCGGATCGTTCTCTGTTGAGGGAGGACGGTGAGCGGCATGCCTGGCCTCCACCCTCCAGATGCCAGGAGCGCCTCCAGGCCTCTAGACTCGCCCTCCAGGGAGAACCACTCCTTTAGAACGTGACCTGAGGCAAAGACAGAGGGACATCACAGGAGCGGATGGGGCCCAAACGACAAAGCTCGCCTGTCCGTCCATCCAGCCCTGGGTTGCAGCCGCCGAGGCTCTGCACCCCACCACACAGTCCACACTGCAGATGCCAGAGCCCCACAACCCGAGTTTTGCATCTTCGGCTCAGCACTCACCCTGGACGCGCACACGCAGCCCACTGTACCCTCCACCGGCCCGAGTTCCGCCGAGGGACTGCCGTGTGCCAGGCCGTGGGTGTCCTGCCGCCACGGACCCTCCTCACGCCACCAGCCTATGGCGGGCAGAGCCAGAAGGAAGTTTCCATCTGCTTCTGTGCCACTCTTCACCAGCACCGCCCCCCGCCCCCCAGCCCTGGTCCCTCTGTGAATTCCTGAAGCACAGGGGAGCCCCAGGCCAGCACTGAGGGTCCTTCTCAGGTCCATGTAAAATGTGAGGCTTGCAGGGAGCCTGGGGGGCTCCATCGGTTAAACGTCCATCCCACTTTGGCTTGGGTCATGATCTCACGGCTGGTGAGTTCGAGCTCCACGATCAGCTCTGTGTTCATAGCTCAGAGCCTGGAGCCTGTTTCTGCTTCTATGTCTCCCTCTCTCTGCCCCTCCCCTGCTTGCTCATGTGCGCTCTCTCTCTCTCTCTCTCTCTCACAAATAAATATTTTTTAAAAAATAGATAGATAGATAGATAAAATGTGAGGCTTCAAACCACACTGAGGATTCCTTAAACCACTACAGACCACTACAAAAGCCTGCCATTGGTGAATCCTGCAAAGTTTGTATTAAATGTCCATTTCCCTTCTGCTTCTCTCACCAGAGAAAGCTCAGGGCCAGTCCTCCTGTGTGGGGGCTTCACAGACCGAGACAACGGGTCTGAGAGGCCGATTTCAGAGAGACTCGCAGGCGGCTGCAATCACTCACAAAGGAAAGCAGCACCTTCCTCAACCCAGAGCCGGTGGGGAGAGACCCGCAACAGAAAGTGTCAAACAGGGGTGCCTGGGGGGCTCAGTCGGTTAAGCCTCCGACTTCAGCTCAGGTCATGATTTCACAGTTCGTGGGTTCGAGCCCCACGTCAGGCTCTGTACTGACAGCTCAGAGCCTGGAGCTGCTTCGGCTTCTGTGTCTCCCTCTTTCTCTGCCCCTGCCCTGCTCCTGCTCTGTCTCTCTCTGTCTCAAAAAATAAAGAAAAATTTAAAAATTTTCAAAAATAAAAAAATAAGCAAACCAACAACAACAAAAAAGAAAGCGCCAAACCACAGGCCCAGCAGTCAGAACGACAGCGCGAGAGGAACGGACTCCGCCCTCCGAGGTCTTTGTTTGCCGTGTTCAGAGCAATGGCACTGCCTTGTTTCGCGGCGTCCCCACAGATACCCAGGGACACAGGCTGGGTTTTCTCGTAGACAGATGTGGCTGAAGACACCTACGGCCCGGACAGGGAAGAGCAGGCTGTCGACTGTACCTTTGTGTGATGGAAAACCCATTCGCCGTCCGTGACCTGGGTGCCCTTGTACAAGATGTCGGTGTGAAGGTGGCTTTTAAAACCCAAGGTGCACTGGTGATGGACAAATGGATAGACACCATGTGGCCCATCATACAATGCGATACATTCAGCCTAAAAGGCAAGGACAGTCTGACAGCTGCTACAGCATAAATGGACTCTAAGGACACGGTGCGTGGTGACAGAAGCCAGACACAGAAGGACACGTCCTACGTGACCCCACTCCCAGGGGGTCCCCGGAGGAGTGTCCTGTCCATAGAGACAGAGAGTAGATGGTGGGAGCCAGGGGTGGGGCAGGGGGCGGGGAGTCCATGTTTCATGGGGACAGAGTCTCAGTATGCAGAGACGGAAAGTTCTGGAGATAGATGGTGGGGGCGGCTGCACGACAGTGTGAATGTCACTGAACTGGCCACATAACAAGAGCTAAAATGATAGATTTCACAGTATGTATATTTTACCCCCTATACACACACACACACACACACACACTCAAGGAGCGGGGTTGCCAGGGTGGCTCAGTCAGTGAAGCGTCTGACTTCGGCTCAGGTCATGATCTCACAGTTCCTGGGTCCGAGCCCGGCGTCGGGCTCTGTGCTGACAGCTCGGAGCCTGGAGCCTGCTTCAGATTCTGTGTCTCCCTCTCTCTCTGCCTCTACCCTGCTCATGTGCTCTCTCTCAAAAAGAAATAAAACATTTTAAAAAAACTAAAAAAAGAAAAACTCAAGGAGGAATACTGGCAGCCAGCCCCGTGCCAGGCATTGTATTAAGAAATCTGCATCTTCCTGGTAACCACATCAGGTACAAAACTATCCTTATTTTGTAAATAAGGAAACAGAAGGTTCAGTCATTTGCTCAAGGTCACACATCAAGGGCGTGGTGGATGGAGCCAGGATCGGAACCCAAGCAGCCCAGCTCCAGAGTCCAAACTTTTAATGTCCACATTGTAGAGTTTTCAAATTTAGGATTCCTTTTTTTAATTTTTTTTTAATGTTTTTATTTATTTCTAGGAGAGAGAGAGAGGGACAGCGTGAGCAGGGGAGGGTCAGAGAGAGAGGGAGTCACAGACTGAAACAGGCTCCAGGCTCTGAGCTGGCATCAGCACAGAGCCCGACGCGGGGCCCGAACCCACGAACCGCGAGATCATGACCTAAGCGAAAGTCAGACGCTTAACCGACTAAGCCACCCAGGCGCCCCTCAAATTTAGGATTCCTAATTCTGAATTTCTGCCAAAACCCCTTGCCTTCCAGTAAATTCCCCCACTTCCCTGTGTGAACCTGCAAAGGGCGCCTTTCTGCCCACGATCACCAGGATGACAGACGGGAACCATACGATCACAGGACCCCCAGCCAAACCACGCACGCTCCTCTGGCTGTCCTCGGGCTGGTCCTGGGACACGGGGTGGGGGGACTCGCGGGTTTCCCAACCTGCAGGGAGCAGGGACAGAACAGATACCAACTAGAGCTCAGACCCAAGGTCAACGACCAGCTCTGCCCTTACATGAAACCAGGCAAGCAAGCCAACATCCTTGGGCCTCAGTTTCCCCATCTGTAAACAGGGGTTAATGAGTAACAATCCCTACATGACAACTGGTCAGAGAATTAAACATGCTGACGCACGGAAAACGACTAACTCAGGTCCTGGAAAGTCAGAAGCCCTCGATAAACAGAAGATGCTACTGTCACGTATTAAATTACAAAAGTAAAAACCCCTAACAGTCCAAGTTAGAGAAACTTAGAAGCCAAAATTAGACCAAGACCAGAGAATTCTGGAAGACTGAGAAGGTATTCTAGAAGAGGTGCCTGTGAAAGTGGGGGTTTTAATGGCTAATGCATAGGACAGAGGCACTTGAACTTTCTAAAACCCAGGCTGGTCAGCTATTAACAGTCTGGCCAAACATTATACAAATCAGTTCCTTTTAAGGATGTCAACCCGATGAAGGTGATTTCTCTGTGTAATTAAAACTACGTACTCATCCGAAGGGGGGAAATTCAGTGTAAGAAGCAAGCCAGGTGGGAGAGGAAACCTTCCCCCGAGGAGGGAGGCTGGCAGTGACCCCCTTCCCTCTGCCGGCCCTGAACCCGCTTCTTCCAACGACCTTTCATTTCCGCCCACCACGCACCACCGGAGCGCCTGAGAAGGCAGTGTCACATTTCGCCTGTGCAAGCCCTCCATGAACGGTTAGTGAACAAATAAACCAAAATGGGTTGGAGGCAACAGAAGCCTCAAGACGCCTGGGTCACCCGACCGGAGGGAACCAGCCATCAGGACTCAAGTTAAAAGTTAAAAGCCTCCTTCCTCAAGGTCACGGAGCCAGGTCTCTCTAACCTGGCTTGAGGTCTTTGTTCATTGCTACCGTGCTTCTCCAGGATAAAAACGTCCTTCCCTACAGATGAGCAAAAGTGTGGGGGTTTAAAACCTGCCATTTCTAGGGGCGCCTGGATGGCTCAGTCGGTTAAGCGTCCGGCTTCAGCTCAGGTCATGATCTCACGGTTCGTGGGTTCGAGCCCCGTGTCGGGCTCTGTGCTGACATCTCGGAGCCTGGAGCCTGTTTCAGATTCTGTGTCTCCCTCTCTCTCCGACCCTCCCCTGCTCACGCTGTCTCTCCCTCTCTCAGAAATAAATAAAATATTAAAAAATAAAATAATAAATAAAGAAATAAAACCTGCCATTTCTAGAGCCCAAGGAGAAATCATGGAGGCCAGCTTCATATCGGGCTCTTGTGTTAGGGGGTCTGTGGACATTGCCTCGTCTAATCCACTTAACAACCACATGAGGCAGAGACAACGATTCCTCGCACCCCCCTGCCCAATTTTACAGACGAGCACACAGAGATGTTAAGTAAATCCCAAGGCCACACAGCGAAGAAGTGGTAGAATCAGAATTCGAACCCAGGACTGCGGGCTCCCTCGTGTTAACGTGAGCACCGGTGAGCTCAGGCACACCCGGCCGTCTTCTGTAGCGTCAGACGCTTCCAGCGGGGACACAGGGAAGGTCATGGTTCCTCGTACTTGTCCCCCGTGTCATTGTCTAAATCTGGGGGAAAGAGTCACAGCCGAAACATCACAACAATCTCCCAGATTCTCGATCCCGGCGAGCAGGGAGCCGCCGCCGCCACTGCCCGCTTGTGCGTCCCGGACACTTCCTTCTCCGTTCCCCTGGGGTGGCGGCGAGCCCCAGAGATACTGAGCCTCCACTCCTGGTAACATTCCCCATTTCTGCTCCCCTGCCTTCCTTCCAGGACCTGCTCAAACCGCCAGACCCAGCCTGGTGGGGAATTTGAATGAAATCTGGAACGGGTTCCCAAGGCCATGGCCACATTTTAAGGGAAAGTGGCAGAGAACACTGAGCCCCGTGCTGGGTACGACTTGGCACCCGATGAATTTTCATGGCCATCATTTTTCTGCGCAGCGCCCGTTAGGAAAAGCTGCAGCGGACAGAGTCTGGGGTGGGTGGGAGTCTGAGCAGGTGTTCTCAATAAGGGAGCGGTGGGGGGCGGGCATGGGGGGTGAGAGGTGCTCAGCAGACAGCCGCCAGGGAATGGAAAGATGGTAGCAGCCGTTGGAAGGAGGAGGGACTCTTGACTCACACCTGGCCCAGCTTGACCCTTTGGGCTGCAGCCGGAACTCAGTTGCCTGATGACCTTCATTGTCTTGGCCCTGAATAACCCTGAGCCTGTTTCCTACTTACTCCGTTAAGACCTGACACTCAACACTCGCTCGCTGGCCCCTAACTCCGGCAGGCATGTGGCTTCCCTAATTGATGGGGATTGTGCTCAGCCCTGGCTCCTGGGGGAGACAGCCATGTCCTTGGGGAGGGCCAGGCTGGGGCGATTATGCTTCCTCAGCAAAGGGGACAAGAAGCCTGCTGGCTTCAGGGACAGGGGTACCAGCCCCCAGGCAGGCAGAGAGAGGAAGAGGGTTAAAATGGCAAAACCAAAGGGGGTTACCTCATGCCAACCACTTTGCTTCGCTCATCACAAGCGTTAATTACCTCGCTGAATTCTCACCCAAACAGAGAAGTGGACGGGTCTGGAGAAAGAACCCCAGGATGAAGACACAAGGGAGCATTTTGAGAGATGAGCTTTGCTGGGGATGCGGTAAAGAGAATTCAGTGGGTGTCCGGGCTCTGGTATAAAATTCTGCTGCTGAAACCTAGGGTGACCACCAGTTCTGGTTTGTCTGCGACTCCTGGGTTTCCCAGAAAGCAGGGCTTACTGAAGCTAAGAAAGTCCTGGGAAAACCAGGATGAGTTGGTCGCCCTAGCAACCTAGTTATGGCCTTCAAGGTATTAGCCTCTGGCCAATTCTAGGAAGAACAGGAAGCCAAAGTCAGTACAGGATCTGTTTCTTCTTCAACAAACTCCTATTCAACCTTCAAAACCTAGCACAAAAGGCCCCTTCCTCTGTACCACAGAGTAGAGCAGGAAAGGCTGGGTTTGGGGAGCCAGACTTTAGGCTCAAATCCTACCTCTCTTGATGGTAAAGAGGGCCATGTATCTAGTAGGTGGCGCTTAATAAGTAATTGCTTGTGAGTGTTTCCAGGTGCTCCGGAGCCGTCAACCTGCTATATCTGTTATCTGCCCTTGTCCCTCATTAGACCCAGAGCTCACTATTTCCCTTCTCTGAACCACCAGAACAGACTAGCACACAATTTGGGGGAGGGGAGTGGAAAACAAGATAAAATCATNAACTATTAAAAAAAAAAAATCATGTAACATGTGCAGACCGGTTAATGCAAATCTCCATGTCGGTCTCTCTCCGTCACCCTCAAGCCCTGACACCAAGCAGGGCTGTTTTCCACTTGGCTTCTCCTCCCCCGATGATTTCACAAGAGCCCACAGAGAGGCGTGCAGTGAAGCAAACAAGAGAAGCTCTGAAAACCCATTCACGGGCAGCTCAAAGGTGTCAGCGGGCCAGGGGTGTGCAGCCAAGCCTCCGCCGTGGGGACAAGGAGCCTCCGTGAAGCCGAGGAGACCCGCTGACGGCCCCACTGCAGGCGACCAAGCCACATCTCAACCAGAGGGGCAGGAACGCACAAAGAACCACACTGTCGCCCCACCAGAGGACAGAGGTCCGGCCGGCTCGCTGCAAGGGGCGGAGAGGGCAAAAAACATGTGGTCGGCGGGGAGGGGGCGGCGCACGGTGCTTAAATATAGCAGAGGGTGTGTTTGGGCGAAGCTCGCGCCTGAACGTGGAGATGGTCCCGGCTAACAAGCCACAGGTGGGGTTTTGCACAAATAAACCCGGGGGCCTTTTTCACAGAGACGCAGGGACAGCACAGAAAGAAGACTGTAGACTCTGTGAAGCAGCAAGGTTATGTTTGTCTCTAAGTTGGCCGGCTGAGGATGAGA
>NW_027532882.1:1055131-1060562 GCF_008692635.1 Crocuta crocuta | reverse complement strand
ATGAGAAGGGGGAGCTGGAGGGGGCCGGGGGTGGGGTGGGGAGGTCACAGGCGACAGGGAGAGAGGCGAGCGCCCCAGCAGGGTAGCAGCGGGATGGAGAGTGTCCCCATGAGCTGCCAAGCACCTGGACGGGATTCTCCTGCACCCTCCCGACTACCAATCAGCCATCCGTCCCAACAACCTTACACACTACTGTTATCCCCTCCTTTTACAGATGAGAAAACCAAGGCGCAGAGAGGTTAAGCAAGCTGCCTGTGGTCACACAGCTAGCTGGTGAGTGGCAAAGCCACGGTGAGACCCCCAATGATGCTGTGGGCCGGTTGCCATCAGAGGTAGAGGATGATTCCTTTGTGTTCTGTCCCACTGCGTGTGAAGCACTCGAGGGAAAATGCTGAACGTTCCCTTCCCCCACTCTTCTTCCAGATTGGTCTAGGGACACCCACGTTCCCAGACCGCACCCTAAACCAAATAAACTTGCGTGGCGTCCTGTGCTTTTTTTCTGGTCTACGATGTCAGTAATCAGGTATTCAATGGATCTGCTCCCCATCGCTTTGTCCTCCGAGCTCGGCACCTGGGTAACACATAGACCCGCCATGGACTGTAATCCCATTTCCTGGGATTCTCCGGTCCCCTGGGGGAGGGGATGCGGTTTCTGTCGGCAGTCGGGGCGGCAATGCCAAACCACGGACTCTACACACACGTGGCTGACAGCTGGCTCAGGGTTTCCATTCTGCCACGAACAGGAGAGAACAATTGTGGGGCACCCTCCCTCCCCCAGATTCCATCGCCCTGGCCCCGGGGTCCCAAAACAGGGGATGGTTCTCCCCCCATCTCAGGGGATACTGGCGGTGTCTGGAGACATCTGGGCAGGGGGAGCTCTGGGTATAGAGAGGGTGGAGGCCAGAGATGCTGCCTTGCACCCCCGGTGCGCGAGACAGGCCCCCACCACAGAGAACGGTCCGGCCTTGAACATCCAATGTTCCAGGGCAGCGAAGCTCCGCCACAGGGCGAGAAGACCCTCCCCCTCAACTGCATCAAAGCCAAGATCAAAATGTCTCTAACTTGGACCCAAATTCAGGGGGAAAAGTCTCGTCTTTCCAGTGACTGGCCACAACACTAAAATAATAACAATAATAATAAAATCAAATAAAATTTTTTAAAAAAATGTTTTGAAATCCCCCAAGAAAACAGAAATCCTAGAAACCAGCCCAGTTTTCCCTCCATGCACCCATATTCCAGACCAGGTTTCCATGTTGCAAAAACACGGGTAAAAACCCGCCGGCTGACGTGACACGCTCCCTACCCCCACCCCGTGCAACTCGAGCAGCATCCCAGCAGCTACACGTGGACAGTGGAAATATATGCAAGAGGAAACTTATTACACTAATTTCCTTCAGTAAACACTTCGGATCTTACCTTGGAAACCAGCCAGACAAGGAAACCCGGCCATGGGGCCAGGTGGAGTCCCTTCCTCTCCACACTGTCGGACATTCTGCGCCTCTTACTCCTGAAGCGGTAATCGTGGAGGCAACTGGGATGGCTTGGGCTCTCCCGAATACACATTTTTCACTTAGGTTCACAGGCTTAGTGTGAGATCGGGTGGCCAGGAAGTGAGAAGCGGCAGAGACGGTCGGGAGAATCAAACGCACAGTCCGCTCTGGGGACAGAGTGAGCCGTGTTGAGGGATAACCGGCTCCTCACCCAGCAAACGCTTGCAGTTCTGCCTAAAGATCACCTGCATTTTCAGGGGCGCCCAGGGGGCTCCGTCGGCTCAGGTCATGATCTCACAGTTCGTGGGTTCGAGACCCGCGTCAGGCTCTGTGCTGACCGCTCAAAGCCTGGAGCTGCTTCCAATTCTGTGCCTCCCTCCCTCTCTCTCTGTCTCTCTGCCGCTTGTGTTCTCTCTCTCAAAAATAAATAAATAAACTTAAAAATTTAAAAAAAAAAAAAGATCGCTTGTGTTTTCAAACGCCCGTTACGAGTTCTGTGTCAATTCCGGCCGGCTCAGCACAACTGCAGGCGTCGATCCCCCCTTTCACCACGAGGACCAGTAGCTCCCACATATTCGCTTGCCAGATACCCCATGATGTCGTCACTGAGCCACACACGCACGGTCGCGGGTGGGAGAAGCAGCCTAGCTCAGTGAAGAACACAGCAGTCACACAATCATTTCGGTTTTGGTTTTGAGGGTTTTCTTCCCCCCAAATTTGACACATATCGCCAATTATTTTAAAAGTTTTTTTTTAATGTTTTATTTATTTCTGAGAGAGAGAGACAGCGTGAGCAGGGGAGGGTCAGGCAGAGAGGGAGACACAGAATCTGAAACAGGTTCCAGGCTCCAAGCTGTCAGCACAAGAGCCCGACGCGGGACTCGAACCCACGAACCGCGAGATCATGACCTGAGCCGAAGTCGGACGCTTAACCGACTGAGCCCCCCAGGCGTCCCACATATCGCCAATTATTAACATTATATTCTGAAAGGTGCTTTTCTGCTTCTCATCATACCTGGAGCAAAGGAGTCTGAGACCCACACCTCCAAAGGCAGGTCCTATTTCAACACAGGAACTGGGGTGACCGTCACTTGGAAAAAGCTTCCAGACGGTCTCAAACCTGGGGTCTTGCTGAGGGCACAAGAAACAGCCCCCAAAAGCCCCTGCGGGTCCTGCTCACGAAGCCAGCTCCTCTCTGGCTCCCGCTGCGCAGGGCAGTCCTGAGACACCCCCTCAGCCCCCCACGAAGATACAGGGTCCCAAGAGTTCCCAGGTGTGAAGCCCACCATGAACATGAGGACCCTCCATGGAAAAGCCGCTCCAGAATGAACGTGCCCATTCGGCAGGAGATGACAAACCAGCAGTCCACTCTGCCTGAGAACTGGGGTGGGGGCTTAGAGGCTGTTTCAGCAGCTTAACAGCTTAACACATTGAATCCGCCGTCCTTATAAATGGACAGATGCCAGTCATGTCTCTTGGATATACGAGACAGTCAAGAGTTCATGATCACACCCCATTTACTCAGTGAGGCTAAAAACAGCAGGGTCAAGAGTCTTAACAATTATATAATTATCCTGCAGTAAAACAATTGAAGCATTCCACTCCAATGAGGACTGAGCCCGGCTGACCACATTCCACTGTCATTTAACACGATTCTGAAAGTTCCTGCTGCAACGAGGTTAACAGCAATAACCAGCATAATTATTGGTAAAGGGCAGCAAATCATCATTATCTGCAGGTGCTATGATTATAGAGTTGGAAAATTGAAGGAAGTCAACGCCGTGGCTCTTAGAATTAGTATGCATTTAGTAAAGTAGCGGTGAGCAGAGGAAACACAATCCCTGTCCTATATTCTGAAAAGTTACCTCATTTAATGTGTTTTTAAAAATCTCTCCTACATTAGACAGACAGACCAATAAATCGGTGGATGAAAAGGTATGAGGTGGATGGGTGGATAAAAGAATGGGTGGGTGAGCAGGTGGGTAGATGAATGGATGGATAGATGAGACAGACAGACAGGTAGGTAGGTAGGCAAGCAGATAGATAAATAGAGTGAGAGAGAGTGGATGGGTGAATGAATGAGTGAATGGATGGATGGATAGATGAATGGGTGGGTGGATGGATGGATGGATGTGTGAATAGGTGGGTGGGTGGATGGATGAGTGGATGGATGCGGGATGGATCAATGGGTGGGTGGATGGATGGATGGGGGATGGATGAGGGATGGATGGATGGATGTGTGAATAGGTGGGTGGGTGGGTGGATGGATGGGTGGATGGATGGATGTGTGAATAGGTAAATGGATGGTTGGATGGATAGTTGGATGGTTGGATGGAGATGGATGAAGGGACAGAGAAAGCCATTTTACCTAAGAACAATGCTCACAAGACTCATATTCTGTCTGAAGAAAAATAAAACATTCCTAAGAATAGAAAAGAACCCTTGGAAAAGTGGAAGGGTACAAATAAATATTGTCAAGATGCCACTTCTCTCCAAATCAGTTTACAGACTTATCATCCCACAATAAAACCCACACAGAGCTTCCAAGTCTGTTTCTGGGTTCCTTCCCCCCTTCTTCCTCTCCTTTTTCTTTCCTGGAACTTGGTTACATTTTCTACATCATAAGAAAACATCATAAGAAAACTAGACAAAGCTGGAGTGCTTTCAAAAATTAGGAAGGAAGGGGAGCCTGGGTGGCTCAGTTGGTTGAGCATCTGACTTCAGCTCAGGTCTTGATCTCACTGTTCCCAAGTTCGAACCCCAACTCGAGCTCTGTGCTGACAGCTCAGAGCCTGGAGCCTGCTTCAGATTCTGTGTCTCCCTCCCTGTTTCTGCCNTGGAAAAGTGGAAGGGTACAAATAAATATTGTCAAGATGCCACTTCTCTCCAAATCAGTTTACAGACTTATCATCCCACAATAAAACCCACACAGAGCTTCCAAGTCTGTTTCTGGGTTCCTTCCCCCCTTCTTCCTCTCCTTTTTCTTTCCTGGAACTTGGTTACATTTTCTACATCATAAGAAAACATCATAAGAAAACTAGACAAAGCTGGAGTGCTTTCAAAAATTAGGAAGGAAGGGGAGCCTGGGTGGCTCAGTTGGTTGAGCATCTGACTTCAGCTCAGGTCTTGATCTCACTGTTCCCAAGTTCGAACCCCAACTCGAGCTCTGTGCTGACGGCTCAGAGCCTGGAGCCTGCTTCAGATTCTGTGTCTCCCTCCCTGTTTCTGCCCCTCCCCCACTCACACTCTGTCTCTCTCTCTCCCTCAAAAATAAACAGAAAACATTTTTTTAATTTTAAAAAAATTAGGAAGAAATATGGGGAAGATATCTTATGATCATTTTATAATCATTTGAATTGTGACATAAAGGCAAGAGGAATGCAAAGACTGATGGCTTGGAATAAGTGGCTCTAACATCAGATTCTGCTTTTTAAGTACAATCAATCAATCAATCAAACCCAGGAAATATGACCTCCTGTCCATGACATGGACCACTCAACACACACTGCTGACAAATTTATCATGGTCTCACCTTTCGACAAAGGTATAGTAAACCCCAGATGTGTGTGAAAGGCATAAAACTACTAAAATAAATAAATAAATAACAGGGGTGCCTGGGCGGCTCCGTCAGTTAAGCACCCGGCTTCAGCTCAGGTCATGATCTCACGGCTCCTGAGTTCGATCCCCGCGTCAGGAGGCTCTCTGCTGACAGTGCACAGCCCACTTCGGTTCCTATCTCCCTCTCTCTCTGCCCCCAAAATAAATAAAAACATTAAACATATTTTTTACGTTAAATTAAATTTTAAAATAAAATTTTAGGGGCGCCTGGGTGGCTTAGTCGGTTAAGCGTCCGACTTTGGCTTAGGTCATGATCTCGCGGTTCGTGGGTTCGAGCCCCGCGTCGGGCTCTGTGCTGACTGCCGGCTCAGAGCCTGGAGCCT
>NW_027532882.1:1033096-1054986 GCF_008692635.1 Crocuta crocuta | reverse complement strand
CGACTTTCGCTTAGGTCGTGATCTCGCGGTTCGTGGGTTCGAGCCCCGTGTCGGGCTCTGTGCTGACTGCCAGCTCAGAGCCTGGAGCCTGTTTCGGTCTGTGACTCCCTCTCTCTCTGAACCTCCCCTGCTCACGCTGTCTCTCTCCCTCCTAGAAATAAATAAAACATTAAAATAAATAAATAAATAAATAAATAAATAAATTTAGAAGCCCAAGGGGCTGTGAGTGTAAACTCCAGGCCCCCATCGCATAAACCCTTTTGAGGCTTTCGACCAACCTCTGTCTAGAGAGGGACCTTGTTAACAAACGACCACGGCTGTGTGGCTACAACATTAGAAACACATGGAAGTTCAAAATCAAAGTGTCTGCAGAATTGGCTCCTTGGACGGCTGTGAGGGAAGGGTCTGTCCCCTTCACTTATAGGTAACTATCCCCCCCCCATATATCTTCACATCATCTCCCCTCTGTACCCACTTGTCTCTGTACCCAACTTTCCTCTTCTTTTAAGGATACCAGTCATTCAGAGCAGGGCCCACCCTAATGACCTCATTTTGACTTGATTACCTCTGTAAACAATCTATTTCCAAATAAGGTCACATTCTAAGGTCCTGGGGGGTTATGACTCCAACATCTCTTTGGGGGTGGGAGGCACACAATCTAACCCATAACCGTGGCAGGTAGGGTCCCAGAATGTGGCAGACGCCACCTCTGGGCCACAGCAAGCCCACCAGTGACGAAACACAAGAACCCACCTCTTTCCTCCACTTCGCTGACAGCGGCCCCTTGCTCTGAGCACACGTACCAGCACCCACTTCCCTCCCCCAACAGGCCCAAATCCCTCACGCTCTAACGCACTGAATGCCACTGCTGCCTGCCACGTTGCAGCCACCAAGCAGATACAGAAGACACAAAGGATGAAAAAGCCACGTAGCTCTCTGAGTGGGACAAGATGCTATCCAGCCTGCCAAGGACTTCACAACACACTGGAATGAAATCCCCATGTCTTCCCACAGCCTAATCTTCTTTCCTTTTTCTTCTTTTCTTTTCTAAATTGTGATAAAATATATATCACAGTTACCACATTAATCTTTTTAGGCTCCGCTCGGTCACCTCCACCATCCGTCTCCAGAACTTTCCAGCTCCCCAGCCTGAGACTCTGTCCCCCTGAAGCACAGACTCCCCATTCCCCCCGCCCCACGCCCGGCTCTCACCATCTACTCTCTGCCTCTGTGGACGGGACTCCCCTAGGGACTTCCTGTGGGTGAGATCATGCAGGATTCGTCCCTTTGAGTCTGGCTTGATGTCGCTGAGCGTCATGTCCCCAGGTTCATCCATGTTGTATAGCAGGTGTCAGAATGCCCTTCCTTTTCCAGGCTGGATCATATTCTGCTGTGTGGATACAGCCCACATTTTGTTTATCCGCTCGGCTGCTGACGGACACGTGGGTGGCATCCATCTTTTGGCCAATGCGGATAATGCTGCTGTAAACATGGGTGTATGAACATCTCTTCGAGCCTCTGCTTCCAGTTCTTTGGGGTGGATACTCAGGAGTGGAATTTCTGGGTCATACGGTGATTCTACGTTTACTTTCTTGAGGACCCGCCATACTGTTTCCCGCAGCGGCTGCACCATGTCACATTCCCACCAACACTGATTTTCTTCTGGTTTTGTTATTATGATTTTTTTTTTTTTAGAGGGAGGGAGAGCGAGCGGGGGAGGGGGCAGAGGGAGAGAGCAAGAGAAGCCCAAGCAGGCTCCATGCTGACAGCGGGGCTCAATCCCATGATCCTGGGATCGTGACCTGAGCTGAAATCAAGAGTCTGACGCTCAACGGACTGAGCCACCTGGGTTTCGATAGTAGCCGGATGTGAGGTGGTTCCCTATTGCTCTCTGGCTGATTACTGACATCCATCCTTCCCCTGACGGATGTCAGCCTCACAAGGTCAAGAACTCATCTCTGCTGACCGCCCACATCCTCAGAGCCTACAACAGCACCTGGCAGGTAGCAGGTGGACTGAAAGCAAAAGTCACCTAACAAAGCCACTTGGGCAGAGCGGGGAGGCCTTTGGGGGCCATCTGAGGATTTCAGGGGCTGCTTGGAGAGATGAGGGGGAGAAAGGTTCGCAGCCCCAGCCCCAGTCAGGCCGTGAGCGGGGCGGGGGCCTGGGGTGCGGTACCAACTTTTGTCCCAGCCTCAGTGTCTTCCTCTGTGAAATGGAGGTCAGAGTGTCCGCCTCATGAAGTCACCAAAGAGTCAGGAAGAGAATTCGTGCAAAATGCTTGCTTGCAGCAAAACACAGCACCTTCCACACAGGACCGCTCCCCGGCTCCCCGAGGAGAGACGAAGCGCAGCAAGGCCCTGCAGCCGCCCTGGGCCCCCCGAGGCCTGTGCAGAACAGAAACTATCTAGGGAATGTGTTTTCAACAAAGCCAACGCCAAAGGAACACGTGTCTACAGCCGGCGCCGTGGCCTTTCAAAGCCTCCAGCTTCCCCGCCTGGCCCGGGACGCAGGACGCTCCCTCCCTCGGCTGCCCAAGACCTTGGGCGGCCTCTAAGCTGGGGGCCGAGTCCCAGAAACTCCGAGGCGTCCGCACCGTCCACACAGCCCCGCACGGAGGAAAGCAGAAGGCCAGCCGGCAGGGGAGAACGTTCTGGATCACGCACTTGCGCCTGTGCACGCTGTTTGGGTGAAAAGGCTCCGTGTTGCCTTGAGAAAGCCGGAAGCCCCCGGGTGTCCGTGCCACCCAGCAGCCTGCCACACAGCCTCCTCCCGCCTCCACCAACGTCGTGGGCTTTGAACCCTCACACCCTCTGAATCTAACAGTCTCTTGGGCTTTTCCAACAAAACTTTTCCCAGGCCTCATCTTGGGCTCCGTCTTGGTCTTTTTGCATGAAAAGTGTGACAAGTCCGGAGTGACAAGTCCTAGCTGCCCCTCCCCCACCCTTTTCCCAGCGCCCTCCCCCCCCTCTACCATTTCCCCATGACCTTCTCCACTCTCCTCTCCTCCAAAAACTAAACGGGGCAACATCGATGATGATGATGGTGATCATAACCACACAACATGCGCCGGGGCGGGAGGGATTCGTTGGGAAGGGGCACAAGATGGCTGCAGGGGGAGGTGGCACCGAGCACCAGGTTGTTTTTGGTGATGGTCACACAAGTCCAAATACACTGAACCGAGCACTTAACGATCTGTGCATTTCAGAGCATGCAAAGTCTCAAGTTGTTTTGTTTTGGTTTGTTTTTTTTTTTGAGAGAGAGAGAGTGCACAAGAGAGCATGAGTCAGGGAAGGGCAGAGAGAGAGGGAAACACAGAAGCCGAAGCAGGCTCCAGGCTCTGAGCTGTCAGCACGGAGCCCCACACGGGGCTCCAACCCACAAACCCCGCGATCGTGACCTAAGCCAAAGTCGGAGGCTTAACCGACTGAGCCACCCAGGCGCCCCCTAAGGCTCAATTATTAAAATTAACTAAAAAGAATAACACAGCAGCCACAAGGTGAATACATTCATAACTATGAGAAGCTCCAATAATAGCAACCGGGTAACTGCAGTGGCTCTCAGGCCTGCCTTATCTGATCCTTACAACTTTATGACGGGTTTCTAGTCCCATTTTACAGATGAGGAAATTGAGGGCCTTTGACGAATTCCAGGAACTTGCCTGGCTTCCCACAGTTAGTAAGCGGCAGGGCCAGGTTACAGATCATAGCAGCGCCCTGTATGCTCAGGGACGTGCTGGCACCCGTTTTATTTGATGACGGCTTTTCAAGAAACTTTCATAATAGGGGCGTCTGGGCGGCGACATCAGTTAAGCATCCGACTTGATTTTGGCTCCAGTCATGACTCAAGGATGTAGAATCGCGTATAGGTGGATTAGGAGAAACTTAACGGAGGACCATGGGGGAGGAGAAGGGGAAAAATAGTTGGGGAGAGGGAGGGAGGCAAACCATGAGAGACTCTTGAATGCTGAGAACAAACTGAGGGCTGATGGGGGGGAAGGGGGTGATGGGCATGGAGGGGGCACTTGTGGGGATGAGCACTGGGTGTTGTATGGAATCCAACTTGACAATAAACTAGGGAGAAAAAAAAAGGATGTGGAATCGGGCCCCGTGTCTGGTGCTGTGCTGATGGTGGGAAGTCGGCTGGGGATTCTCTCTCTCATTCCCTCTCTGCCCTTCCCCTCCTCTCTTTCTCAAAATAAATTTAAAAAGAGAGAGAAAGAAAGAAACTTCCACAATGAAGCCCTAAAGCAAGTCCTGTGAGCCACTGTCAATCCAGAAAGCCCATATGCACACAGCGCACACACACACACGCTGCCCACTGGACTAACCTGCCACCTGACCATCTGACAATTTCAAACCAAGGACGGTGAGTCCCTGCAACTTTGAGCATTTCAGGAAAGCAAAACATCTTTTTTTGTTCTAACGCCTGAAAGATCTATGTATTCTGACTCTTAACAAAGTTCTTTAGTAATCCGAAAGTAGAGAGTATACATGCATGTGATATTTTGTTCTTAACAAAACAAATATAGACAACGGAGGGGGGGGTTGTTTATTCATTTCTGAGAGAGAGAGAGAGAGAGAGCAGAGCATGAGCAGGGGAGGAGCAGAGAGAGAGGGAGACACAGAATCTGAAACAGGCTCCAGGCTCTGAGCTGTCAGCACAGAGCCCACAAACCATGAGATCATGACCTGAGCCAAAGTCGGAGGCTCAACTGACTGAGCCCCCCAGGTACCCCAAAGTTTTTTTAACATGCTTGAAGTTCAACTGCCCCCCACCACTCCCACTCTCCGATCTGTACTATGATGTCCTGGCTCTAAATGACATCATACCATGTGCTATTTTATGTGCATTATCTTACATTGACTCGATCAGGAAGCTCAGGTTATATTTCCCACCTTTCACAGGTGGGAAAACACAGGCTTTCTTTTTTTTTTTTTTTTAATCATGAAAGGATCAACAACCTGCCGGGAGGTGTTGTCAGTTAACAGTGGGTTGAGATTTCAACTCACGTAGGCCCTCAGTGTTCCCTCGAACATGACTTCCAAGTTATTTTGCTTTTAATCTTTAATTTTGATCACTGGATGTCTGTGGACATAAGCCTATTGACAGAAACCCCTGCATAATCTTTTTTTTTTTAATTTTTTAAATGTTTTTTATTTATTTCTAGGAGAGAGAGAGAGAGAGAGACAGCGTGAGCAGGGGAGGGTCAGAGAGAGAGGGAGTCACAGACTCTGAAACAGGCTCCAGGCTCTGAGCTGGCAGTCAGCACAGAGCTCGACGCGGGGCTCGAACCCACGAACCGCGAGATCATGACCTAAGCGAAAGTCGGACGCTTAACCGACTAAGCCACCCAGGCGCCCCAACCTCTGCATAATCTTTACAAAACCGAGCCTTGGATCCTCACCAGCCCCCTGACGTGTCAGCGCTCACTACTTTAAGTCTTGGCTTGGGGCTTCCCTGGGCCCCAGCCACGGTGGACCCTTTTAATCTGACACCACCCCGTGTCTGAGATATGACTGAAGTCACTGTTAACTGGGGACCCTCGTAGAGACCCAGTAGCCGATATGCAAAAAAACGAACACTGGACGATGCACCTGGAGAGTTCTGCGCAGTGAGTAGAATGCTGTTGCTCCATTCAAAAGTATGCCGCACTGTGCAGGGGTCAGCACTTAGTTACAAATATGGTCTTGGCGATCATTTAAAAAAAAAAAGTTTATCTCTGGGGAGAAGGCAGCTAATGTAGGGGAATTTGCAGGGAGCCCAGAACGTTCCCCTACTCGGCCCGAGTCCGAGTCTCTTCAAAATGACTTGTGAACCGTGCAGATGTCCTCTGCACTTCTGTGAGGACATGTTCCATGCAACGAGGTAGTCAGGAGGGAAGGACCTGGCAACTCAGAGGTTCAGGACCTAAGGATAGGTTTCAAAATATGTTTTCATACATTCAAATCATGGAAATGAGGGTTTGGCAGGGGGTGGGGACATTATCTCCCCTCCTTCTTTAAAATATTTCTGGAGGGGTGCCTGGGTGGCTCAGTCGGTTGGGCATCCGTCTTCGGCTCAGGTCATGATCTCACAGTTCGTGGGTTCGAGCCCCGTGTCTGGCTCTGTGCTGACAGCTCCAGTCGGCTGGAGCTTGCTTCACATTCTATGTCTCCCTCTCTCTCTGACCCTCCCCTGCTCATGCTGTCTCTCTCTCTCAAAAATCAATAAAAAACATTTTTAAAAATTTAAAAAATAAATAAATAAATGAAATAAAATATTTCTGGAAATAGAGTTCTCACAAATTTTCCTGAGAGAATGTGCCAGAATCAGACCATAACTCCTAACCAGTCAGCCCCCATGTCTGGCGAACTTTAAACCCGGTCCACAGTGTAAAAAACAAGGCAAGCTTCAACGTCCAGCTTCCTCCTCCTTGAAAGATCCTGAGAAGGTCATCAGCCCACGATCATGCTTCCCCCTCTCCAAAGACAGCCTTCACCTTCTTAAATTCTGACTCCCTGTACTTACAGATGGAAAACCATCTTAGCGTCTTTGCTCCAAACTTACATGAAAGAGAATTTCTAGTTCTCTTTTTTTCCAATTTTTTTTCCATTTATTTATTTTTGAGAGACAGAGACAGAGCACAAGTGGGGGAGGGGCAGAGAGAGAGGGAGACACAGAATCTGAAACAGGCTCCAGGCTCTGAGCTGTCAGCACAGAGCCCGATGCTGGGCTCGAACCCTCGAACCGTGAGATCATGACCTGAGCCGAAGTCAGACGCTTAACCGACTGAGCCACCCAGGCGCCCTGAGAACTTCTAGTTCTCTAAAGAAGAAAGCTCTGGGAAGGAGGGAGAGATGAACAGGCAGAGCACAGGGAATGTACAGGCAGCCAAACCATCGTCTTTGACACGTGCCACTACCCGCTATGTCACAGCCCAGAGAATGTCCACACAACATGTGAACTCGAATGTAAACTAGGGACCTTAGATAATAATGCTGGACCAATACTAGCTCGTCAATCACAACCAATGTACATAGCCCCCGCCCCTCCCCCAGCCATTACCCCCAGCCAAGCAGTCAAGGAGTCCTCCTTCCACCCGACCACAGGCAGACCTGCGGCAGCCTAACTCGGCGTCACAGCCTCCTCCGCGTTTTATCATCTCAGGTCATCACAAGAAGGGCAAGTGCATGACACCAGTTTTGCGAGAGAGATGACATTCACATACCGTGTAGTGCATTACGTTGTTCTAAGTGTTCTATGTTGTTGTTAACCTCTTACTGTGCCTAATTCATGTCACCCTTTACCATAGGTACATGTGTACAGGAAAAGGCATTGCATAGACAGGGTTTAGTGCTATCCAGGGTTTCAGGCATCAGCTGGGGGTCTTGGAACAAAACCCCCATGGATAAAGGAGGGACAGCTGTACCACATTAATGCAAGATGTTCATAATAAGGGAATCTGTGTTGGGGAAGGGGAGGGACTCCATGAGAAATTCTTTTTTACTTTCTGCTCAATTTTTCTGTAAACCTCAAACTGGCCTTAAAAATAAACGCTATTCAGGGGTGTCAGGGTGGCTCAGTCGGTTGAGTGTCCGACTTCAGCTCAGGTCATGACCTCACGGTTCGTGGGTTTGAGCCCCACGTCTTCAAATTCTGTGTCTCCCTCACCCTCAGCTCCTCCCCCACTCACACTCTGTCTCTGTCTCTCTCAAAAATAGACAGTAATAAATAAAAATAAATAAATAAATGTTATTCATAAACAAAAAAAAGAATAAAATTATGCAAACGTCGTATATCTGGGGCTTCGGGAAGATTTTCAGAGCCACCAACTTGGAGCTAATTGAGTAACATGACCCTGCTAAACACTGGTTGCTCTTCCAAAAAAGACACTGTTCAGAAAATGAAAGGGTTAAGCCACCAACTGGGAGAAAATATTCACAATACCTCTGACATCATACTGGATTGCAAAATGGATAAATAATGAAACAAACCACCCCCCAAGGGTGGGGGGAAAAAGGGCAAAGGATTTTACCAGTCATTCCACGAAGCATATACAGATCCACAATACACCTGTGAAAAGATGTGCACCGTCACCGGTCATCGGACAAACAAATGCAAATTACAGCCACAAGGAGATGTCAGCTCACATGCCCTTGAACGGCTGATATTAACAAGACTGACAGCAGCAAGCGCTGACGAGAACGCAGAGCCCCCAGAACGCTCGTATGTGGCTGGCGGAATCACACTGTGGTCCTGCCAGTTCGGGAAAGGGCCTCAGAAAAGGGGATTCAGAAAATCCATTTGGGAGAGCCCCAGGCGCTGGTTAACTGGAGTAACAGGTCCACGCCTCCGTGTGACATCCCGGACCAGTGTGACGAAGGCACCTGCAGATCAGAGACCTGCCCGATCCGCCCCTTTGGCAGCACACACACACCTGACACGTCACGGGGCAGGCCTGGCCTCCCGCAGACTTCCAGAGGCCTCGGTACCCACTCTCGGATCCTATCTCCTCTGTCTCAGAGAGGGTTACGCAAACCGTACTTTGTTCGATTAGAAAGAAAACAATATAAAGTGAGAGGCCAGCGCTGTTGGGTTTCGGCTCGCGTTTATACAGGATTTCACAGAGCTGACATAGCAGCTTCATGCCCCCCACCTGAAGGGACTCCAGTGACAGCCCTGTGGGTCAGGCAGGGCCTCAGCCAGGGGCAGGGGCAGTTTGGAGGGGGACACAAGCGGTGGAAGTCACTGGAACTCACGGTGGGTAAAGGCTGTGCCAGGCATTGCACATGATAGGCACACACCTGCTCAGGGTGGCCTGACCCACCCTCTCCCTGCCTCAGTTTCCTCTCCTATAAAACGGGAAAACTAAAATCTTGTCCCCCAGAGAGTTGTCATGAGGACTGGCCTGCTTCTTAGCACACAGTAAGGATCAAGTAAATGCCAGAGCTTTGAATCCTGTTGCTGTGGGGTTTTTTTTCTTTCTGACCTCAAATCCCGTACAAGTTCTTCAAGCCCCAAAAGCCCCAGTAATCACAAGAGAACAGTCGCAGAAAACAGGAGGAAGCAAAGTTCATCCGCTAAGCAACCTTCCCCGATATGAACGTACACAATCGAGGATTGTGTACCTGGATCAGTGCCCTGAATGAGAAACCGCCCAGGTGCCAGCGCATTCCAACATTCACGGGGTGCCCGTGGAATGCTCGGCCCCAAACTGGGCTGAAGGAGGGGCCGCAGAAGAGAATCAATCCGATCCCCAGCTCAAGCTGGCTAAATGGGGTGACACTGGAGATTTTCTCAGAAGAAAACATCTACGGGGAAACTGCTGCTAAAAACAGAACTGCTAAGGGACAGTCTCAGAGGCTTTTGGGACTGGAATCAAGTGGAGGGTTGGGGGAGGGGGGCACAGAACTTTCAGAGGGCGAGATGCTTCCGGTCAGGAAGGGATTAGAAATTAACTGCTGGGCACCACACACATTACCAATTGACCTTAACAACACATTTATGGAGGTACCACTATCCCACTTTACAGATGGGGAAACTAAGGCTGTTCTTACTCACCCAAGAAGTGTTAGAAGTATTAGAACTAGGAGAGCATGGAGATAAGAAGGAAGATTCCAGGTACTGGCTGTGCGATCCTGGGTAAACTACTTCGCCTCTCAGTGCTCAGTTTCTCCTTCTATAGAATGGGAATAACATTCCCTAAGTCTTTAGGCCGTCAAGAAGATCAGACGTATCAATACATAAAAAGCTCTAAGAATAGTGTCCAAAACACTATTCTAGGGAGCACCAGGCATAGATTTTTGCCAAAACTCTTTGAACCATTCTCTTCAAATGGGTGCATTCTATTGCTGGTAAATTATATCTCAATAAAACTACAAAAAAATAAAAGCTGAGAACAATCAGAGAAATAAACAGAAATAAATATCAAGGTCTTCACCACAGCATGATGTCACGCCAATGACAAACTGGAAACCACCTTACAACGCCGCCCATACAGGAATTAAAAGAATGATACAGATTTACATTTACACGGAGTGTTAATAGATTTAAGAAGGAAAAAAAGCAGAGTTTAGCAGAGGCATCAGATGGCATTGCATAACCTCGTTTTCCTCAGCGCATGATAGGATTCCAATTGACACATGTTTGCAGAGACAATCCTGAAAGATTTCTCATCAAAATTAAGAAGCCATGCTTGGGGGTAGATTTCAGGGTGACCTGATTATCCATAGTTTTTCTTTTTTTAATTATATTTCTCTAAAACAAAGCATGGATAATTTATGAAGTAAAGAATATGCATTTTTAAAAAGACCTAGTGAATGTTTTTTAAAGGGGCAAGATTAGACCACAGAATCTAGGGATGCAATTTGCATCCTAAAACTACAGCCCCCCCCCCTTATCCACGGGAGATACGTTTCAAGACCCCGAGAGGATGCCTGAAGCCGTGGATGGTCCGACCCCTATACAGTGCATATAAAATATGAACAGTGGGAGATTAGCAACAAGAGCCAGGAATGAAGTAGAACGATTATAGCAATAGACTAATAAAAGTCACATGAATGTGCTCTCTCTGTCTTTTCAAAAGATCTTATTGTGCCATACCCACCTTTCTTCTTGTGATGGGGTGGAGATGATAAAATGCCTATATGATGTCACACAGGCAACTAGTGACCTTCTGACACTCATCAGGAGAATCACCTGCTTGTCGCCAACACTGAAACCGCAGAAAGCAAAAACCGTAGATAAAGGGGGCCTACTGTATACAAAAACATAAGGTAGTAACCGCTATAGGGCAGGACAGTGGTTATTCAGTGGCCGGTGTTGGGGGGTGCGGGTTGAAGGAGGCTGGGACCCTCAGTCCACTAAGGGGCTTACATGGGAACCAGCAAAGTGCTATTTCTTTTTTTTAATACTTTTTTTTAAATTTATTTTTGGGACAGACGGAATGCAAGCAGGGGAGGGGCAGAGAGAGAGAGGGAGACACAGAATCCGAAGCAGGCTCCAGGCTCTGAGCTGTCAGCACAGAGCCCGACACAGGGCTCGAACTCATGAGCCACAAGATGATGACCTGAGCCGAAGTCGGACACTTAACCGAATGAGCCACTCAGGCACCCCCGGTAAAGTGCTATTTCTTGAACTGAATGAAGGTAGCAAGGGTATTCACACTAGAGCAGTACTGTTCCACCCCGACACATGTGGCAGTGATGCCTGCAGACGTTTTTGGTTGTCACAACTTGGGACGATGCAACTTGTGTCCAGTAGGTGGAGGCCAGGGATGCTGCTCTCCACCCATGATGGCCCCCACGGCAGAATATGATTCGGCAAAAAATGTCAGCGGTGTTAAGATGGAGAAACATTGCCTAAACTCATTACGTCTCAAAAAGAAAAAACATGGGAGACAGCATTCGTGATCAAGGATCATGATAACAGAGGACCAACTTTATCATGATCCAGAAAATGCATGTGAAGGCTCCAATGACACACCTTCCCACACCACTCAGACCCGAACGAAAAAGTCTGACCTGATTAACTTGGGGAAAAGATATGGGGGGGGGGAAACGGTGATTTTTAGTATCTGCCGATAGGAGTAAAAATGTAAAGTGTTCTCATTGTTAATTGTTTTAGAAAACCAAGAGTCCTTATCCATTTCGTCCTTCTCTGTGTTCAGTATTTAATTTAAAAAATTTAGGTTTTTCCCGTATGCGCTCGCGGAGAAGCAGGGCTACTTCAAGGAACAACCCTAAAGTGCACATCGTGNTTTAGGGGGCGCCTGGGTGGCTCAGTCGGTTAAGCGTCTGACTTCAGCTAAGGTCACGATCTCACAGTTCACGGGTTCAAGCCCCATGTCAGGTTCTGTGCTAACAGCTCAGAGCCTGGATCCTGCTTCCGATTCTGTCTCCCTCGCTCTCTGCCCCTCCCCCACTCACACTCTGTCTCTCTCTGTCTCTCAAGAATGAATAAATATTGGGGCGCCTGGGTGGCTTAGTCAGTTAAGCGTCCGACTTTCGTTTAGGTCATGATCTCGCGGTTCGTGGGTTCGAGCCCCGCGTCGGGCTCTGTGCTGACTGCCAGCTCAGAGCCTGGAGCCTGTTTCAGAGTCTGTGACTCCCTCTCTCTCTGACCCTCCCCTGCTCACGCTGTCTCTCTCTCTCTCTCCTAGAAATAAATAAAAATATTTAAAAAAAAAAGAATGAATAAATATTAAATTTTTTTCTGTCTATGATCCTGTCTATGATGCTATGCTAAATATTAAGACAAAATCTGCGATCTAAAATTGAGACACTAAAAACATTTGCACGTTGTGTCTCCAACAAGCTATTAAAAATAAAAGGTTCTGGTCAAAAAAAATAAAAAAAGAAAAGAAAAGAAATCCAAGGTTGGACGTTTGAGGGTCAGCACTCCGCTCTCAGCCTCCGCCTGCAGCCAAGATAGAGAAAACGAGGTTCTGGATGATGGACGGCTCCTCCCGGTGGATGTTCACACAACCGCCAACCCCCCCCAACCAACCCCAACACCACTTAGTCATGAACAATAAAAAAAGTTTAAGGAACACAGACTCCAGATGGCAGATTAAAACCTTTATTAGATCTCAGACGAAATATTCCTACTGTAATATTTCTAACGTGATGCAGCCCCATAAAAATAAAGATGAATCACAGACCATTTTAAAGGAAAGGTTTGACCACGTGACATCACAACAAGCCACAGTGCCTTGCAGCATCCTCACACTGACAGCAAGACCCAGAAATAGAAACGAGAGCCAAACAGCCGGGGCAGCCCACAGGTCAAGTTCAGCGTTGGCCCAGCCCGCACTCCTCCAAGCCAGCATCGCAAAACCATAAGCACATGATGAGGGAAGGAGAGAGAAAGTGCCTTTGGAAAAATAGCTCCAGCTGCGCCAAGGGAACTGGTAACAGAACGGACGAGGGCTGAGAAGTCTTCCGAGCTCTGGGGGGGCAGAGACACTTTGCCAGAGAAGTGAAGCCTTTCTTTCCACGCCCCACATGCACGTCGGTCCTGGGGGGCGGTCTGTCTTGTGGAACGGTGGATTGTGAGCTCTGACTCTAAACGCCCCTATGCTGGCAGCTTCCAAGCATCGTTTATAGAAGCCCGTCGATCAGTCGCTCAGCTACCAAGAGGCCACACACAGTTATAAAATGCCGGAACTCCTCAGGTCACAGCAAGTTACATTTTTAATCCCAACAACGGGACATTGAGACAACCTATTAAAAATAAACAGTTAAAATTCTTTTAAACCCCAACAACTAGTGATTCAGACTCACTCAACTGGAGAGGCAGTGTGGCAGAGTCACAAAGGCACGTGGTTCAGAATCAAAACAGACCTTGGGCCGGATGCCAGTCCTGGCCCCGCCCCCGCCCTATTATCTGGGCAACCTTGGGCAAGTCACTTTCCCTCCCGTGGCATTCAGTTTCATCGGGTGTTAAAATATGCTGTAAAGCAAGGATAACTCCTAGGTTGTCCATGAAGATTAAGTCAGATCATTCGTATAAAGAAATGGAAAGAGTGAGCCCTCAAGAGGGGTTTTTGTGATAATGATGATCAAAAATAACAAATCAAAATTTTGTTCCCAAACTCTTTAGAAAACAAGGATGGTATGTAGCCAAAACCTTGGAGGGCAGCCAAAGCCGCATTCAGGGGTTGAATTTATGGCTTTTAAAAAAAAATTTTTTTAATGTTTTATTTATTTCTGAGAGAGAGACAGACAGACAGACAGTGTGAACAGGGGAGGGTCAGAGAGAGAGGGAGACACAGAATCAGAAGCAGGCTCCAAGCTCTGAGCTGTCAGCACAGAGCCTGCTGCAGAGCTTGAACCCACGAACCATGAGATCATGAGCTGAGCTGAAGTCAGACACTTAACTGACTGAGCCACCCAGGCACCTTGAATTCATGGCTTTAAAACCTTTAACTGTATTAAATGTTATTGGGGCGCTGGGTGGCTCAGTTGGTTGTGATCCAACTTTGGCTCAGGTCATGATCTCCTGGTTTGTGAGTTTAAGCCCCGCATCAGGCTCTGTGCTGACAACTCAGAGCCTGGAGCCTGCTTCAGATTCTGTGTCTCCTTCTCTCTCTGCCCCTTCCCTGCTTGTGCTCTGTCTCTCTCTCTCTCACAAAAATCAACATTAAAAAAAAAAAAAACAAGAATGTTATTAAATTCTTCATTCATTCATTGATTCCCCAGTTTATTCCAAAAAGGATTTCAGTGTCTGGTGAGTCATCTAAACATTTTACACCAAGAGGGTAAAAAAAAAAGAGAAAGAAAGAAAGAAAAGCAAAACTGGTAAATCTAAATAAATGTATAAACAAGATTACAGCAAGCATAAAATCATGCTATTAAATCTGAAAATCTCAATGAAACAATTACTAGGAAAATACAAATTTTCACTCAAAAAAGGTCTTTCCAGAGGTTAAAAAAAAATGTAAGCTGAACTCTCTAATAACCTCATATGAAATATTTCAAAGGTTATCAAAGAATTTCTCGCCCAGAAGTTTATAGCACCATATGATTTTTCGAACAAATAATTGGTTCTTCAAGTAAGCGTTAGTCCTGATGCCACAATTCTAAAATATTTAAAATGGCAACTTGCCTAGTTCATGTTATGTGGCTAGAATATCAGATAATAAAACCTAATGAGAAGATTGCAAAAGAAAACAGACCAAAAATATAGCACGATTTCACTCATGAACCCAGAGGGCAAACGTCCAAAAAAATAAAAACTAACCAAGACAAAGTAAGGCTAGCAAATCGAATTCAACGTTATGCTTAAGAGAATAATTCATCACAGCCAAGTAGGGTTTACCACAGGAAGGTAAGGATGATTTTATCTTAGGAAGTCTATTAAATATGGATGTCAGGGCATACCATTGTTAAATATTTAATATTAGTCTTGAAGCTCAAGTCAATAGAGTAAGATTTAAAAGAAGTGCGGTATATCATTTAGACGGGATTTTTCTCTAATGGCCAAAATTTGCAGAGGATAAAATTGCACACAATGAATCAAAAAAAAAATTGAAACCTACTCATCAATTCCACTGAAGGATCGGGATTCAGGATAAATATGGCCATTCACAGTAGCAACAACAAACAACAAAAACTCTAAGATATAAAAATCATCATAGCCCAAGGAATACGTAGAATAACTATTTTTTTTTAATATTTTTATTTATTTCTAGGAGAGAGAGAGAGAGAGAGACAGCGTGAGCAGGGGAGGGTCAGAGAAAGAAGGAGGCACAGACTCTGAAACAGACTCCAGGCTCTGAGCTGGCAGTCAGCACAGAGCCCGACGCGGGGCTCGAACCCACGAACCGCGAGATCATGACCTAAGCGAAAGTCGGATGCTTAACCGACTGAGCCACCCAGGCGCCCCTAGAATAACTATTTTTAAAAGAACAACATGAAAGGGATGCCTGGGTGGCTCAGTCGGTTAAGCATCCGACTTCAGCTTGGGTCATGATCTCGCGGTTTGTGAGTTCAAGTCCCACGTCGGGCTCTGTGCTGACAGCTCAGAGCCTGGAGCCTGCTTTGGATTCTGTGTCTCCCCCTCTCTCTGTCTCTCCCCTGTTCATGCTCCGTCTCAAAAACATAATAAAATAAAATAAAGACCAACATGAAAATATTTGAACAAATGGAGAAATTGATCACATAGCTGCTAGGAAAGGAAAAACATTAAGGTATATCTTCTCATATTAATTTACAGATTTAATACAATTTTTAACCCAAATCTGAATGGGGGGGTGCACCTGGGTGGCTCAGTTGGTTAAACCCTGGTTTCGGCTCAGGTCATGATCTCACGGTTCGTGAGATCAAGCTCCATGTTAGGCTCCATGCTGACAATGCAGAGCCTGCTAGGGATTCTCTCTCTCCCTTTCTCTCTGCCTCTCCCCTGCTCATGCTCTTTCTCTCTCTCTCTCTCTCTCATGATAAATAAACATTTTTTTAAATCTCAATGGGTTTTACGCACGCTGGAGGAGGTAGATTTAGAGATTCTTAAGTTCAACGAGAAAACTAAACACTTTGAAAAAGTGCAACAGGAAATGTTGGATCTTCCATTAATAAAACATGTTCTAAATCTATGATAATTAAATCAGTATGGTACGGGTATAAGAACAGACCCAGATGAACGAAACAGAATCGGTGTCCCAGAAGCAGCCCATGGTGTTTGGCTGAATTTAATAAATGATAAAGAAAATAGCAAGAGTCATTGTGGGAAAGGAACTGGTTTTTCAATCGCCGGAATTCAGGAAATTAAATAAAGGCTCAGGAAAATCATTTTAGGTTGTCAGTTATACCACACACAGTCTTGCTCTAAGTCCTGGCTAAGTCCTGTGTCACGAATGCCCCTCTATTTCCCACCCTGGGGTTCTGTGCTAGCTGCCAAAAATCTCCACCAATTCTTGCTCCCCACTCAACAGGTCGACCCTCTCCTAGCTCATACTTTGAGCTTCCTTCGCCATGTAGGGAAGTAGCATACATGAAGTAAACAGAGACTTGAAAAACACTTGTGCACGAGGGATTAATCTCTGGCTTTTGGAACCTCCAGCCCACCATGTGACCCAAGTATAAGCCAGCCTCCTGCAGGATGAGCGGCCACAGGGAGAAAAACCAAAGCATCCCAGCTGACAGACAGCCCCGCACAGCCTGCCAGCCATGTGACGGAGGCCAGGCTAGATTATCCAGCCACCAGCCGCCCCACCAGCTGATCCAGACTCGGGAGAGAGCCAAGCCTGTGCCTGTGGTCAGCTGATGGGTCCAGCCCAGAAAACCTGCCCAGCTAACCCAAAGAATCATGAGCAAAATTAAACGACAGCTGTGTGAAGCCATTCTGTTTCAGGCTGGGCTGTTACACAGCACAAACTAGCTGATACAAATTCCAAGAGAAGGCCCTCTGCCCTCCCAATGAACCGCCCCTCCTCACTGTAGTAGAAGTTGGCCTGAGTAGATTCCTGTTATCAGCAATCATGAGTTGACTAAGATGCTCCATGCTGAGCCAGGAAGACAAAATCAGACTGAGCTGCCCTCCCTCAGTCCCTTCCCCATCTGGAGTCTACTTCCTCTCTGCTATGCCCATTCTATTCTGCTTACACTAAAAACCACTCTGTTCCCTGTTCCTCAGAGAGACAAGAGAGGCCAGGAAGGAGCTGACATATTCCTCATTCTTGATGACATTCTCATGCCCTGCTCACCACACCCACCCCTTCCTGGTTCCTCTTCTTGCTCAAATGTACCTAGAATAGCCTCTTTGTTGAATGAAAATTTCCCAAGCCCCTCCTTCCTGTTCTCCACAGACTCTCAAGGAGGTAAAAAGCCTGGAAAAAAAAATTCAACACTGCATTTCATATTTAAAGGGAAAAAAATTTGAAAAAGAAAAATGAGATTTTTATCAGTTAAAAGTGGAGGAAAAAAGGAGACTAAGTCCTTTACCATTTTCTCATTCCAGATAAGGAAATGGAGGCTCAGAAGAGCCAACTTGTCCAAGGTCACACGACAGATGCAGGAGTCAAATCCAGGTGTGTCTGACCCTAGAGCTGTCTTTAACCATGCAATGGAAAGCTCTAAAGCAATGCTGTCTGACAGAACTTTCTGGAATGATGGAAATGTTCTACGTTGCATTGTCTGAATGTGGTGGGTACAACCAAGGGACAAATGTTTAATTCTGTTTAATTTTAATTCATTTAAACTTAGCCACATGGACAGTCCAGCTCTGCATTCCACCATGTTGATTCTCCGCTGCCACCAGAGAGGGAACCCTCACCGTCCTTACCCCTGTCGAAGTCCTCCTGCCCATCCAGGAAAGCGCAATTGAAAGATGTAAAAAAACAGCACGAGGAAAACGGGGTTACCACCAAACCTCTGAAAGCCTTCTATAAATACTCTAATGTCAGGGCACCTGGGTGGCTCAGTTGGTTAAGCGTCGGACCCTCAGTTTTGGCTCCGGTCATGATCTCATGGTTATGTGAGTTCAAGCCCCATATCGGGCTCTGCGTTGACAGTGTGGAGACTGCTTACAATTCTCTCTCTCTCTCTCTCTCTCTCTCCCTATCTCTCCCCCTCCCCTGCTCATGTTGTCTCTTTCTCAAAATAAATAAGTAAATAATATATATATATATATCATAAATACCCTAATGTCCTCTAAAATAAAATGGACAGCCTGTGCTACTTTACACTTACTCATTTAGCAAGAACAGACACTTAAGAATGGATTCCCATTTGGGGCTCCTGGGTGGCTCAGTCGGTTAAGCGTCTGACTTCGGCTCAGGTCATGATCTCATAGTTCATGAGTGTGAGCCCCGCGTAGGGTTCTGTGCTGACAGCTAGCTCAGAGCCTGGAGCCTGTTTCTGATTCTGTGTCTCCCTCACTCTCTCTCTCTCTCTCTTCCTCAAGAAATAAAGAATAAAAAAAAAAACATTTAAAAAACTTTAAGAATGGATTCCCCTTGACCATCCCTGGCTGGCTAGAACCTTTTCAAGATCTCCTTCACTAAGTAGGGAAAAAAACAGAAATTTGTTTTTTTTTGCCTCTGTGTAGCCAACATTTGCGCTAAGGGGGAATCGATGTCATTNCTGTGCTGACAGCTAGCTCAGAGCCTGGAGCCTGTTTCTGATTCTGTGTCTCCCTCACTCTCTCTCTCTCTCTCTTCCTCAAGAAATAAAGAATAAAAAAAAAAAAACCATTTAAAAAACTTTAAGAATGGATTCCCCTTGACCATCCCTGGCTGGCTAGAACCTTTTCAAGATCTCCTTCACTAAGTAGGGAAAAAAACAGAAATTTGGTTTTCTTTGCCTCTGTGTAGCCAACATTTGCGCTAAGGGGGGAATCGATGTCATCTTCTGACTCCTTTGATTCAGAATTTGTAGACTTTATGAGCTGGGTCTACCTTAGCCAGCTTCCCCCTCCTCCCAAGACCTCAAGGGCAATGTGCCACTGTGTCCCTCACTTCCTCATGGCCCTAACTCCTATTTATCATCCCACCAATGCCCATTGCTGTTATTGGTCATTCCCAACATGAGACGCTTATAAACCCCCGATGGCCAGAAGCCCCAGAGTCAAGTCAAGCAGTACACCAGGCTCTCCTTCGAAGGCATCTTTTCAAAACTGTGAAGAAAGTCTGTGAAGACTTTCTCTAAACCGCATGGGCATGTCCAAAATAATTCTCCCATTTTTCTTTTTCTTCAGCAAATTCATCCCCACTCGGAAAACCTTTCCTTTCTCAGATCCACCTGCCGTTTGCTCTATGGCGTGAATCTGGAGGTCTTACCCACTCCGTCTTCTGTAGAACCACGCATCCTAAGATCAACTTCTTGATCGTTGTTGGGTTTTTTTCTCACCCTTGTAAAATTCCTTTGCAAATATCCCTCATACCTCGCTCACTCATAAAAATAATTTTCTTAGCAAAAGCTGCCTTCGTAAAGAACACGAAATTTCCTTACAAAGTTCAGCCTGTGCCTTGTTTGCTGTACGCTAAACACAGGGAGACCAAGGAGTACCCTTTTACTGCATGACAGAATTTTCAGAATTTAAAAAAGAAAAAATCATCAAAGAGACATAGCCTTGCCCAAGGCAAGGAGCAGCCAAAGGCTATACGTTCGTTTTGTGTGGTTTTCTGAATCTGTATTTTCTTCGGTAATATGATAGGTTTTTTTTTTTTAATAACACCAAAAATAAAAAAGCAAAAAGACTTTTTTGACTTAATCTGTTAAACACAGAATCGCTCAATGGCCCAGCCATCCCACTCCTCGACGTTGCCCCCCAAGAGAACTGAAAATAAGTATGCAAGCAAAAGATTGTACACGAATGTTCATAGCCGCGCTACTCACAATAGCCAAAAGACAGAAACAACTCAAATGTCCACATCTTGGTAAGTGCATAAACAAAAGTGGTGCATCCACACAACGGAACATTATTCAGCAAAGAGAGGGTCCTGACAGAGGCTACAATGCGTATGGACCACTGAATTGTGTCTAGTGAAAGAAACAAGACGTAAAAAGCCACATATCAACGATTCCGTCTATATTGAAACATCCAGAATATGTCAACCCACAGAGATAGAAAGCAAACTCGTGGCTGTCGTGGCTGTCAGGGACGGGGGCGGGGCCGGCGGGGAACAGGGAATGACCCCTAACAGGCACGGCTCCTCTGCGCCATGACGTTGAGACATATATAGTGATGATGGTCACAGCATTGTGAATGTACCAAATGTCACTAATAAATCTTACGTCACTAGTAAATCTTCTGCGTACTTTACCACCATAAAAACACATTGGTTATTTGTATTTTTTTTTAAAGGTTTATTTATTTTTGAGAGAGATCGCGCCCAAGCAGGGGAGGGGCAGAGACAGGGGGGAAAAGGGATCCAAAGTGGGCTCTGGGCTGGGGCGCCTGGGTGGCTTAGTTGGTTAAGCGTCCGACTTTCGCTTAGGTCATGATCTCGCGGTTCGTGGGTTCGAGCCCCGTGTCGGGCTCTGTGCTGACTGCCAGCTCAGAGCCTGGAGCCTGTTTCAGATTCTGTGATCCCTTCTCTCTCTGCCCCTCCCCTGCTCACACTGTCTCTCTCTCTCCTAGAAATAAATAAAAGTATTTAAAAAAAAACAAAAAAAAAACAAAAAAAAGTGGGGTCTGGGCTGACAGCAAACAGCCGGAAGCAGGGCTCAAACTCACGAACCACAGGATCGGGACCTGAGCCGAAGTCAGACACCCAACCCACTGGGCCACCCAGATGCCCCCAAAACACATTGTTTTTTAAAGAGAAATCTTGACTGCTTCGGATCAAGCCTGTCTTGCTTTCCATATCTCCTGCCAGCTTTTTTTTTCTTTTTTTTTTTTTTTTTTTNCCCCCCATTTGCCCACGGATGAGCATTGCAGGTAGTCCACAAGGAACACAGGTCCTATACGCTCTGTGCCACGGCGACTCGTCGTCGGCACCCAGAAATCCTGTCCTTACCAGATCTTCCAATGAGAACAGTTTCTCAAAGGCCAGCACATGGAAACACTCTAGAAAAAGCCCATCAAGCAAAGACCCAAGACCCTCGAGGAGAGAAAACAGGAAGCAAAGAACCTTGTATGATAAAAAGGTCAAAGGATCCTCTACCGGAAAACCTCCAGGTACTTGACGGTTTGGGGCTTTTATCTGCCAGATGCCCGCCCCACCCCCATCCCCAGCGCCACTGGANGTCAGGCAGCCCATTTGCCCACGGATGAGCATTGCAGGTAGTCCACAAGGAACACAGGTCCTATACGCTCTGTGCCACGGCGACTCGTCGTCGGCACCCAGAAATCCTGTCCTTACCAGATCTTCCAATGAGAACAGTTTCTCATAGGCCAGCACATGGAAACACTCTAGAAAAAGCCCATCAAGCAACCTCCCTCTCTCGACAGCAGCCGGCAAAGACCCAAGACCCTCGAGGAGAGAAAACAGGAAGCAAAGAACCTTGTATGATAAAAAGGTCAAAGGATCCTCTACCGGAAAACCTCCAGGTACTTGACGGTTTGGGGCTTTTATCTGCCAGATGCCCGCCCCACCCCCATCCCCAGCGCCACTGGATCCACGCCTCAGTGTCCCAGGGCTTGGGGGTGCGTTGGGGATCCTGGGTCACTTTCCAAACCTAGGATTGGAGGGAATTAGCCGAATTTGCTGCTACTCATACGGCCCCTCCCATGACAATGGGGCCCCAACGGAAAGCAACATTTTTCCTACGTAACCTTATTTATCTGTAAGTCTGAGCTGGCACAGACTCCCTCCAAGCCTGAGAGAGCGAGAGAGGGGGAGGACGGAGAGGAAGAATGGGGAGCAGGAGAGGGGGGCACGACACGGAAATGCTTCGCTGGGAAAGGGATGTTCTATCAGGGACATCAGCGACAGGTGCCTGGACGGAACACACGGTGGAGAGTCC
>NW_027532882.1:1028340-1032982 GCF_008692635.1 Crocuta crocuta | reverse complement strand
AGTCCGGCTTCCCCCCCCAGGACTCTAGGTCCTTGGGGACCCCCCCCCAGGGCACTTCAAGTGCGCAGTCACAAAGAACAGATTTTAACTCTGACAAAGGATCTGGTGACGCTGGTGGGAAATAACTGGTCAATGAATTTCGTCAAGGAGGAGGGGACAAAAGAAAAACTTGTCCGACCAGTTACCAAGTTAATCAGACAAGCCACCTTTCCACAATTATGTATTTAACTCTCTAGCCCACCTTCCTCCAAAGGATTGGGCCGATTTACTTCTCTAGACGAGCAGGTAGTTAATCGGAATCCCTGAAGCTCCCTCCTCCAGGAAGCCAGGTCCTTGTTCAAACTTAAGTCGGCGTCTGCTCCTAATGATGTGAACTGTGCTGTCATCAGGAGGCTTGGTCATCTGGTCTACCTTCCTTCAGGGCATCCTCGAACCGACCAAAACACGTGCTGCTGACCCAGCTTACAACTTTAGAGAGACATCTTTTTTTTTTAAATTTTTTTTAATGTTTTAGTTATTTTTGAGAAGGAGATAGAGACAGAGTGAGCAGGGGAGGGTCAGAGAGAGAGGGAGACACAGAATCCAAAACAGGCTCCAGGCTCTGAGCTGTCAGCACAGAGCCCGACGCGGGGCTCGAACCCACAAACCGTGAGATCATGACCTGAGCCGAAGTCGGACGCTTAACCGACTAAGCCCCCCAGGCGCCCCCAGAGAGAGATCTTTGACTCTTCCCCCAACTCAGCAAGGGCTTTGGGGTCCCAGCAACATGCCTGGCATGGCCCAGCTGTTCACTCGTCACTCACTCTTGGTGAAACAGGCCACCCTGAAGACAGCCCCCGTGTACCCTTCATGACCGCTCCGTCGTGCCACAAGGAAACATCTGGCATCCAGAACACGTGCTGGTCCAAGCCTTCTTGCGCAGCAAAAAAAAAAAAAAGTGGCTTTTTTGCCATTGCCATTCCACCCATCTGGAACACCCTTCCTTCTTCCCCTTTCGAAGCGTCATTTACCACCTGAATCAAACCACTCCAATCTGGAAGCACCTCTCACCTTCCACAAATGCCAATGGCAACTTGTCATCAATGCTGGGGACAAACGGGAGCACCTACTCCTCCCTGCTNCCAAGCATCCCCGGTGGTAAGGAAATCACGATGACCGTGGAATTTTTTCAGTGTGGCGCTGCCCTCCCAGACTTTCTAAAAAGATTGTTGCCAAAACGAAAAGGAGTATGAATGAAAATGTCAAAGGGCCCAGGAAGCTACGCGATCTGCCGTCCTTCGTTACTATCATGCCACACCCGCGTGCCCACTTAGGCCTCCACAGTGACACAGCCACAGAGGAATTTAATTTATCAATATTCGGCGGCGATGTTATCTAGGGAACATTGTGATTTCCAGGTGCTCTGGCTCCAGACATGTCCAGAACCACCAATCCGATGACTCACTTGGAGAGGAACGGGGGAGGGGGGGCCGGGGGGGCACCTACCTGCCTTGTGACATCCTCTGACCGCTGGGCGGCCTTGAATGCTTAATTCACTCCTGCCTTTTGACTCCGCAGCCAAACTGCAGCCAAACAGAAAGCGCCTGATGCAAGGTAAAGGTGACATCCCATACTTCACAGCCCCCTCCCCTCAGGGTCAGCAAGGGGGAGGGGGAACAGATCAGCCTGATGTTAGGATGCTCCCAATATCCAATGAAAGCAGCCCCTACCCCCAACGCTCCCCCTCATCTTTACAAGGCACAGAGCCAAAAAAAGAGGTTGGCACTTTTTTTTTTTTTTCTGTAAAGAGCCGTACAGTCTCTTTGTAACTCGTCACTGCACTAAAGCGGCCACGGGCAGTATGGAAATGAATAAATGAGCCAGCATGGCCGGGTTCCAGTGAAACCTTATTTGGGGACACTGAAATGTTAATTTCATGTCATTTTCACCTCTTAAAAAAAATATTATCCTTTAGATTTCCACACACACCCCCAATTTTTTTAACATACAAAAAGCATTCTTAGCTCATGGGCTGGACAAAAATCCCTGACAGATTGGGTTTGGCTGCTGACCTCTGGGCAAGGGCACTGGACGAGCCTGGAGGTCAAACCGCTTCCCAACAAGGTCTCCTACTAGAGTGAGTTTCTTAATTACTACTCTAGCCTCTGAGTCCCCTTCTGTAAAATGGGAACGGCATCCTCTAGTAGGGTTGAGGATTCCGCGAGGCAGCGCGTGTCAGATGCTTAGCACTTAGTAAGTGCTCAATAAACATTAGCTGGGAATGAATGGCCAAAGACGCCATCTTAGCCCAGGGCACCTGGATCGCTCGGTCAGTTAAGCTTCTGACTCTTGACTTAGGCTCAGGTCATGGTCTCAGGATGGTGAGATCGAGCCCTGCATCCCCTGCTCTAGGCATGAAGCTTGTATAAGAGTCTCTTTGTCTCCTTCCTCTACGCCTACCCATATTGCATGTACATGTGAGAGAGAAAGAGAGAGAGAGAGAGAGCGATCTTAGCCTGATGGAGGAGGTGGCTAATGCAAGGTGGGATGAAAGAGCTATATGGAAAGGTAGCCAGAATGTTGGCAGGGACAAATTGTAGGCAGCGTCCCCCTCCCCTCCATCTCTTTCTTTTCAGTGCTTCACCAACTTTCCGCATTGAGCGCAGGAAAGCGCAACGGTTAGTGCCTCAAATTCTGAGCTAGAACACCCCAGTTTCCGGTTGGATTCCCATCTCTACTGCTCCCTAGCCATGTGATCCGGGGCAAGTGGCTTCACCTCGAAGGGGCCTCCATGGCCTCATCTGCGAGCAGGAGTTGGGGGGAGGGCTCTACACAGTGTCAGAAGCCACGTGCTGCGAACAGTGTCCGGCACAAAAGAACATTTGCCACCAAGGAGATTCTGGTTATCGAAACGTCAAAGGCAGGATTAACTATTTAATATTTGATCTCAGTAGAGCACCCCAGCGCTCAGAGAATCTGGAACAAAGAGGTAAGTCCAAACCCGGGGAGGAGAACCCTGCCTCCCACCACCCTCCTGCTCCTCCTCTCTGCCCCGGCCTCGCCCACCCCTCTGACTGGCAGCGAGCAGCTGGGGTGGCTTCCCAGGAAGAAAGAAATGCCAGTGGGTTTGGCTCGAGCAGCTGGTCAAGCAAGCTCTGCGGCTTCTGACCCCCCAGGAGCCCAGAGCTGGGGGTCTGCAGAGCAGCTGCAAGCACGAGGTGAGCAGAGCGGTCTCCCGCTGCGGCTGTCGGTCCATCACCCGCCCCCATCCGCAAGTCGTGCAGTGGGCTCCCCTCAGCCTGCCCCAAGCCCCAAACCAGAACTAGAGTCAAACCCTGGCAGGTATTTACCCAGCGGCGGGTCTGCCCAGAAGGGTAGTGGACTCATGGCACTCACAGGAAGCTTCCAGAACACTCAGAAATCCAGGTGCTGGGCTAACAGGCCCCGCGCCCCGCACCATCTCACATACCCCTAAACCACAGCTCCGACAAGCAAGTCCCACAATTGTCCCCATCTTTCAGATCGGGAGACAGACGCTTGATCTGGCCCATGATCCTGGGAAAGGGTCAGCGGGGCCGACACTTAGGCCTCATACACACCAATTTGGGGAAGGGGAGATATTCTCCGAGCCTGACAGCAAGTGTGGGGCTTGGACGGGTGCCTCCGCCCACAGAGATCTCCCTCCCGTGACTCTCCCTGCAGATGTGCCTTGTCACATAGCCAAGGTCAGTATTTGCCACCAGAAGGTCCTCTCCAAGCAGGCGGGGCTGGTCCCTCCCACGGCCCCTAGGACCCCCAACGCCTGGCACATGGTAGGCTCTCAATAAATGTAATCCACGACCCAGCCTGCGTAGACTCGATCTCCTCTCGGTCCATCTGAGGCCCCTTGAATTTGGCCTCTCCTTTAGCCCCAAATCCGTGAGCAGGGTGATGAAGAGTTAGCATCTCAAGCCACACACCCCAGTGATTTTTTTTTTCCTTTTAATTACCTTAACCTTCCTTTAACCTTCCTTTGCTTTCTCTGCTTAAAGCATCGTTGTTTGGGGAACTGAGAGAAGAAGGGACATTGTACAGAATGCACACAAACCGGGGTCCAGAGAACAACCCACACTTGTGTCCCAAATGCTGACCAGAGCCCAGAAGCTTCCAGAACCTGACATGTAAGAAAAAGGCAATGGTTCTGGAGGCTCTAGGAAGTATTTGAGAGCGTCCTAGAGAGCTAAAAGAGCTGATGGGTCGTATTCATAGGCCTGTCACCTTAGACAGAGGAGCATCCCCTAAAGGTTCATTTTGATCTGCTTTGTGTTCAAGTCTCACACGACATCAAGTAAGCCTTCAGAAGCCATGGCAACAAGGGGACATAAGGACCCAAAAAGCCAGAGAGGCACCTCATCCTTCACAGCAGCCTTATTTGCTGCAGAAGGAACCCAAGGGTCCATCCATGGATGAATGGGTGTGCAAATGCAGTCGGTCCACACAATGGAACACCCATCTGCCAGCCCTAAAAAGGAAGCGAGTTCTGCCCCCCACCACAATATGGTGAACCTTGAAGACGTTATGCTCCGTGGAATAAGCCAATGACAAAGTCTAAATACTGTCTGATTCCATTTCTATGAGGTCCCTAGAAAAGTCCCAACCCTAAAGACAGAGAGTAGATGGTGGG
>NW_027532882.1:1026755-1028335 GCF_008692635.1 Crocuta crocuta | reverse complement strand
AGGCGGGGGGGGGCGGGGGGGGGGGGGGAGTTGGTGTTTCATGGGGACAGAGTTTCAGTCTGGGGAGATGAGAAAGTTCTAGAGATGAATGGTGGGGGGTGTCGTTGCATAACAGGGGGAGTGTGCTTGATGCCACTGAACTGGATACTTAAAAGTACTTAAGACGACGGGGTGCCTGGCTGGCTGAGATGGTGGAGCACGCAACTCTTGATCTCAGGGTTGTGAGTTCGAGCCCCACATCCGGAATAGAGCTTACTTTTCAAATAAATAAATAAGTAAACCAAATCTTTAAAAAGAAATTTAAGATGGTAAATTTTATATTATGTATATTTTACCACAATAAAAGAAACTGAGGAGGAGAGAAAAAGCCAGAGCGGAGTTGTACTCAGCAGACAGCGGTGCTAGAAGAATCAATGAAGAATCCTTTCGGGGCACCTGGGTGGCTCAGTCAGTTAAAGCTCTTGATTGTGACTCAGGTCATGATCTCATGGTTCTTGGGATGAGCCCGGCATAAGGCTCCGTGCTGACAGCACAGAGCCTGCTTGGGCTTCTCTCTCTCCCTCTCCTTCTGCCCCTTTCCCTGCTCAGGCTCTCTCTCAAAATAAATAAGCATTTAAACAGTAAGTAAATAGAGGCATCTGGGTGGCTCAGCCGGTTAAGCATCCGACTTCAGCTCAGGTCATGATCTCGAGGCTGGTGGGTTCGAGCCCCGCATCAGGCTCTGGGCTGACAGCTCAGAGCCTGGAGCCTGCCTCAGATTCTGTCTCTGTCTCTTCTCTGCCCCTCCCCCACTTGTGCTCTGTCTCTGTCTCTCTCTGTCTTTCTCTCTCTCTCTCAAATATAAATAAACATTAAAAAATAAATAAATAAGCAATAAGTAAATAAACAAACAAAGAACAATCACAATCATTTCAACATCTGTTACCGGGACAGGACAACGCCCAGCCTGGGGGACCTGAGCACAGATTACACACGGCAGCAGCGAACATCAATGCCAGATGCCCGGAACGAGGTAGCGTCAGTCACAGCGGCAGGTGCACAGCCACACCCTCCCCCACGACAAACCCCCAGTGTTAGAAAAACAAGCCTGTTCTCAAAAAGCAAATGATTAGGAGGGAGAAAAAAAAAAACCCTGCTTATATCAGAGACATTTTTGCAGATATCATCCTGGATATTTTGACTAAAATGTGTACAGAAATAAATCCACAGAGGAATATCCTAAATAATATCTCAAGACCTGAGATCCCGGAGCACTTCAAACAAGCACCTAAATTTGGAGACCTCAGCATCGGAATAACAAAAGCATGTTCCATTTCTCTGTTGTCCCACCTACAAAAGGCTCTAAACAGAGGGGATAATCCCCCCCCCAAAAAAAAAAACCCACATGCCTTTTTTGTATCTCAGACTTGGCACAACCCCAGCTGTCTTATGAGCTGTGTGACCTTAGGTAACTTAAGTAACCACTCTGTTCTCCAAACTGAGGATTACAGTGCTCCCCTTGTAGCTGCTCTCCGGACACAGATCTTAAACATCCGCTTCTCCCCCCACCTTCGTGAATACCAGCTGCCCCCCAGTCCAGC
>NW_027532882.1:1021326-1026232 GCF_008692635.1 Crocuta crocuta | reverse complement strand
CAAACCCACGGGTAGTCGTTCTGCTTGTGCTGAGACTGACTTTGCCCCAACTTTGTCAGTTAGCTTCGTTCTCTCTGTCCCCGACCGACCAACGTCCCCAAGATTGCTCCACAATATAACAATCATCACACCCTCCCCGATCCTCAAACAACAAGGCTCTCTTTCCCTTCACTGCCCAACCTCTCAGAAGAGGTGTGGCCTCCGCTCTCACCTTCTGTTACCCCACCACCCAACGCCTGTGCCTCGGAAGGGCTCCGCCCCACAGCTCCCATGGATTCTATGCAGGACTCACCCGAGAAGCCTTTGGGCTCAGGCAAGAAGACCCTCCTTTCTCCCGTGCCCTATCTTTTGTGATACGACCATTAAGCCACCCACTCACTTTCTCTGACCTCGATCTCATGTTCGCTAATTCTTCCCAGGGAATTCCAAAGTACGAAAGAGTCAAAACTATAAAAATCAAAGTAATAGGTGTGTGTTTGGAACTTGCCTTCCTGGTTATCAAAACATTATAAAACCACAATGATCAGAACGGCACGACAGCCCAATGCAAGGAACCGATCTACCGATACCCAGAAACAGACCCCCAAATCAATGACAAGGGAGCAAATTTCAGCAATAAAGGGCATTGAGACCCCAACAAGTTCTTTGGGGGGAAAGGGGCATCCCTTTGACTCACGCACACAAGTAGATCCCAAATGTCCAGGATGGATTTTTTAAATAATAATTAAAATTAAAATAGGAAATTTGGCGGGAAAAAAAAACACATTCACTTTACGGATGGAAAAAGACTTTCTAAACATAGAGTAACAGGAGAGGCACGCAAAAACCCCACTCTGAACCCCACAAACATTTAAGCTTCTCTGGCACCCGACATTCCAGAGCGTTTTCACGACTGAACAAAAGCATCTGAAGATGCAACTGGCAAAGAAAAGGGTTAACAGCCTTCGTGTACGAAAACCACACAGAGACTAGTATTTCAAAACCCACTGAAGCACTCAAAGATAAATGGACAAAGGATATGAACAGGAAGAAAAAACCCCAATGATAAATAAACATGTTTTAAAAGGTTCAACCTCGAGAGCAATCAAAGAAATGCAAATAGTAACAATGACATGACATTGGCTCCTCCCTCCAGTAAATTATGAAAGATTTTTCGAACAACACCCAAAGCTGGCCAAGGTGCTCCCTCTCAGCCAATGCTAGGAGGAGCGCCCATCAGTACAACATTTCCGGAAAGCCATTTGGCAATCAGTATCAAGAACCTTTGGCCCAGAAATTTCACTTCTGGAAAAGCAAAGCCTAGAGAAACAAAACGCTCAATAAAGCTTTGACCCGAAAACGTTCATCCTTCTCTTCAGAATAACCGGAAACCATCTAAATGCCCAAAGACAGGGAAAAGTAAGTAAAATAGAATCACGAGGAGGAAGCACCTCCATCAAATGTGGGATAAGGGTTGTTGTTTTGCTTCCTTCCTTTGCCCATTTCTTTTGCCAAATGTCTGCAACGAGCGAACTTACTTCTTTCATCACTCAAGAAATGAACGTTTTTTTCCTACAACGAAGTCCATCCTCGCCCACCTCTCCCCCGTCTCCAACGAGAGGAACACTAGACGGTCTAGCACAGGAAGCGGCCAACACTGGCCCACAGCTTGGCTTCTAAATAAAGTTTTATTGAAACACAGCCACGCCCACTCCTTTCTGCGCTGCCTGTGGCTGCCTTCCCGCTACAATGGCAGCGCCCAGAAGCCGTAACGGGAGGCCACGCAGCCTGCAAAGCCGAAAGTGTTTAATATCAGAGCCTCTGCAGGAAAAAAACGTGCCACCCCCTTGTCTAGCGAACGCGTCCAGCTGCTAACAAACAGGGCGCGAGAAACGGCTGAGAGCCCCGCGTTCCCCGGCATACCTTTCTGGCAATGGCTGTGAGTCCAACACCGCTCGACGAACTGGCCGTTGATGACAGTAGCAGGGCAGTTGGTTTTCCCCTTGGCAGTGCCCGGACAAATGTCCCCACACTCCTCGTTGTCGTCTTTGTTCAACACAATGTAGTTATCCTCCACGGAGTCCAGGATGCGCGACCAGTCGATAGTGGCCAGGTAGCACAGCTCGTTGTTCTTCTCGATGCGGACGGAGCCCCGGGTAATGTTCATCAAGCTGTAGAGGCCAAGCTCCTTCAGATGGACCATCTCGAAGATGACCAGCGCGTAGTTGAAGAAGAGGCGCGAGCCCCGGATGACCGTGAGGTTGGGGAAAAGATCCTTCAGGCTCTCCAGCCCGTAGACCCGGAAGAGCAGCAAGTAATCGGTGATCATGATGAGTTTGGGGAAACTGAGGTCTCGGAAGTCCTCGGGCCTCGTTTTGAACATCAGCAAGATCTGCAAATGTCCTTCGATGACCGAGCAGTTGGCCAGCTCGTGCAGCCTCGTGAGGTTGTTTCGGATATCCATGCCGGGACACACTGGAAGCGGAAAGCAAGCAGAAGACAGGTGAGCAAACACGCCACCGGTGGTTATAAGCATCGGCGGCAGACGGGGCGCCTGGGGGGGTTCAGTCAGTTAAGCGTCCGACTTTGGCTCAGGTCACCATCTCGCAGTTCGTGAGTGTGAGCCCCGCGTCCGGCTCTGTGCTGCCAGCTCAGAGCCTGGAGCTTCTGATTCTGTGTCTCCCTCTCTCTCTGCCCCTCCCCTGCTCATGCTCGGTCTCTCAAAAAGAAATAAACATTTAAAAGAAGAAGAAGAGGGGCGCCTGGGTGGCCTAGTCGGTTGAGCGTCCGACTTTCGCTTAGGTCATGATCTCGCGGTTCGTGGGTTCGAGCCCCGCGTCGGGCTCTGTGCTGACTGCCAGCTCAGAGCCTGGAGCCTGTTTCGGAGTCTGTGACTCCCTCTCTCTCTGACCCTCCCCTGCTCACGCTGTCTCTCTCTCCTAGAAATAAATAAAAATTAAGAAAAAAATTTTGTTTTTAAATAAAAGAAGAAGAAGAATCAGCAGCACCTAGAGTCGTGGGACTCACTCAGAAGGGCCCTGCCTTGGCTCACTGCTCTCCCACCCATGTTTAAATCCCTGATCATTTGTGAGCAAGGGGCCCCATGTCTTCATTCTGCACTGGGCGCCCCCCCACCACCAATTCCATAGCAAGCCCCTGATTCATGGCTTTCTCCATAGCGTCCATGCCCAAGTGATCACTTCCGAAGGCGAAGAAAAGGATGCCTTTGGCAGGACCTGTTAGGGGCCTTAAAAACCATCACATGGAATGAGATGTGGTGGAGACGCTGGGATTATATGGGATTGAGTAATACGGCAGGTGCGGAAGGGAAAGGGGAGCCGGCCCCGGTGACTCAACACTGGCAACCTCCAGGGGATGGACTGGCGAGGGTCAAGGAGCCCTCCTCAAAACGGGGCAAGAAACAGTGAATTTGTTTTGGCAATTCTCCTACTTCAGGACTCCTTCCCGACCTGCCTTCTTCCCGGTCGGCCACCCACAAACAGCCTCGTCACCTGCTGCCTGGGTGTGGCGAGGGCTCCATCTGCTCTCCCCCTGCGCAAACAGCCTGCATGCCCATCTCCGGAAGGTGGTCCTCGCCAGCCTCCAGCACCGTCCCTGGCTCCCCTCGACCCTCACTTCTCCCCCCCAGCCCACAGGGCCCCCCCCATCACCGCCCACCACTCACACGACCGCAAGGCTGTGCCCCTCACTCCGTAACACGACCTAGGAGAAGCAGCGAGTGGCGTAATCCAAGCACTCAAGCAGTGCCCAGCACACAGTAGATGCTCGATTAATGCCAGCTATTCTGGGGCTGCTGATTTCTGTCACAAACGTATCACCATCATTTCTAGGCTTTGTGCCTTCCGTCCCCGGACCAGATGCGGATGACCATTTTCTGGCAACACTCAGACAGTGAGTATGTTTGGCTTTGTGGTCAGACGGTTCGCCTCTGCCGCTGTAGCTCAGATGTGAATGAGTGGACGTGGCTGTGTTCCAATAAAACTTTATTTACAAGAACAGGTGGTAGCCCAGAGTTCTGTCCTGGGGCTGTAGTTTGGTGACCCTTGCCCTAGTCCACAGCTGTCCAACGGAACTTTCTGCACTGATACAAACGTTCTAAATCTGTGCTGTCCACCGCGGAAGGCACTGGCCACCTGTGGCTTCACATGTGGCTCATAAGACTGAGGAACAGAATATTTAATTTGACTCCAGTTCATTTAAATGGAAATAGACACATGGGACTAGCGGCTACTGTCCTGGACAGGGCGGCCCCAGACCGTGGGCTTTCAAACCCCTATTCTATCTTAGCTCCCGGATTCGAAATCCAGCCCATCATCCTTCAAGATCCAGCTCAAAGGCCACCTCCTCCAGGCACCCTTCTCTGATTTCCTTTCCTCCATATACCTCTTTGAAGCTTCCTCATCTCCTTGTGCCCCTTAGACTCGAGTTAACAGTCATCAGAATCAAACCCCTTAGGGAGCTTCTCCTTGCCAACACACACACACACACACACACACACACACACACACACACTCCACATCCCTCACCCCCGGGACTATGAGGCCCAGTACACAATCTCTGCTTACTGTATTCCAAGACACTAAACTTTCCCCCAATATCTTTGAGGCAAAACAGATGATTCTAAAGAATACTAGAAAATTCTCTTAAAAATCCACCCTGAAAACAAATTGCAAAAGAAGCACAAATTGGGGGAGGGGCGGTAAACAGCAAAGCAAGCAGTTGAGGAAATAAAGCTGCAGTGGCCCTCAGTCACGTTCTGGGCAGATGAGGCTGAGTCAGGGGACGTCACAGGCCCGCACGGACCCCCTCACGAGGAAACTTGGGAGGCCGCTGGGGAGGACGAGGGTACTGATTCTAGCCCTGCACGCTCGTGCCTCCGAAGCTGCCCCCACCTGACCAGTGGCAG
>NW_027532882.1:1004490-1020632 GCF_008692635.1 Crocuta crocuta | reverse complement strand
GGTCGCCTGCGTGGCTCAGTCAGATAAGCATCCGACTTTGGCTCAGGTCATGATCTTGCAGTTCATGAGTTCAAGCCCCATGTCAGGCTCTGTGCTGACAGCTCGGAGCCTGGAGCCTGCTTCGGATTCTGTGTCTCCCTCTCTTTATTCTCCTCCCCTGCTTGCACTCTGTCTCTCTCTCTCTTTCTCTCTCTCTTTCAAAATTAAATAAACACTCTGTCTCTCTTTCTCTCTCTCTTTCAAAATTAAATAAACACTAAAAAGAAAATTTTTTTTAATGTAAGATGCCCAGTTAAATCCAAATGTCGGATAAGCAACAAGTATTCAAATTTAGCCACGTGCCCTGTCTTATATCTGGCAATATATGGCTTAGATTTGCCCACACCTCTGGGCTTCTCAAGCCTGAGCCGCCTTCTCTATCTCACACGTGCACAGCAAAATCGGTGCAGGTGCAAAAAAGAACCTGCTCGCCATCGTCCCCAAGCTGTGACAGGACCAAAACCAGACGTGAACGTTCATTCGACTGTCAAACACCAGCGAAATGCAAATCCAAGCCACAGGGAGATACCGCTTCGCTCCCACTAGGAGGGTTAAAATCAAAGCTGGGCAATTACAAGTGTTGACAAGGAAGTAGAGGTATTGGAACCCTCGTACGTCACCGGTGGGAACATAAAATGATGCAACTACTGTGGAAAACGGTCTGGCAATTCTTCAAACCATTAAGCAATGAGTTGCCACATGGCCCAGCAATTCCACTCCTAAGTAGAAAACCAAGAGAAATGAAAACACAACCACAGGCATACCTCGGAGATACAGCGAGTTCGGTTCCAGACCATCACAATAAAGCAAGGAGCTCAATAAAATGCATCGAGTGAGGGCACCTGGGTGGCTCAGCTGGTTAAGCGTCCAGCTCTTGATTTGGGCTCAGATCATGATCTCGCGGTTCATGGGATGGAGCCCTGCATCGGGCTCACCTCCTTAGCCTGAAAACGCGATGCCAGGTGAGAGAAGCCAGGCACCCAGACAACATGTGGTACGACTCCATTTACGTGGAATATCCAGAAAGGGCAAATTTATAGATAGAGACGGAAAGCAGATTTGTGGTTCCAAGGGGCTGGGGGAGAGGGAATGAGGGGTGACAGCTACTCAGGCTGCAGCTTCTCTGGGTTGATGAAAAATGTTCTAAAATTGATTGTAGTGGGGCACCTGGGGGGCTCGGTCGGTTAAGCGTCCAACTTCATCTCAGGTCATGATCTCGCAGTTTGTGGGTTCGAGCCCCGCGTTGGCCTCTGTGCTGGCAGCTAGCTCAGAGCTCGGAACCTGCTTCTGATTCTCTGTCTCCCTCTCTCCCTGCCCCTCCCCTGCTCACGCTCAGTCTCTTTCTCTCTCAAAATAAATAAACATTAAAAAAAAATTTTTTTTAATTTGATGACCATAGGGGGCGCCTGGATGGCTCAGTCAGTTAAGCATCAGACTCTTGATTTCGGCTCAGGTCATCATCTCACGGTGCGTGACATCGAGCCCTGCACTGGGCTCTGCACTCAGCACAGAGCCTGCTTGGGACTCTGTCTCCCTCTTCCCGCTCTCTGTCTGCCCCTCCCCCGTCCGTGCGCCCTCCGCACACTCTCTCTCAAAATAAATATTTTAAAAAATAAAAAATTAGACGACTCTAATAGCAGGGAACAATAAAGAATTGCTTTTAAAACTCTCCAGTGAATCTAACTCAATTCATTAAGGCTGTGTGTGTCCCTATTAGTCTCAACAATAGAGCAATTTACTGTTGGGACACAAAATATCCCGAGGATATTAGAAATGGTGCCAGAAATAAATGCAGGGCCCTCTGCTGGCTCTCAATGCCTCGGGGTGGGAACCGAAAACTGCTTCAAGTTCTCAGTAAGTGGTACCTGACTAGTCCCCAGTCGTACACTGGTAAAGCACAATGAGGAGCAGAGGAAGTGGGGGGTCCAGCGACAGCTAATACAAATAATCCTGTTATCCACGGTTTCAGCTCCCCGCGGCCAACGGCGGTCAGAAAGTATTAAACGGAAAATTCCTGAAATAAACAATTCATAAGTTTTGGATTGCCCACCATTCTGAGTAGCGTGATGAAATCTCACGCCATCCTGCCTCGCCCGGTGGGTGAATCATCCCTTCATCCAAGTGTGCGCTACGCATCCGTTAGTGACATAACATAGGTATGTGTGTACAGAAAACAAACACAGCATGTATAGGACTCAGTGCTACTGTGGTTTCATGCATCCACTGGGGATCTTGGAACATACATACCCCCTGCAGACAGGGGTGGGGGAGAGAGGGTAAGAACCACTTTTGTTCTTTCAAAAATATGCCTGGGGCGCCTGGGTGGCTTAGTCGGTTAAGCGTCCGACTTTCGCTTGGGGCATGATCTCGCGGTTCGTGGGTTCGAGCCCCGCGTCGGGCTCTGTGCTGACAGCCAGCTCAGAGCCTGGAGCCTGTTTCAGAGTCTGTCACTCCCTCTCTCTCTGACCCTCCCCTGCTCACACTGTCTCTGTCTCTGTCTCTCTCTCTCTCTCTCTCCCCTAGAAATAAATGAAACATTAAAAAAAAATTTAAAAAAATATGCCTAAGGAAGAGGCAGGTGCATGTGACTTAAATCAGGAAACAGTGAACAGTTTTCACGCAGCGACAGCCTAGAGAAAGCCTGTTCAAGATTTCCTTTGGGGGCGTCTGGGTGTCTCGGTCAGTTAAGTGTCCGACTTCGGCTCAGGTCATGATCTCATGGCTCCTGAGTTTGAGCCCCACGTTGGGGTCTGTGATGACGGCTCAGAGCCTGGAGCCTGCTTCGGATTCTGTGTCTCCCTCTCTCTCTCTGACCCTCCTCTGCTCACACTGTCTCTGTCTCTCTCAAAAATAAATAAAAACTTTTTTAAAAAATATCATTTCCTTTGTTCTCTCCTTGAGCACATTCTACAGGCACCTGCTCTGTGCCCAACACCATTCCAGGTATGGAAGTGCCACTGGGAACAGAACGGATCCAAATTCCTCTATCTCCAGCCTAGCAAGTCACTAGCAACCACCTGAGTCAACCTAAACTATAACACGAGAGGATGCCCTCCAGCATTTTAAATTTTCTCTAAAAAGGTTTTTTTTAAAAAAAGGAAGACAACATGACATATATTTTAATTAATGCAATGTACCCAAAAATTTCACTTCAATGTGTAAGCTATACTAAAAAAATTATTTTGGGGGGGAACGCAAACTGGTGCAGCCTCTCTGGAAAACAGTATGGAGGTTCCTCAAAAAATCAAAAATAGAGCTACTCTATGACCCAGCAACTGCACTGCGAGGTATTTATCCAAGGGACACAGGTGTGCTGTTTTGAAGGGGTACATGCACCCCAACGTTTACAGCAGCGCTATCAACAACAGCCCAAGCGTGGGAAGAGCCCATGTCCATCGACGGATGAATGGATAGAGAAGATGTGGTGTATATACAATGGAGTATTAGTCAGCAATCAAAAAGAATGAAATCTTGCCATTTGCAACTAAGTGGATGGAACAGAGGGTAATATGCTAAGCAAAAGTAGTCAGAGAAAGACAAATATCATATGACTTCACTCATATGAGGACTTTAAGAAACAAANAAATAAATAAAATATATTTACACTGAAGTCAAAAAAAAATTTTTAAGATTTATTTATTTAAGTAATCTTTACACCCAATGTGGGGCTCGAACTCACGACCCTGAGATCAAGAGTCACATGCTCTTCCAGCTGAGCCAACTGGACACCCCATAATACTAAAAAAATTATTAATGAGATACTCCACAAGATTCTTTTTCTCACAGTAAGCTTCCAAAATGCCATGCGGCAATGTCTCCACTCAGATGTTAAATTTTCAGCAGAAACACTCCACCTTTATGTGTAGATTTCATGAAGTGTATCATTCAACACATAGGTTCATTTCCCCAACTTGTTCCAAACGCACTAAAGAGCTTTCCAACAACAGAATCGAGCACTGATTTTTTCTATATTTAAATGGATGGAAGTCAGATAAAAGTAAAGATTCAGCCACACCGGCGGCCACAGCTTCATGAGCCCCATGCGGACAATGGCCACCACAATAAACAGCACACACACGGAACATTCCCCTCACAGCAACATGTTCTTGTGGGCAGTGCTGGTCTAGAATTTCATGCGTGGCCAGAGGAATCTGAGGGTCTTCCAGGAGAGAAGACTTAACACAAGAGCGCTCTTAGAAAGGGTCCCTTCTGGGGCACCTGGGTGGCTCAGTTGGTTAAGCATCTGACTCTTGATTTCGGCTCGGGTCATGATCTCAGGGTCATGATCTCATGGTTTGTGAGACAGAGTCCAGCTGGGGCTCTGCACCGACAATGGGGAACCTGCATGCTTGGGATTCTGCCTCCCTCTCTCTCTGCCCCCCACCCCGCTTGCTCTCTGTCGCTCTCGAAAGAAAGAAAGAAAGAAAGAAAAAAAGAAAGAAAGAAAGAAAGAGAGAGAGAGAAAGACAGAAAGAAAGAGACAGAAACAGAGAAAGAAAGAAAGACAGAAAGACAGAAAGAAAAGAGAAAGAAAGAAAGAAAGGGAGGAGGGAGGGAAGGAGGGGGAGGGAGGGAGTCCCTTCTCCCTGGTTTTCTCTCACCCATCAAAGCAGGCAAGGAGAAAGTGTGGAGGGGCAGGGAAGGAGGTGTCTAGAAGGTTCCGGCCATGCTGAGCTTGAACACATTCTGCGTTCCCTCATGAATGTACTTGATCCTGAGTCTCCACATTCTTCAAATGCTCCCTGGTGACCTTTTCTGGGGCCGCACGTTCCTCTCTGCACCCTTACCAGTCTTAACACCCTGCAGTTCAGGAGTCCCGTGTCGCCGAGGCCCGGGTTTGGGTCCCCGGCCACACTAGAAACCCAGCACGTGTGGCTTCCCGCCGTGGAACCGAGCCGCCCTGTCCACCTCTGGGTCCCCAGAGGTCCCCGTGAACAAGGGCGGCAGCGTGATCAAAGCCCTGAGCCCGTGTTCGTTCCCCGCCCCGAGCTCACGCAACTAATTCCTAGATTTGTCAGCTGCAGAAACTAGAACTCGGGCACACCGCGGTGTCCGGCATCTGGAAGATTCTCCACCTGCCGGAAAGGCCGGCTCCTTAAACAACACTGGCTCATTCCTCACAGTCCTCGAGTCCACACTCAAGGTGTCAGCCGCGTCGGCGTCTCCTGAGGCCTCTCTCTGTCGCGCAGGTGCCTGCCTTCTCCCTCTGTCCTCACGGCCGTCCCTCTGTGGGCGCAGGTCTGTGTCCTGCCCTCCTCTTTTTTTAAGGACACCAGGCACACTGGATTAGCGCTCACTGTAATGCCCTCTTTTTAATTTTTTTTAAAGAATACATTCTTTTTTTTCAAATGAACTCTTTTTATTTTAAGTTTATTTATTTTGAGAGAGAGCATGCGTGAGGGAGAGAGTGGGGGAGGGGCAGAGAGAAAGTCAGAGAGAGAGAGAGAGAGAGAGAGAGAGAGAGAGAATAGTCAGCAGGCTCTGTGCTGTCAGGCAAAGTCCAACTTGGGGCTCGAACTCTCGAACCAGGAGATCATGAGCTGAGCCGAGATAGAGTCGGATGTTTAACCCACTGAGCCACCCAGGCATCCCAATGCCCCCATTCTGATTACCTCTTTAAAGACCCCAAATAGTCACCCTCTGGGAGTTAGGGCTTCAACACACGACTTTGGGGAAGAGGGACACAATTGAGCCCGTCACACACAGGTCCCTAGGCCACCTGCACCTGCGCCCTCAGCTGTCACACAGGGTTTCTCAATGTGTGGCCTCTGGATCGTGAGCATCAGAATCACTGAAGGAGGGAAATGCAGGTTCCTAGCCCAGCTCTAGACCAAATAAGCCAATGTCCGGGAACCAGGCCCGAGAAATCTGCATTTTTATTTTTTTTTTTAATATTTTTATTTATTTCTAGGAGAGAGAGAGAGAGACAGCGTGAGCAGGGGAGGGTCAGAGAGAGAGGGAGTCACAGACCGAAACAGGCTCCAGGCTCTGAGCTGGCAGTCAGCACAGAGCCCGATGCGGGGCTCGAACCCACGAACCGCGAGATCATGACCTAAGCGAAAGTCGGACGCTTAACCGACTAAGCCACCCAGGCGCCCCATAAATCTGCATTTTTAAACAAGGTTCGCAAGGGACGTGGTGGGTCCTCAAGTCAGACAGACAATCTACCCATCCTGACCCTACCTCTCCAGCAGGACTCCCCGCACGAGACCCCATTCTTCTCCCCACTGAGCACTTCACCTCAGAACCAACGCCATCGGATGCCTTCTTCGGGGCCGTTGACTGTGGCTGGAGAGGATCCCATGAGCATAGTGGACCGCCCCCAGCAATTTCAAAGAAAGCCAGACCCACGCCCATCTTATCTGCCTGTGTCCCTGCTGTGTTTCAGAGCCAATTCTTTTTCTTTTCTTTTTTTCACGTTTATTCATTTCTTAGAGAAAGAGAGAGCACAAGCAGGGGAGGGGCAGACAGAGAGAGAGAGAGGCAGAGAGACAGAGAATCCACAGCAGGCTCCAGGCTCTGAGCCATCAGCACAGAGCCCAATGCAGGGGCTCCAACTCACAAACCGTGAGATCATGACCTGAGCCGAAGTCGGAAACTTAACCAACTGAGCCACCAGGCGCCCCCAGAGCGAATTCTGATCCAGATTCTCATTTTAGTCAGTGAGGGCTGCCCTACAAGAAGACCATAGACTGGGCAGCTTAAACAACAGAAATTTACTTCTCACAGTTCTGGAGGCTGAGAGTCCAAGATCAAGGTAGCCAGCGTGGCCAGTCCGCAGGGAGAGCTCTCTTCCTCGCTGGCAGGCTCTCTCGCTGCGTCCCATCGTCTTCCCTCGCTGCATCCATGCCGAAGGAAAGAGATCTCTCTCCTCCTCCAGTCCTTAGAAGGGCACCAATCCCATCAAGTTAGGGCTCTACTCTGACCTCATTTAACCTAAATTACCTCCTAAAGGCTTGATCTTCAAATACAGTCACGTTGGGGAGTGTGGGCTTCAACACAGAAATTTGCAGAGGTGGGGGCTACGGACTTTGCTTCCTGCTCTGGACAGACGCATACCAAGCCCTTCTCCCACCTACGCTTGGAGCGTGACTTCATTTACCCATATAGTCAATGCTTCACTAGACCGCGTCTCCAGCGGGCAGACCGTCGGTGGGCACCCGGCCGGTCACTCCCCGGCTGCACTGAAAGGGAAGGGGGAGGGGTGGATGACGGCGCTGGGCAGGGAAGAGGAAGGAGACCTCTGACCCGGTCCCGTGAGGAAGCAGCAGGTGACCACGGGCAAAGGCTGGGAAGGAGTGCGCGTGGGGCGCAGGAAGCACAAGCACATGCAAGAACACTGAGGCATGAAGGACAGGGAACCCCAAGGGGAGGGCGGCGAGCTCGCAGCTGCCGAAGGACCCAGGTAGGAAGTAGAGAAATCCCGGCGGCAGCAAAACAGAGGAAGTACTGAACGGGGCACGCTGGCCTCGAAGAAAGGGGGTCTATCATGGGAGGGGGTGTGAGGACAGAGGCGAGGTCACAGAGACACTAGGGAATTGGCGTCCCTTGGTGCCCAGGGAGGTGGAGGAGGGGAGGGAGGAGCGGGAGGCAGTGGCTAATGAACGTGGGGAGACTGAGACAGGACCGGTGTGGGGTGGAGAGGACAGCAGGCACAGGGTGGGCCCGTTGAGTCTGTGAGGACTTCGGGGCGTGCCCAGATATGGGTCTGGAGCTTGGGGACAGGAGCAGATGCTGGTGACATTTGGTGACATAACCAGGAGGAGATGGAGCAGCCAAGAGGAGAAAAGTCGGGGGTGGGGGGCAGAGAGCACAATATTTAAGGACAGGGGACGAGAGAGAGGTGTCACGCCCACCCTGACACCACCTTCTGTAAGCCTGAAAGTTCCAGAACATCTAGGCATCAGCTTTGTGGTCAGAGCTTCGCAGTCCCAGCAAGGGATCGCACATCAAATCACAGGGTCACAGGAAGCTTCCGCGCCCCTTGGGAGCTCCACCTCCCAGATGGGAAGGGTAGTGCCAGAGAAGACACAGGAAAGAAACCAAGAGAAGTCTTGCAGACCAAAAGACACTTTGTAAATAAAAAAAACTTAAAAAATAAAAAGCAGGCGGCTTTAATACAACGTAACCGCATATAATTAGGGAGGAACATCTCAGGACTCATCCCCTTTCTTTTTTTTTTTAATTTTTTTTTTAATTTATTTTCTGAGAGAGAGAGAGAGACAGCGTGAGCAGAGGAGGGTCAGAGAGAGAGGGAGAGACAGAATCTGAAACAGGCCCCAGGCTCTGAGCTGGCAGTCAGCACAGAGGCCGACGCGGGGCTCGAACCCACGAACCGTGAGATCATGACCTGAGCCGAAGTCGGAGGCAGTCGGAGGCTTAACCGACTGAGCCACCCAGGCACCCCAGGACTCATCTCCTTTCTGATTTTCTGCAAGGAAACAGAAGCCTTTGGCAACAGGTTGGCAACAAGAAATCACAGAGAGCCTGCAGGAAACGGGCAGCCCCGCTCCGTTCACCCCTCCGTGTGCAAGCACTCCCTTCGTCCACGCTGGTGGCACACACAGTGTTTGGAAAGTACCTGCGTTTTCCACATTCCCACACAGGCTCAGGAGAGAAGCAAGAATCTTCCCGCCCCCAGGCTGCTCTTCTTGAACACAGACCCGATGCGACCCCATGCCCTTGTGGGATTGGAAGAAAGACCCAGATCTGAAATTAAATTTTAAGCCTCCAGAGCCTGCCTCGAGCCTCAACTGGGATTCCTATTCGCTCTGCATGTGGCGACAGGGAGCGGCAAACCTCACCGGGCTGGAAGCAGAATCCCAAAAGCACCCCCTGGGTACCAGGCATCACAGAAAAGGAGAGACAACCCCCCTCCTCCTCCTTGAAACAAGGGCCAGGGGCTGGCACCATCCACAAACTTTCCAAGACGTAACCAAGGATTTCTGCACAGATTTAAAAAAAAAAAAAAAAAAAAAGGACCAAAGAAGCACACGCGTTCCTCAAGATTCTACACGGGCCCTGACAAACCCAAGTTCACGAATTCTCAAGTGCAGGACAGTCCTTTCTCAGCACGGCTGTGGGGTCCCCCGGAACACAGATTGGAAAAGGCTGCACCAGGTCCCCAGGGGAGCTACAGAGGGGTCAGGCTCCTGCAAGTCTCCGGCCACTGCTTTTATCAACTGATCCACACCTCACCTTGTTTTACAGAACTTTCTGCTTAAATACACCTTAGTCCACCCACAGCGTTGACTCACTGCCTTTGAACCGCAGCCGGTGGCACACAGCACCGCAGCTCCCGCCTGAGCTGAGCTCACACAGCGATGCATTTTCTCCATAAGGCGCATCAAGCCTTCCTGCGTTTGTTCAAAACAGCACAGCAACGCTACGGGCGAGGCCGTTTTCAACAGCAAAGTCACCAACGAAAAGCACGAAAATACATCGCCAGAAAAAGACACTCGGTTTAGTCTTTGCGGGTGGTATGAATCCACAACACCAGAGCTAAAACCAGAAGCAAAGTCGTGCTTGGCCTCGGCTGGGAATGGGCCGGTTCGGTGATTCGAAGGGTTGGATGCTCCCTGCAGGTCCGGGAGGAAGCACAAAAGCGCACCGCGTCCTGATGCTGCAGTTACAAATTAATTTTAGCGACTAGGCAAATTCACAAATAGGGGATCCATGAGCAATTAGGAGCTTATGAGCATGAAAATTAAGAATATCAATGTTAGGGGCGCCTGGGTGGCTCAGTCAGTTAAGCGTCTGACTTCAGCTCAGGTCATGATCTCCTGGTTTGTGGGTTCGAGCCCCCATCAGGCGCTGCACTGCCAGCTCAGAGCCTGGAGCCTGCTTCAGATTCTGCGTCTCCCTCTCTCTCTGCCCCTCCCCTGCTCAGCTGTCGCTCTCTACCTCTCAAGAATAAATAAACATTAAAAAAAAAAAAATTAGGGGCCCCTGGGTGGCTCAGTTGGTTGAGCATTCGACTCTTGATTTCGGCTCAGGTCATGATCTCACGGTTCGTGAGTTCTACCCCCGAGTCAGGCTCCGTGCTGACAGTGGGGAGCCTGCTTGGGATTCTCTCTCTCTCCCTCTCTCTCTGCCCCTTCCCTGTTTGCATACTCTCTCACAATAAATAAACTTAAAAGAAAGTCAATCTTAAGAGTATGAATTTGGGGCGCCTGGGTGGCTTAGTCGGTTAAGCGTCCGACTTTCACTCAGGTCATGATCTCGCGGTTCGTGGGTTCGAGCCCCGCGTCAGGCTCTGTGCTGACTGCCAGCTCAGAGCCTGGAGCCTATTTCGTAGTCTGTATCTCCCTCTCTCTCTGACCCTCCCCTGCTCACGCTGTCTCTCTCTCTCTCTCTCCTAGAAATAAATAAAAATATTTTTAATAAAAGAGTATGAATTCAATTATAAGATATGTTTTAAAGTCTAAAGAGAAAACGGTAACAACAGAGAACAGATCAGTGTTGCTAGGATTAGGGATGGAGACAATGTAGCGATAAACGGGGGTCTGGTGGGAATTTGGGTGATGGAACTGTTCTGTACCCCAGCTGAGGGGATGGCCCCACAAAACTCTATACATGGGTTAAAAGTCACATAATTGTGTTCTATGTTCTTGTAAATCTCTTTGCAGTGAGTATGCATTCCTTGTTATTTTAAATTAAAAAAAAACCATAAATAGGGTCTGGTTGCAAATCATAAGCCAATATATGTATTCTTTTTTTTAATGTTTTATTTATTTCTGTGAGAGAGAGAGAGAGAGCATGAGCAGGGGAGGGTCGGAGAGAGAGGGAGATACAGAATCTGAAGCAGGCTCCAGGCTCTGAGCTGTCAGCACAGAGCCCGACGCGGGGCTCGAACCCATGAACCGTGAGATCATGACCTGAGCCGAAGTCGGACGCTTAACCAACTGAGCCCCCCAGGTGCCCCACCAATATATGTATTCTTAATAGAAATTAACACTCAGGGTCTTGAAAGAAAATCTCACAGCAGATACCACTTCTAGACACAAAGCAGACGGCAAAGGACCCTCATTCAATGCCAAGATGACTGTCCAAATACATAAGTCCTAAGACCATGCACACGGCTAATGAGGGAACATCACTCTTACCTTCTCAGTGGAGAAAGTGGAACCCATATATTCAGGGAGCCTAACTTTCTTTAATACAGCTTTCTCTGTAACGGGGAAATTCCTGCTGTACCAGGCATGGTACATTGAGGCACACATGTTGAATCAGAGACCACGCATGCAAGTAGGCAAGTCACGTTGGTATGAATCAGGAGTCCGCAAACTTCTCTGTATAGGGCCCCAGTATAACTATTTTCCTGGGCCATGCGATCGCAGCTATTCAACTCTGCCGTCAGGGCACGAAAGCAGCTGTCGGTGATGCCAATAAAACTTTATTTCTAAAACCAGGCGTGGACAGGCAGGATCAGGCTGTAGTTTGCAGTTCTAGGACTTTGGCTATATGTAAGTTAAAAACTGGGCTGAGGGGCACCTGGGTGGCTCAGTGGGTTAGGCGTCCGACTTTCGCTTAGGTCATGATCTCGCGGTTCGTGGGTTCGAGCCCCGCGTCGGGCTCTGTGCTGACTGCCAGCTCAGAGCCTGGAGCCTGCTTCAGTCTGTGACTCCCTCTCTCTCTGACCCTCCCCTGCTCACGCTGTCTCTCTCTCTCTCTCTCTCCTAGAAATAAATAAAACATTAAAAAAAATGTTTAAATTAAAAAAAAAAAAAACTGGGCTGAGAGGGGCGCCTGGCTGGCTCAGCCAGTAGAGCATTTAACTCCTGATCTTGGAGTCATGAGTTCAAGCCCCATGTTGGATGTGGAACCTACTTTATTTATTTATTTTTTTAACTGGGCTGAGAGTGCTTGGCAGTAGGGATTGGCCGTCTATGAAGACAGAACTAACATCTGAGCCCAGGAAGGGAGCAGAGAGCACGGAGGGAGCCAGGTGCAGGTGAAAAGTCACCAGGAGACTGTTTTCCCCTGGGAGGAAGGAGGCAGTGGCCAACCCACAGAGGTCGGCTGGGGTGAGGCGATGGGAGCACTTGGGAGGTGAGGGATTACCTTCACTAGAGCCACTGGCAAAGCAAAGCGATGGAGACACAAGCCAGATGCCGTGGGCAGCGCAGTGGGTGAGAGGGGAGAGAGAGGGCGGCGGGGGCCCACCAGGGGAGGCCGGGCAGGGGAAGGCTGGAGGGGAGTGGTGGGGAATGAGGTTCCAGGAAGTATGGGGTGTCTGCGAGTCAAAAAGGGAAAGGCTCCCAGGCAGAGGGGGCTCCCGGAACAGAGAAGGGAGCGGGGACCCCGGTGGGTAAATGTCCTAGACATGGTAAAGGTTATCTCCCTGAACAGGGCTGCTCTCAACTGGGCACAGACTGGCAATGTCCAGAGACACATTCGGTTGTCACAACAGGGAGAGAGGAGGTGCTACTGTCATGTCGTGGCTGGAGGCGCCAGGGACCCTGCTCAGCCTCGCGCAATACGCAGGACAGCCAGCCCCCCACAACCCAGCACCATCTCACCCCACATGGTGAGAGCGCTGAAGGTGATGGGGAGGGGGAATGGGTGATGGGCACTGAGGAGGGCACTTGTTGGGATGAACACTGGGTCTTGTACGGAAGCCACTTTGACAATAAATAATATTTAAAAAAAAAAAAAAACAGAGTGCTGAAGGTGAGAGGCTCGACTCTAACCAGATTAAGAACGGAAGTCAATGGGCGCCTGGGGGGCTCAGTTGGTTAAGCCTCCAACTTTGGCTCAGGTCATGATCTCACGGTTTGTGGGTTCAAGCCCCCCAGCACGCGGTCTACTATCAGCTTCAGATCATCTGTCCCCCTCTCTCTCCGCCCCCTCCCGCTCGCACACTCTCTCTCAAAAATAAATAAACGTTGTTTTAAAAAAAAGAATGGAAAGGGGTGCCTGGGTGGCTCAGTCGGTGAAGCGTCCAACTTCGGCTCAGGTCATGATCTCACGGTTCGTGGGTTCGAGCCCCGCATCGGGCTCTGTGCTGACAGCTCAGAGCCTGAAGCCTGTTTCGGATTCTGGGGTGTCTCCCTCTCTCTCTAACCCTCCCCTGCTCATGCTGTCTCTCTCTCTCATTAATAAATAATAAAAACATTAAAAATAATAAGAAAGGAAGGAAGGAAGGAAGGAAGGAAGGAAGGAAGGAAGGAAGGAAGGAAGGAAGGAAGCCCATGATGGAAAGGGGTAGAGCAGGGACCCCCAGGAGCTCACCTCAATGACCTCTATGAGTGAGATGAGTGAGTGAGTGGCGCAGGGATGACGGGCAGGTCTCCAGGACAGCGGCTAAGGTTAAGAATAACCTGGAGGAGGTTGCCGAGAAAGCAGAAGCGCTGCTCTGAGGGCCCCAAAGCACACAAGAGAACACCCAAGAGAAACATCTGGAACTGCCCTTGAGAAATGAGGAGGAGCTGAGAAACAAGCTGGCTCTGGAAGAAAGCCTCTCACACCTCAATTAGCAGACTCACTGGACACCCCCCAGAGCCCCGGGGGGCGTTTATTTTCATTAAGCCCACATTGGCTTCATGCCCTACCTTTGCAAGGCGCCCCCCACCCCGATCCCGTTTTCTCAGGCCACAGCCGGCCAGTCTGAGGAGAAATGTTCAGCTAGGGAGAAAGGACCGAGAGAGACGTCATAGCCTATGTGACATCTCCCAGAAAGTCCTTCATTTCTTTTTTTTTTTTTTTTAATATTTATTTATTTCTGAGAGAGAGAGAGGAAGACACAGAGTCCGAAGCAGGCTCCGGGCTCCAAGCTGTCAACACAGAGCCCAATGCGGGCTTGAACTCACGAACCGCGAGATCATGACCTGAGCCGAAGTCAGAGGCTTAACCGACCGAGCCACCCAGGCGCCCCTCGTCCTTCATTCTTAAAAATCACACGCCCCCCACCCCCACCCCCAGCCAAAACGCGCTACTGGTGACATTGGAGATTAATGATCTGTAGAGTTTCTGGTCATTTCCAAACCTCGGAGTGGGCATCACATCTCATTTATTCGATAGGATTTTGTTAACCATTTCCGCAGACCAGGGGTGGGGAGGCTCAAACCCAGGAGAACCTTTTGTTGAGAAGCCAGTGCTCCGAAGCCAGGCCAGCTGGGTACCACCCCTCCTCCCCCATCCAAGTCAAATTCCTCACCTGCGGAAGAAGAGAGACTAACCCTTACCTCACAGGGCCGTGGGGAGGATTAGCCAAGATCCTATACTCCAAGCATATGGAACAGCACCAGCCAAGCGTTTGCTCTTATTAGTGCATATTAGTTAGGTATCAGCTGAAGAATAAGACCCACGGCTTGGAGTACTGGTGAGAACATGAAGACTGCGAGCTGAGTCAAGAACAAACATTTTAACTGAACACCTTCTGTGTGCCAGGCACCATTCTAGGCTCGGGAAACGTAGCAGTGAACGAAAGAAACGTAAGCCTCAGGGCGCCTGGGGGGGCTCAGTCGGTCAGGCATCCAACTTCAGCTCAGGTCATGATCTTGCGGTTCATGAGTTCGAGCCCTACGTCAGGCTGTCAGTGCAGAGCCCACCTCGATCCTCTGTCCCCTTCTCTCTCTGCCCCTCCCCCATTTGTGCACACGTGCACACACTCTCTCTCTCCCTCTCTCTCAAAAATAAACATTAAAGAAGAAAAAAAGGCACATAAGCCTCTGCCCTTGCGGAAGCTGCAAATGTGTAAAGAAGCGGTAAATCCATCGACTGGCTTCTGGAAGCCCAGGCACAAATCCACAATTAATTACCAAAGCTGCAAGGAACAGAAGAGCAGGGAACCACACGTACCCGTGTGCATACGCACATACATACACAAAACCTGGACCGGGTCTAACACTGGCCTTGGGTTGTCTGAACAAGAACCCAAAGCAATGGCCACCCTTCATGAGCATCCACTGTACCCCGAGCACCCAGGCCTTGGAGCCCCCGCACAGCTGAGACAGGTGCTCAGCAAACCTGGGTGGTCAGCCCCAGGGCCTGGGTGCGCTTTCTCATGGGCCTTGCCCACTTCCAGGGAACTCAGGAGCGTCTTCGGTTCCTTCCCTCCCTGACCCCTTCCTCATCATGACTGATTTCCTTTTATGGAGAATTCTGAAAAAATAACCCAACAGATATTTTTAAAGCAGGGCCTCAGACACCAGTGGGGAACTCCAGCCATGTTCTCTGAAAGGATTCTTCATTCCCTGCCCCGCGCCCGCCAAGGGCTGCTCTCAAGCCCAAGAGTTGGAGTTGGGGATTGCGTCCAGCACAGGGAGGCCCAGGAGGGAAGTCAGGGGGCCGGCATGAGAGGCTCACCTGAGGTTCAGGCCTCCCTGGACTAGCGGGTTAAGACCCCTTCAGGAAGGGCAGAGCCGGAGGGGGCGGTGGGGGGTTATGGGGAGACATGGGACATTCAGCAGCAGTCCAGAGCCTAGCCAGGCCACCAACAGAAAAGTTCAAGTTCTCCCTCCCGCACTGACTTTAGGGCAAGTTGAACTGTCTCCTACCTGAGCCTCAGTCTGCTCCTCTATGAAATGGGCAAACAACCAACCTCCAGGGGCCCGTGTGAAGGTCCAGGGACATAAGCCCGGGGCATCTGGTGGCCCTAACTATAATAATCACGATCGAGCCGCCACTGCTTCTGCTACAACAAAGGCCCGGTTACCCAGGCGCTAGCGTTTGCCTCCGGACATCTGGAAACAGAACCCAAAAGCGTAAACAGGGATCCGAAGTGCGGGTGTCCTCAGGCCTAGATCTAAGGAGGGGGTAAGATTCTACAGTTCCCTCGCCTAAGGCACCTCGCAGCAGGGACCCAAGGGACCCTCAGGCTCCTCACCCTCGACTCTGGCTCCACACCGTGTGCGCCCCCGGCATTCGGCCGCCTGGACCCGGAGACCCCACTTCCCACGGGACCCACAGAGAACGCGTGTCCCGTCACGGGAGCGAGCCGAGCTTGCAGAGAGAGCCAGGTGCGGGTCGGAGGCGCGCGGGGGAGAGGCCCCCGCAGCCGGACGGGCACTGGGGCGCGGTTCCTCCGGCCCGGGGCCCGCACACGAGGCGCGGAACCGCTAGCCCAGGCGGGCAAAGGCCAAGGTCAGCAGCTTCCCGCC
>NW_027532882.1:991876-1004484 GCF_008692635.1 Crocuta crocuta | reverse complement strand
AGGCCTGTGGTTGCCGCTGGAGAGAAGACACCTGGCCGAGCGCGCAGAAGAGCGAACGAGGCCCTGCAGACGCGGGGGCCGCACAGGTGGACGCGCCCGATTGGCAACACACAGACCCGGAGTCCCGGGGTGTCCGAATGTCTGGCAAATGCGGTCCGCGAATAGGGCCTAGGGCGGGATGGTGGGGAAGGAGCCTTCGTGCGGGAAAGCCCGAACCCAGTGGAATCCGGCCCTCGCCCTCGCCTCGCTTCCTGTGCGGCCTTGGACTCGGGACTTTACCCCCTGCGCGCTGGCCTCCGCTGCGCAGCGGGTGTAACAATACCGGCGTGTCAGACCTGAGGGGATGTGGAGGGACAAGAAAGTGCGAGAGGGCACACTTCCAGGCGCGGGGCAGGGGGCGGCCTCTCCTGCCTCCTCCTGTCCGTGGAACAAATAGTCCTTGGCCGAGAGCTGAGCCCACTGTGTCTGTGACGCACCAAACCTGCTCCTGCCTCCAGCCCCCACCCGTGCGGTTCCCTCTGCCTGTCCCTCCAGCGCCGCCGCCTCCAAGGAGCCTTCCCAGACCACACTTTGCAAACGCTCCCACACCCTCATCCCTTTGTTCCGTTCCCTGATTTTTACATCACACCAGCTCTTCCTGAAATTCCTTGGGGTTTTTCTCGCGTATCTCCTCCCGTCGCCTGGACGCAGGAATCTGTCAGCCTTCGCTTTGCGTCTGTCTTTACACCCCGTGCCTGATAGATCTGCTGCTTAATAAATATTTGTCGAATGGAAGAATCAACATGCAGTAAGTAATGAGGATTTACAGTGAGCAAAATAAACACACTTGGTTTCCTTGTAGACCCTGCAGTGTGGNACGATCCTCCCAGGAAATGAGTTGGAGCTGAAATCTGAGGGTGAGGAAGAGTCAGGCAAGGAAACATGAGGAAGTGATCCCAGCGGGAAGGCCAGCCTGAGTCCAGCCAGAAGGGAGGCAGGTGCTCTCCCCGCTGACCCAGGTCCAGTAAGCCGCCTCCCAAACCGCTTTTAGCCTAAAAGCAATAAGGAGCCCCTAGAGCATTTACAAAGAAGGGCTGACATAATCTGATTTTCTTTCCCATAATATCTCACCGTCTGCAGTGGGGCAAGCGTGACCCCAAGGAGGATGAATAGAAGGTAGGTGCAGTCTGAGGGTATCAAGAATTATGGGTTCGATAAACGTTCCCCTTCCTCCTTGTGCAAACCTGTCCGGAGCTGGGGGCTTCCCTCTGTTCCCAGGAAGCCCCAAAAGCCACTACAGTTCCAGACGGGCAGCGTGTGCTAGAAAATGCACGGAGGGGTACGCACCGTCCTCTGGAAATCGTTCAGGACACAGGACTTGTGAGTTGGGGATAAGTCGAAAGAATCATTTCAGCCGTGACTTGCTGAGAGAAAATGAAGACACCACCACTTCCTGACACCACTCACAGTTTCTGTTGTAAACACGCCCTGTCTCCCCCCCCCCAAAAAAAAAACAGGCATCTAAAAATTGAAAGTCAACCTCTGGCTTTTGTTAAAATCATTGGAACAAAAGTAGAAAAAAACACCATTTGGCATCCTCCAAATAATCCATTCTGGCAAGAAACATCCGTGAATGTTAAAACTAATGGTTGGAGTTTGGGAAGAGGGTTTCATTGTATCCAAGTATCTTTCTGCAAGATATCTGTCAATGATGGGGGGGGCTCAGTAGGTTGAGTGTCCAACTTAGGCTCAGGTCATGATCTCACTGTTCATGGGTTCGAGCCCCGCGTCAGGCTCTGCGCTGACAGCTCAGAGCCTGGAGTCTGCTTCGGATTCTGTGACTCCATCTCTCTCTCTGCCTCTCCTCTGCTTGAGCTCTGTCTCACTGTCTCTCAAAAAAATAAATAAATGTGTTTTTTTTTAAAAAAGTGGTTTTTTTTTAATGATAAGCAGAGGGAAAAACACCTTCACGGAGGAGAAAGCTGGTACTTTCTTTTGTCACGTAAGACATTACCAGGACAATTGGAGAAGACTCAAAAAGCGCCATCAATAATATAATAGTATTGTATCAATATTGATCTGATCATTGTGCTGAGGCGATGGGAGTGAATGCCTTTGGTTTTAGTAACTACATACTGAATGAAATATGTATAGGGGTAAAGGGGCAGAATGCAACTGACTTGCAAATCATTTAGGGGAAAAAAGAGATGCAGAAAGAGAGAACCAAACAGATGTGACAACTTTGGGTACAATTTGTGGATCTGGGGAGGAGTGGGCACGAGGGATTGGCTGTACACTTTGAGCAGCTTTTCACAGAGCCTGAACATCATAGCAGAATGAAAAGTTTTAAATTTTGAACACTCATTTGGGGCTTTTCATTCACGTTGTTTTTGCTCAGTTGGCTTTGGTTTGACATTTAAACACATTGCACTCTGAATGCATGATCTAAAGAGAAAGAGAGCTTGGTTCCTAGGTCATGAATATAGGTGATGAACCCCTTTCTTGCCCCTCAAGGAGGGCGTGGGAACACCTCACCACCCACCTGCTGAGCGTCCTCAGTTAGCAGGTCTCTGGTGCAATCTTCCTCGATCTAGCTGCTTTCCATTGCATTGAAGCAGGAAACCAAGCGTAAACCCAGACTCCTATGTTGTCATGGAAACCTGCTTTAATACATTACATTTAGGAGTCCAAAGGCAAAAAAAAAAAAAAATTTACAGACCGAGTTCACTTGTAAATAACATTGCAAAAAGCCAGTATGGAGAATTTACTAATAGAACCAGGCAAATTAAAAAAAAAAAAACCAAAAACCCACCAGGATCAAGTGGAACGCAGCCCAGGAGTGCAAAGATGGTTCAATGCTAGGGAGCCTAGAGTCATCGAGATCACTGTTTCAATAGATCCAAGAAAAGAAGACGCATGAGCCCCTCCATGATACTACATATGTATTTGATGAATTCCGTAGCCATTCAAAAATGAAACCATGAGACTCTATGGTGTGGAAATACGGTTTTAAAATTTCAAAGTAGGGAATATTTCTTGAAGCAAGGCATAAGTCCCAAGTAAAAAATCCAAAAATAACAAATTTGGCTATGTAAAAACTAAGATTATAGGAATAGCAAAAAAAATTCATACATAAAACTGAAAATCAGATTTTTAAAAGTAAGGAAAAAATTTAAGTGAGGAAAAATCTTAAATGACAGATAAAGGACATGCATTATATTACAAAATATACAAAACCTAATATTAATATTTTTCAGTGAGGAAAAAACCCCAAACTCTTGTTTGCCAAAATTAAATTTTTTTAATGTTTTTATTTATTTCTGAGAGAGAGAGGCAGCTTAAGCAGGGGAGGGTCAGAGAGAGAGGGAGATACAGAATCAGAAGCAGGCTCCAGGCTCTGAGCTAGCTGCCAGCACAGAGCCCGATGCGGGGCTCAAACCCACAAACCGCGAGATCATGACCTGAGCTGAAGTCTGACGCTTAACCCACTGAGCCACCCAGGCATCCCAGTTCTTTGGCAAAATTAAAATAGCAAAGGACATAAATAGGGAGTCCACAGAAACAGACTGATGAAAAGAAAAGAAAAAAAGGAATGCAAAAGGTATTTAAACATATAAAAACACGGGGGCGCCTGGGTGGCTCAGTCGGTTAAGCACCGGACTTGAGCTCGGGTCATGATCTCACTGGTTCGTGGGTTCAAGCCCCGTGTCAGGCTCTGTGCTGACAGCTCAGAGCCTGGAGCCTGTTTCGGATTCTGTGTCTCCATCTCTCTCTACCCCTCCCCCTGCTCATACTCTGTCTCACTCTGTCTCTCAAAAATAAATAAATGTAAAAAAAATCATATAAAAAGACGTTCAGTTTTTCTTCCTAGCTAGGCATATGCCCACATCACTTTTGCTGAGTTTGCCCACTATTGGAAAAACGGGCAATACAGTATGAAAGTTTGTAAGAAACCACTGTTGTAATCACTGTTATAAATTAGGTCAGTCAATCAATGGGACGTGATTTGGCAATGACTTTCAACAAGTAAATTGCACTGACCCTTTCTACCTTTCATCTCATTTCCAGGAATTTATACGCTGCACAGATAGACTCTCATGAGTATAAAAAAATATATATTCACAAGGCTATTCATTGTAACAAAACTTAGAACCAACCTAAATAATTTTTCCCCAAGAAGCAGGGAGATCTATCCATTCTCTTCAAAGTACCTAGTGAATTCATAAGTTTCAAATTTTTCTTGTTCTTCTCTTTTCTTTTTCATCTCTTATATCATTCACATGGGGTTTGCATCAATAAGTGATAGTAACTTACAATAGTCTCATATATTTTTTCCTTTTTAAAAAAATTTGGAAGCTACAAAGGCAGGGTGTGACATTGGTATAAGAAAACAGACATCAAGGCGCCTGGGTGGCTCAGTCAGTTAAGCATCTGTCTTTAGCTCAGGTCATGATCTCACAGTTCGTGAGTTCGAGCCCTGCATCAGGCTCTGCTGACAGCTCAGAGCCTGGATCCTGCTTCAGATTCTGTGTCTCCCTCTCTCTCTGCCCCTCCCCTCTCGCACTCTGTCTCTCAAAAAAAAAAATAATAATAATAATAAATAAATAAAATAAACATTAAATTTTTTAAATTAAATCTCCATTTCTTTTTTTTTTAAATGTTTTTATTTCTAGGAGAGAGAGAGAGACAGGGTGAGCGGGGAAGGGTCAGAGAGAGAGGGAGACACAGACTCTGAAACAGGCTCCAGGCTCTGAGCTGGCAGTCAGCACAGAGCCCGACGCGGGGCTCGAACCCACGAACCGCGAGATCATGACCTAAGCGAAAGTCGGACTCTCAACCGACTAAGCCACCCAGGCGCCCCATAGATCTCCATTTCTGACCCATATTCAAATACGATGGTTTATTGTTTTGCTTATTTTTTTATTGTGGTAAAATGCATATAACATAGACTTTACCATTTTAACCATTTTCCAGTGTACGATTCAGGGGTATTTAGTGTAGGCACCATGCTGTGCTACCATTACACTAGCTGCAAATTTTTTTCATTGTCCCAAATGGAAACCCCCTACCCACTGAGCCACGTCTCATTTCCCCTCCCCTCAGCCGCTGGCAGCAAGTAATCTACTTTCTGTTTCTCTGGATTTTCCTGGTCTGGACATTCCAATTTTAGTATATGTGCTGCCGAAGCGATCACCTGGACATTCCACATAAATGGAATCATATAATGTGTGACCTTTTGTGCCTGGCTGTGTTCACACTTAGCATAATGCTTGCAAGTTGCATCCATATTGTAGCAGGGATTAGCACTTCATTCCTTTTTTGTGGCTGAATTATATTCCATTATCTATCGGATTTTGAATCGTGAGACCCACCCCATGCTTCTGTCTTGAACCTATACTTTAACGCACCCTCTCTGAACCCCGCAGTGTAGCTGAGGTACAGCCCTTTGGAATTTCTGAGTGAGGGGCTTCTCCTGGTTTCTGATGCTACTGCAGCTTTGTCGAGATTGAGACTTCATCTAAGTGAGTTTCAGAGAATTTACAGAGCAACTGGGTTGAGCAAATAAAATGCTTGGAAGATGGAAAAGCCGGGCGTCTGGGTGGCTCAGTCCGTTAAGCACCTGGCTCCTGATCTCAGCTCACGTCTTGATCTCAGGGTGGTGAATTCCAGCCCCGCACTGGGCTCTGTGCTGGGCATGAAGCCTACTTAAAAAAAAAAAAAAAAAAAGATGGGGAAGCTCAACCCATCTGCAAGCATTCCTATTACCTCTGTGGTTTGCCTCTCCTTCCTACTTGCCACTCCCAGGGCAGCTTTCAAGGGGGAAAAAAAACAAAAAACAAAAAAGATATGATGGGACACNGAGGGTCAGACAGAGAGGGAGTCACAGACTGAAACAGGCTCCAGGCTCTGAGCTGGCAGTCAGCACAGAGCCCGACTTGGGGCCCAAACACACGAACCGCGAGGTCATGACCTAAGCGAAAGTCGGACGCTTAACCGACTAAGCCACCCAGGTGCCCCACATGTGAAATATTTTTATTTGTCAAAAGCATTTTGCTGATATGTACAAGACTGTTTCCTACTGGCTGAGAGTGAGTTACAGGAATCAAGGTACAAATATAATATATAAAAAATTATAATTCAGGGCACCTGGATGGCTCTGTCAGTTAAGCGTCCAACTTCAGCTCAGGTCATGATCTCACTGTTTGTGGGTTCGAGCCCCATATTGGGCTCTGTGCTGACATCCTGGAGCCTGGAGTTTGCTTTGGATGCTGTGTCTCCTTCTGTCTCTCTTCCCCTCCCCTGCTCACACTCTGTCTCTCTCTCTCTCTCTCTCTGAAATAAATAAACATTAAAAAAGTTTTTTTTAAAAAAAAGGAAAAGGATGAGTTAAATCTACGTGTACTAAGAAGAGGAAATCTGCTATAAGTTGCTATTTCTATATAAAAAAAGTTAAGACTAGCATAAGTGAAATATAACCATTTGCATTTTAATTTAATTTAATTTTTTTTACAGAGAGAGAGAGAGCAAGCACAAACAGAGGAAAGGCAGAGAGGAGGGGAGAGAGAGAGAGAGAGAGAGAGAGAGAGAGAATCTTAAGCAGACTCCATGCTCAGCGCAGAGCCTGACCCTGCAACCCTGAGATCATGAGATCATGACCTAAGCTAAAATCAAGAGTCAGATGCTCAATCAACTGAGCCACCCAGATGCCCCTGACCATTTGTGTTTTAAAAGAGAAGGTAATGGGGCGCCTGGGTGGCTCGAACCATTAAGTGTCTGACTTCAGCTCAGGTCATGATCTCACGGTTCGTGGGTTCGAACCCTGCATCAGGCTCTGTGCTGGCAGCTACCTCAAGGCCTGGAGCCTGCTTGGGTTTCTTTGTCTTCCTCTCTCTCTGACCCTCCCCTGCTCACCCTGTGTGTGTGTCTCTCTCTCAGAAATAAATAAAACATTTTAAAAATTTTTTTTAAAAAGAGAAGGTAAGATATAGCAACACAAATTAACATATACCTATTCACAGATGTTTCTAGATTCATGACATTTCTCCCAAAGAATACACAGGAAACTGGCCAACCTTTTCTTATCTATTTGAATTATGTAAACTATGTATGTTAATTCCCTTTTCAAAAATCAGCATAAGACGGAGACATTTTTCAGAATAGCATCACCATATCTACAAAGTGAAATAAAATAAATACAGAGGAAAAAACAAAAGTCTCTGACTCATTAAAAAAAGAACTATAGTACTTTTTAAGGGGACATAATGTAGGACTTAAAAACAGAACACTGTATATGAGTGCTCCCTCTGCTCCCCAAAAAATACATAAGTCCAATTCAATATCAAAGTTTATATTTAGGGATGCCTGGGTGGCTCAGTTGGTTAAGCATCTGACTCTTGATTTCAGCTCAGATCACCATCTCACAGTTTGTGGGTTCGAGCCCTGCATCAGGCTTTGTGCTGACAGCTCAGAGCCTGGAGCCGGCTTGAGTTTCTTTGTCTTCCTCTCTCTCTGCCTCTCCCGGCTCATGCTGGCGCTCGCTCGCTCTCTCTCTCTGTCAAAAATAAATAAATCTTAAAAAATCTTTTTAAAAATTTGTATCTAAAATAATATATGAAAATTATCCTGATTTCATCTAGAGGAGGGTTTCTCACCCTTGGGACTCTGGACATGTAGAGGCAGATCATTCTGGGTCACAGGGGCTCCCCTGTGGACCGTGGGGCATTCGGCAAATCCCTGGTCCCTATGCCAGTAGCACTGCCCCAGGTGTGACAACCAAAATCGTCTCCAGACATTGCCAAGTGTACCCCAGAAGGCAACTCTGGCTGGGAACTATCAATTTAAAAAATAATTAAATCAGCACCAAGAAGAAAATATGGAAAAAAAGATAATCAGGACAGCAACAACATTTCAGATATTAAAATATTCAAACACTGAAACAGGGGCACCCGGGTGGCTCAGTCGGTTAAGCATCTGGCTTCAGCTCAGGTCATGACCTTGCAGTTTGTGGGTTCGAGCCCCACCGTCAGGCNACCCACGAACCACGAGATCATGACCTGAGCCGAAGTCGGATGCTCAACCGACTGAGCCACCCAGGAGCCCCACACCCCCCATTTTTTTAATAAATTCATTTCAAAGGTACCTCCCAATCACTCGGAAAAAGAACAATTTTCCCTGATACCGTCAGTTAGTAAAAGGGGCTGAGATAATTATCTGGTAATTTGAGAAGGAAATTTATAAAGTCTTTAACATGTGTATTTAAAAGCTAGATCTAGGGGCGCCTGGGTGGCTTAGTCGGTTAAGCGTCCGACTTTCGCTTAGGTCATGATCTCGCGGTTTGTGGGTTCGAGCCCCACGTCGCGCTCTGTGCTGACCACCAGCTCAGAGCCTGGAGCTTATTTCAGAGTCTGTGTCCCCCTCTCTCTCTCTGATCCTCCCCTGCTCACGCTGTCTCTCTCTCCTAGAAATAAATAAAAATATTTTTAAAAAAATAAATAAAAATGAAAGCTAGATGTAGGGGTGCCTGTGTGGTTCAGTTGATAAGCATCTGACTCCTGATTTGGGCTCAGGTCTTGACCCCGGGGTCACAGGATGGAGCCCCACAATAGGGCGTGAGATTCTCTCTCTCTCTCTCTCTCTCTCCCTGTGCCTCTTCCCCACTCACACACTCTCTCTAAAAAATAACTTTTAAAAAAAGCTAGATCTTAAAGAGAGTCTAAATCTAGTTGGCTAAACTTAAGATTGTTCTATTCTTCTGGGAAAAAAAAAAACACTAGATGAATACAGAATTAGGCGTGTATCAATCTTCCAAGAGAAAGCACTTGTTAAACATAACATCACCAAAAACATGATAATTACGATGCCAAGATTTCACTCCATGAAAATAAAAATGTCTACATATCCAAAAAGAAATGACAAAAATGAAAATATAAGCAACAGAATGGGGAAATGCATTCAACAAGCAACATACAAAAAAGGTCCATATCTGTAGTATATAAAGGGTGCTTTCAAGTTGATAAGGTTCCACTTTCTAGATAACAAGCAAATGGCACCAAGGGACTGTTTCCAAGAGAAAACAGAACCGCCAAGGGGCCAACTGTTCAGGGCTACTTCTAACCAAAGAAACATAAGTGAAAATAATTTAGGTATATGTGGAAACCAACTTGACAATAAACTATTTGTAAAAAAAGAAAAAGAAAAAGAAAAAAGAAAAAAGAAAAAGAAGAAGAAAAGAAGGGAAAGAAAAAAGAAAAGAAAAGAAAAGAAAAGAAAAAGAAAAAATAATTTAGGTAGATGCCATTTTTCATCGAGTGAATTCACCAGTTTAAATATAAGATGCCAAAAGACACGATCGCTGTATGATCCAGTAATTCCACCGTGAGATATACACCCAAAAAGAATCGACAGCAGGAACTCAGATTGTTTTAACCAATGTTCACAGTAGCCAAAAGGTGGAAGTAACCCAGTGTCCGCTGATGGATGAATGGATAAGACACAGTCTGGGCCACCCATACATGTGATATTATTCAGCCTTAGAAAAAGAGAAATTCTGACACAGGCTACAACATGGATGAACCTTGCAGAGATTATACTGAATGAAACAAGCCAGACACGAAAGGACAAAGATTGTATGATTGCATTTGTACAAAGTATCTGCAGTAGTCAAATTCACGGACGGAAAGTATGTGAGAAGTTACCAGGGGCTGGAGGCAGAGGGGTGGATAATGGATAGCTCTTTAANGAGCCCCGCGTCGGGCTCTGTGCCGACAGCTCGGAGCCTGGAGCCTGCTTCAGATTCTGTGTCTCCTTCTCTCTCTGACCCTCCCCTGCTCGCGCTCTCTCTGACTCTCAAAAATAAATAAAAAACATAAAATTTTTTTTAAAAAGTGAGAGTAGAATGTAAGCGTTCTCACCTCCAAAAAAAAAAAAAAAGGAAACAAAACAAAACAAAAAGTAACTATGTGAACTGATGACAGCTATGTTAATTACCCGGATCCTGACAACTCTGTCACAAAGTTTACATATGTCAAATCAACACATTGTATACTTTAAGTGTGTCCAATTTGCTTGTCAATTGTACCTCAGTGAAGCTGGGGAAAAGTTCTGGAAATGGATAATGGGGATGTGTGCACAATAAATATTGTGATATATTTAGTGCCATTGAACTCTACGTTTACATGTTTATTTTACATTACATTACATTATTTACAGTGAGCAGGTGCAGGGGAGTGGAAGAAAGAGAGAGGGAGGGGGAGGGGGAGCGAGAAGCCCAAGCAGGCTCCACATCCGTGCAGAGCCCGATGCAGGGCTCAAATTCACAAACCGTGAGATCATGACCTGAGCCATCTCCAAGAGTCGGACTCTCAACCGACTCAGCCACCCAGGCACCCCTGAACGGTGCATTTAAATATGATTAAAACGGGGGCGCCTGGCCAGCTCAGTCCGTGGAGCCTGCGGCCCTTGATCTCAGATTTGTAGGTTCGAGCCCTACGTTGTGTGTGGAGATTATGGTAAAACAAATCTTTTAAAAAATGGTTAAAAGTTTTATATTATAAATATTTTACCATGGTTTTTCTAAAGCAACACAAAACACCTAAAAGAAGGGACTTTAAATGCATATTACTAAGAAAAAAAAACTCTGAAAAGGCTACATACTGTATAATCCCACACCGTATAATATGACGTTCTGAAAAAGATGAAATTAGAGAGAAAGTTAAAAAGATAGGTGGCAGCCAGGGGCTCCGGAGAAGGGAACGAGGGATGGTCAGGTGGACCCCAGGGGTCGGGGGCAGTGAAAGTGTTCCATGTAAGACTGCAGTGGTGAATCCCTGTCTTTATACATCTGTCAAAACCCAAGGAAGACACAACACCAACAGAGAACCTTCTGTAAACTACGGACTTCCATTAATCATAACACATCCATGTTGGCTCCTTAGTTGGGACAAATGTACCCTAAGGTAAGGTGTTCATAATATGGTAAATGGAGGGGAGAAAGGGTACAGGAATTCCCTGTGTTCTCAGCTCAATTTTTCTGTAAACCTCAAACCGCTCTAAAAATGTTTTACAATAGAATTTTTCAAGTTTTAAAGTAATTTTTCTTAAAAAGGTGGGGGGGGTGGAATTGGAAGAACACAGCTCAGACACCTTAGCCAGCATCACTGGGATGCAGTGAAAACAGCAGTTGTGGGTTGGCAGGGTGATCAAGAAACCCCTTTCCTGTTACTTTTTTTAAGTTTTTGTTTATTTATGTATTTATTTATTTATAGAGCAGATCAGGTGAGGGGCAGAGACACAGAGAGAGAGAAAGGATTCCAAGCTGTCCAGCACGGAACCGGATGCAGGGCTCAGGGCTTGAACTCACAAACAGTGACATCATGACCTGAGCTGAAACCAAGAGACAGATGCTCAACCACCTGAGCCACCCAGGCGCCCCACCCCTCTTTCCTGTTTCTGAACTGTTCCCATGCAGGGCCTTTGCCAGCTCCGACCTTGAACTCCATAGGCCCTCACATCCAGTGCTGAGGGGCTGGCCCAACCCTCAGGTGACCCCATGGACTCCAAGATCCCCACCCCACTCCTGGCTGCCTGGCAGCTCCTTTAACTTAAGGCTGAATGTACCGTCACTAGTTCTGAGTCCTGAAGTCACCTCCTGAAGTTAAATATTCATTTAACAAATATTTATTGAGCATTTACTAGGCGCCAAGCTAAGTGTATCCACCTCCTATTGCTACTGTGATAAATTACCATGAACTTGGTAGTTCAAAACAACACATTTGTTATCACACAGTTCTGGGGAGTCGTAAGTCCAGAACTGTCTGGCTAAGCAAAAGTCAAGGTTCTTCTTCCTTCCGGAGGCTCTAGGGGAAAATCCTTTTCTTTGCCTTTTTTCCACTTCCGGAGGCCGCCTTTATGCGTCGGCTCATAAATCCTTCCTCCATCTTCAAAGCCAGCAACGTCAAACCAAGTCCTTCTCCCACCGCCACGTCCCTGGTTTTCTCTCCCCCGCCTCTGTCTTCCACATTTAAGGACACTTGTGATCGCACTGGGATCACACGGAGAATCCAGGACAATCTCCGTCTCCGGGTCAGCTGATTAGCAACCTTAATGCCCCGCGCCACACAATCTCACATATTCCAAGTTCCAGGGATTAGGAAGTGAACATCTTTGGAGGAGCTATTATCTTGCCGGCCGCGTTGCGGATGTGGCCTTAAGTAAAACAAACAAGATCTCTACCCTTGTTTGTAGAGGCGACAGTCTAGTGGTAGCAACCCAGCGATAAACAAGCTGAGGGCGGGGGCTGGGAAGGGCAAGAGCAATGATAAAGATAATTGCAGACAACCGTGAGCGCTGTGAACAAAATAAAACAGCCAGACCTGACAAGAAGGAAAACACGACGCGCTGGAGAGTCGTGGAAGAGCCCTGTGGCAGACCACGTGAGACCCTCACGCAGTGTGGCCTTATACCCAAGAGAAGGCAAACGTGATGCCCTCCTGGACGCTGCTTTTACATTAATGCCACCGCCGCTAGTTTGGAAAAAGAAGACATCGAGACTCACAAAGTATGCAATCCTTGATGATGGCAGTGCTGCCACCATCTTACAAAGTAGGTCAGAGAGAATGGAAGCAATAAGG
>NW_027532882.1:991389-991858 GCF_008692635.1 Crocuta crocuta | reverse complement strand
GGCACACACAGCAAGGAAAAGGTGCACGGGCTCCAAGGAGGAAAAGCATGGGCTTCGTGTGCAAAGCTCAAAGACGAGACAGAAATGGGGCTGCAGGGTGGGCGGGGTCCCCCACACAGGTGAAGAGACGGAAGGGTGACCCCAACCTGAGTCAATGGGAAGATGTGGACGAAAACCTGTGTGAGGGGAAGCCAGCCACAGGAGGGCTGGAGACGGGAACGGAGGGCGCTGCTGCCACGCTCCGTCTGACCCTGTGCCATCTTTGCCTTCGCGGCCAGTGGAGGCTCCTTCCCCGTCGCACCGGCCAAAAGAATCACCGGAGTCACCTAGCCGTTCACGGCCGGTCCCTCGGAAGGCGCTATCTCCTCCGTGCAACGTCCATCCGGCGTCTGAACGCTCCTCCCCAGCTCCTCGGTCCCCACCCTAGTTCGCTCTGCACGGCTCTCCGGGACTACAGTCCACCCTGTCA
>NW_027532882.1:974627-991171 GCF_008692635.1 Crocuta crocuta | reverse complement strand
CGCGCTGCATGCCCCTTCTGGAACCCCACGGGTTGCCCTCCCTGAAGAAGCCACCAGAGGGCGCCGGTGAGCACCCAGGGCCCATCCTCCAGGGCCCCCACCCTCCGAGTTGGGGGAAGTGATCTGGGTCCTCCCTGCCTCACTCTGCTCCAGCCACACAGCCTCCTCCCCGTTCCTCCAACACACCAGACCCAGTGCTGCCCCAGCGCCTTTGCACAGGACTGTGCTCTCTGCCTAGAACTCTCTTCCCAGACACCCACATGGCCCCCTCCGTTCTGATCTCTGCTCACATGTTAACTTCAGCGAGGACTTCTCTGACCACCCTGTTTCAAAACCTGCATCGCACCCTCGTCCCCAGCGATGCCTGCCACCCTCTCTCTATCTCTCTCTCGTAGTTCTCACCATCTGAGCATGCTGTCTATTGGTTGTGTCTTGATATCATTCGTTGCCTGGCTTTCAACCATAAACTACAGGAAGGCCGTGTGCCGTGTGAGCACCGCTAATCCAGAGCATAGTGGGTGAGTGAGAAGCGTCTGTGCCTGGGGGTGGACGATTTCTGTCCTAAGACCGTGCTGGCTGTTGGTGGAGAATGTACTATGGGGCGAGAGTGGAGCCACGGGTAAGATGGCGTCGCCACCGTGGAAAACAGTTTGGAAGCTCCTCAAAAATTAAACACAGAGGTAACATGGGATGCAGCAGTCCACTTCCGGGCATCCACTCAAAAGAATAGAAATCAGGGCCTTGAGGAGTTATCTGCAAACCCACGTTGTAGCGGCATCAAATGTCTGTCAATAGACAAACGGATAAACAAAACGTGGCCCGTTCATACAATGGAATTTTTTTTTTCCATGTTTATTTTCTTTTTGAGAAAGAGAGAGAGTGCAAGCGGGGAAGGGGCAGAGGGAGAGGGAGACACAGAATCCGAAGCAGGATGCAGGCTTGAGCTGTCAGCACAGAGCCCGACGCAGGGCTCGAACCCACGAACCGCCAAAGTCAGATCCCCACCGACTGAGCCACCCCAGTGCCCCTCATACAAAGGAATATTATTAATCACCCTTAAAAAGAAATGTCATTCTGACTCCTGTGACAACAGGGTGAACCTGGAGAACATTGTGCTCAGTGAAACAAGCCAGTCACAGAAGGACAGATGTCACAGGCTTCCGCTCACAGACGGTCCCAAGGAGTCCTGTCCACAGACACAGAGAATAGGTGGTGGGAGCCAGGGGCTGGGAGTCCGTGTTTCATGGGGACAGAGTCTCGGTTTGGGGAGATGAGAAAGTTCTGGAGACGGCAGTGACCTTTGCACAACCGTGTGAACAGGCATAATGCCACAGAACTACAGTGAAAAATGGCTTAAATGGTAAATTTTATGTTACATATATTTTACTACAATACAAACATAGAAGTAAATTTAAGTAATTCAAGTGAGGAAAACATTACTGAGTAAATAAGGGTTCGGTGCAGGCCATCTGGTGACAGTCGAGGAGGCAAGGCCCCCTAACAAATGCCGAGAGGCTAGAACCTTGAATCCTCACCAACAGCACGCTCTGATGATCTTACTGTTGGTTCTCTTACAGAAGGGGAAACCGAGGCACAGAGGTGAAGCTCACAGAGCCGGCAAGCCAGCAAGTGCTGAGGCGAGGTTCAGAACACAGGCATCCCCCACCACCATGCCCTGGCCCCTCTTCCTATTCTCTCCTCATGCTACCTTCGTTCTAAAATTATTGGAGGCTTCCTACATGCTATGCATGGAATCAAATCCTTTGCATGTATGAATATATATATTCCTGCCAATTTCCACATGTGGCGGATAGTAGCCCCATTCTGCAGATGAGTAAGCTGAGGTTACTGCCTCCTCTGCAGCGGTCCTGACCCCATCACTCCCCAGTTGAAACCCCCTGTGGCCCTCCACTGCCGCCAGGCTAAAATCTGAGCACGCTATTCAAGGCTCCTGGTAATCTCTGAATTTTATCTTTCCCTCTCCCCATAGCACACGCCCCCTTTGCTCTGGCCATTCCCAACTCTTTGCAGGGGTGAACGGAACTTCTTCCAGCCGGAGAACCTCTGCAGATGCTCTTTCTTCTACCCACAAAGTTCTCTCTTTCAGCCCAACTAACTCTCCTCTGCCTAGTCACGCTAACCTCTTGGGAGAAGACTTCCCCGACCACCCCCAGACCCACAGCTCAGTATAGGCACCCTCTGCTCTTGCAAAGCCCCGACGTTCACCTTTGCCCCCCCACCCACCCAAGGCAATGTTTCACAGTTCCTTCATTGGCAAATTCACTGGGATTGCAAACCAAGAGCCCAGATGTGAGTGAATTTAGATACTATTACATGTGGGTGTTAGAAACCCCAACTGCAAGTGGCTTATCTATTTATTTATTCATTCACTTATTCATTCATTCATTCATTCATTCATTCATTCATTGAGAGAGGGAGAGAGAGACTCCTAAGCAGGCTGCAAGCTGTCAGTGCGGAGCCAATGTGGGGCTCGAACCCACAAACCATGAGATCATGACCTAAGCTGAAACCAAGAGTCAGACGCCGCCTAACCGACTGAGTCACGCAGGCGCCCCAACAGGTTGCTTAAATCTTTTTTTAATTATTTTTTTAACATTTAGTTGTTGTTGTTTTTGAAAGATAGAGCATGAGCAGGGGAGGGCAGAGAGAGGGAGACAGAATCCGAACCAGGTTCTAGGCTCGGAGCTCTCACCCCAGAGCCTGAAGCAGGGCTCGAACTCACAAACCGTGAGATCATGACCAGAGCCGAAGTCGGCCACTTAACCGACTGAGCCACCCAGGTGCCCCAGGTTGCTTAAATCTTAAGGGATAAATACTATATGATCTCGCTTATCTGTGGAATATAACAAAACAAAACAAAACAAAACAAACCCCCCAACTCTTAAAAACAGAATAGAATGGTGATTGCCAGGGGCTGGGTGGGGAAATTGGGGAGCTAACATTTAAGGGCACAGACTTGCAACTCTGTAGATGAAGAAGTTCTGGAGATCTAATGCAGACAGTGATGATAGTCAACAATATGCATTATAAACTTCAAAGCTCCTAGGAGATTAGATCTTAATTGTTCTCACCACAAAAAAGAAATGTTAATATGTAACAGGCGCTCCCAGTGGTAATCAGACTGCATTGCATACATGTATCAGATCAACATGTTGTACACCTTAAATTTACACAATTATGTTTCATTTAAAAAGGAAAGCCTTAAGGGGCCTAATATGTCTTAGAACAGGGAAGTTTTCATATTGGGTGGCTCCCGGGTCCTAAATTCAGTAGAATCAGAAATTAGATTCTTTCCATGTTTCTGCCCATCCGTCTGCAGCATGTCCAGTGAATGAAGATGTTGGGCTCGGTTTGGGGGTGTGCTGGGTCAGAGTGGGGGGACCCAGGAGGAGTGTCCAAGAGGCACTGGATATTAGAGCCCAGGGCTCCCTACACCACGACAGAGGATGAGCAGACCCTGGCTTTTCCCTCGAAGCAGCAGCTCCTTGGCCATCTGCATTTATGAAACACCGACTGCATGCCAGCACCAGCTGGGCTCTGGTGATTTGGGTCCCGTGGTGTGTGTGTTGGGGAGGGGGGGTTCCAAGCCGAGGATTTGTATGCAAGGATGTATTAAAGAGGAGCTCTTATCCCATGGGGAGCACTGGCGTGTGAATTGTGTCTCAGACTTTGTTCTCTCTCCATGGAATGGAGCTGAGCCTCACACTTTTGTGCCAGTCAGTCGTTAGCTGTGGGCCATGACGGGTAAGGAGGCGGGAGGCTTCCAGGCACTTCTGGCTCACCCCTGGGAGAGCCAGGGCAGAACCACGGGCAGCACTGAAGTCCATGGATGTGAGCTTATCGTAGGGAAGCAGGGGTGGGGGAGGGGATGAGCCCACGGAGCTGGGAGAGAGACCTGGGTGGGCACCAGCAAGCCCATGTCCAAGCCCACTGTGCCGTTCATCTGAGTGTGGTCTTAGACAAGCCCTTTCACTTCTCTGGACCTCATTGTGCAATAACCTCATCTTTAAGACGGCGCCCACCTCGTACCTCCATTCTGCAAATATTACTGAGTCCCTGCCGTGGGCCGAGATCGGGATCCAGAGGTGAACAGAGCAGTTAAAGCTTGGTTTTCTCACACAGCTGGGGAGGGAGACACACGATAAACAAAACGAGTAACTGACATATACTGTCAACTGGGCTGGTGCGAACGTCATGGAGAAAAATAAAGCAGGGATGTAGATGTTGCCAGGAGGTGATTTAAAGAGTGAAACTAAATAGGAAGATCCAGGGGCCCCTGGGGGGCTCAGTTGGTTAAGCATCTGACTTCGGCTCGGGTCATGATCTCATAGCTCGAGCCCCATGTTGGGCTCTGTGCTGACAGCTCAGAGCCTGGAGCCTGCTTCGGATGCTGTGTCTCCTCTCTCTGCCCTTCCCCTGCTCATTCTCTGTCTCTGTCTTTCTCAAAATAAATAAATAAACATTAAAAAATAAATAAATAGGAAGATTCTGGAGCACCTGGGTGGCTCAGTCGCTTGAGTATCTGACTTTAGCTCAGGTCACGATCTCGCCGTTAGTGAGTTTGAGTCCCGCGTCAGGCTCTGTGCTGACAGCTGGGAGCCTGGAGCCTGCTTCAGATTCTGTGTGGGTCTTTCTCTGCCCCTCCCCTGCTCGCGCTCTGTCTGTCTCAAAAATAAACATTAAAGAAAATTCTTTTAAATGTTGAATTGTGAAAAATGTTTAATTGTGGCAAAATACACATAACAAAAATGTATTTTAACCATTTTTAAGTGTACAGCTCGACGGTATTAAGTACCTTCCCATCATTGTGTAACCATCCATCTCCGGAACATTCTCATCTTGCAAAACTGAACTTCTGTCCCCCGTTAAGTATGAACTCCGTATCCCTCTCGCCCAGTCTCTGGCTCCCCCCATCTGCGAATTCCAGCTCTGTGAATTTAATGACAGGGATCTCGTATAAGTGCAATCCTACTGGCTTGTTTCACAGAGAATAATGTCTTCAAGTTTCACCCATTTTTGCTGAAGGATATTCCATTGTGTGGACGGACCACATTTTGTTCATCCATTCATCCATCAATAGACACTTCATCTACTTCCGCCTCTCGGCTCTCGTGAAGAACGTTGCTATGAACATGGTGTGTAAAATATCTCTTCCAGCCCCTGCTTTCGATTTCTCTGGGAATGTACCCACAAGTGGAATTGCTAGATCACATGCCAATTCTGTTTTTAATTTTTTTGAGGAACCACCATAGTGTTTTCCAGTGTCTTTCCAGTAGTTTATATTCCCATCAGCAATACACAACTTTTAAAATAAAATCCAGCCGGGGCGCCTGGGTGGCTTAGTCGGTTAAGCGTCCGACTTTCGCTTAGGTCATGATCTCGCGGTTCGTGGGTTCGAGCCCCGCGTCGGGCTCTGTGCTGACTGCCAGCTCAGAGCCTGGAGCCTGTTTCAGTCTGTGACTCCCTCTCTCTCTGACCCTCCCCTGCTCACACTGTCTCTCTCTCTCTCTCTCCTAGAAATAAATAAAAATATTTTAAAAAAAAAAATAAAATAAAATCCAGCCTCACCATCCTCTGTTCTGAGCAAAATGAATGTTACACACTGGTAACATTTTAGGGGGAAAAAATTTACTGAGCCTAGTAGGGGCGAAGACAGGAATAGTCATTGCTCTCATGAATTCATGTTTTCATGACAAAGGCAGACCATAACCACATAAATAAGTAAGTAATTTTCAGATCGTGCTGAATGACAAATGCTGAGCAGAGATTAACATAAAACAACGGAATTAGAAGCAACTAGGCAGTTTTCTGTAGGCTTAACATTTTTCACAATTAAAAAAAACTCTTTAATGAGAATAGACTTTCAGTTTTGCAAGATTAGAAGTTCTAGAGTTGGGTTTCACTGAGAACTGTACACTTAGAAAAGGTTAAGATGGTAAATTTTATGGGTTTTTTTAGCACAATGTTTTTAAAGATATTACACCTGATGCTATTTATATAAAACTTTAAGTACAAAAATACAGTATATTTTAAAAACCACACTTTTTTTTTTCAAAAAAAAATTTAATGTTTATTTATTTCTGAGGGGCACCTGGGTGGCTCAATCCGTTATGCATCCGACTTCGGCTCAGGATATGATTTCATGGTTCGTGGGCTCGAACCCCACACGGGCTCTGTGCTGACATCTCAGAGCCTGGAGCCTGCTTCCGATTCTGTGTCTCCCTCTCTGTCTGCCCCTCCCCCACTGGCTCACTCTCTCTCTCTCTCTCTCTCTCTCTCTCTCTCTCTCTCTCTCTCTCTCTCTCTCTCTCTCTCTCTCTCTCTCTCTCTCTCTCTCTCAAAAATAAATAAACAGTTTTTAAAAAGTAATAAACCCACAGTGAGGTGTCAGTCCTCATCTACCAGAATGGCCAAAATTAAAACCAATGACCCTGCCAAGTCACGGAGGTGTAGGAACTGACATGATACAAACAGTTTCTTGAGAAATCACACACGCATTTCTCATAGGAACCAGCCTTTCCACTCCTGAGTATTTACCCAGAAGAGGTGAAGGCCTACGTGTACGTGCAGATCGGTACGGGAATGTCCACAGCTTCCATCTGTAACTGCCAGAAAATGGAAACAAACCCAACACCCATTCTCAGGAGAGCAAATAATGCAGTTATGCTATATCCGCCTGCCGGTAATGAAACAGAGAACAAACTATGGACACACACATCACAGGCCAACGTGAACGAATCTCAAAACCATTATGCCGAGTGAGATCACATGCTCAGACCAAAACCAAAACCAAAACAACAAAAAAGAAAACACATCAGTTTTTTTTTTTTTTAATTGGTGATTTGGGGGCAGGGGTGAGAAAGAAGGGAATGAAGGGANAACTGTGAGATCATGACCTGAGCTGAAGTCAGATGCTTAACCAACTGAGCCACCCAGGCGCCCCCTAAATTTAGGGGGTTGACCATACATTCATGATCTTAATTGTCATGATGGTCTTACAGGTGTACGAATATGTCAGAACTCATCAGATGCTTTACTTTAAATGTGTGCAACTTATTGGGTGTTGGCTTGGTTCTAGATACTCTTGCCATAAATGTCTTTGCCATGGATGTTTTCACCGCAAACACTTTTGCCACTTAACTAATTGGCCATAAGGCAATTTCACCACAAAAGATTTAAAAAAAATAACTCCTTGACAGTTGGATTTGACAGTGTGACTTCAGCAAACTGGTTAACAGTTTGGGTTCATTTCTCCACTGACACAGCACCCCCACTTTTACACCATATGAAGCTTAGCCCTCACTATGGTCTACACAGTAGTGCGGTTTTGAGCCCTGGTAACCCATAGAACTTTGGAACATCAATCAACGGACTGCCGTGTGAAATACGTCAGAAACAGCAGTGGAGAAGACTCTCACGACGCAATACAAAGGTCAGTTACAAATATATGCAGATAGTATTTTAAAATGAATACATTTCTTTTTTTTTTAAAGTAGTCTCTACATCCAGCATGGAGCTCGAACCCCAGATCCCAAGATCAACAGTCAGATAGATGCTCTACCAACTGAGCCAGCTGGGCACCACCGAACACCATTCTTAATGAAGGAAGAAATGTTCGTGAAAAGAAGGAAGAGGTGGGATACCAACTGAGGAGAACCCACAAACAAATACGTGTACAATATTATGAACAGAAGACTTCGAAGACAAGTCCTTAGGTACAGTCCACAAAAGGAAACTGGTTACTCGCCCAGTTTTGCCATGAATCTACACTGCACACATGGAATGTATCCCAATATTTTGTATCTTGCAAGGAAGTCTTTCTAATTTTTTCATTCATTGTTTTAATGTTTTTAATATTTTATTTCTTTCTGAGAGAGAGAGAGAGAGAGAGACAGCGTGAGCAGAGGAGGGGCAGAGAGAGAGGGAGACAAGAATCCCAAGCAGGCTCCAGGCTCTGAGCTGTCAGCACAGAGCCCGACGCGGGGCTCGAACCCATGAACTATGAGATCATGACCTGAGCCGAAGTCGGAAGCTTAACTGACTGAGCCACCCAGGCGCCCTTCATTCACTTTTAATGTTTCATTACGTCCTTTTTAATGTCCCCCTTTGATTTTGTGTGTGTGTGAGATTTTATCTTTTACGGCAAAATTGCCTCAAGGTCAGTTAGTTGAGCATCTCTGCAGCAAAGATGCTTCCAACGAAAATATTGGGCATGATCACTTACACCGCAACAAAGCCACTGAAAATAAAAACGATGCGGTCTCATTGAGTCCAAAGTAGTTCTAGGACACACGCACCTGCCCGGGTCCAGTTCCGGCTCTACAGACCCTTCCCCTCCCCGCTGTGCACTGCGCGGCGCCTCCTCCCGGACCTCCCAGCTCCCACTCCTGCCCCCTAGAGGCCATTCTCAGCACTGCAGCCCTGGGGCTTTTCTTTATCTTCAATACAATGCAGCCCACGGAGCCCAGGGCTCAGTTGGTGGGCAAAGCCCCTCCTAACTGCCCCTGCTGACCTCCCACCACACTCTCTCGGGCTCTCTACGTTTCAGCCAAATGAAATCTTCCAGCACCACCCATCAGAAAGGCTCTGTTCACTGCTGTGTCCCCAGTGACTGGTGCAAGGCTTGGGTCCCTGCAGGCATCTAGGGAATTTATTATTTCTTCAATAAATATTTGTGGAGCCCCCCCTTTGGGGCCAGCTTCTGGAAATGGCACTAGAAAACAGTGCTCTCTGTAAGCCCTCATGGAGGTTACAGTTGAATCAAATAATCCCACCAATGTATTAATATATTACATCATAATATATTAAATTATATAATTTATAAATATAATAGATAAATATACTATTACAAGTGTCATTCATTTGCTTCCTCAACTGCACCATGCCTATCATTACTGCAAATAATCATTTCTAGCACCCAGCGGGTCTTTCATCCCTCTGCGGCCGCTGTCTCAACCGGAAAGAACTTCTCCATCTAGAAAACTTCTATCCATCCATCAAAACACAGCTTACACACACAGTTTACTTCCCCTGACTCCTCTCCCTCCTATGCTTCATGACATGAACACCTCTCATTACTGTGCTACTATAGAAATAAACTTCTGAAGCATGCAACTCAAGCAGTCAGAAAAAGAGTAACAAAAGCTGAGAAAGGAATTTGTAATAAGTTTCAAAGACCTTCATCAGTTAGAACACACACACACACAAAAAAACACACAAAAGGAATTTGGGAACTGAATAGCCAGTTTATCTAAGAAACAGAAAGAAAACAAGCACTCTTCTCTAAAACTAGATATAGTGGGGCTTTTTTAAATAATGTTTTTATTTATCTTGGAAAGAGAGAGAGAGAAACAGAGCATTAGTGGAGGGGGGGTAGAGAGAGAGGGAGACACAGAGTCTGAAACAGGCTCCAGGCTCTGAGCTGTCAGCACAGAGCCTGACACAGGGCTCGAACCCCCAAACTGTAAGATCATGACCTGAGCTGAAGTCAGATGCTTACGGACTGAACCACCTAGGTGAACTGGGCTTTTTTTTTTTTTTAATAAAAGAATATGACGTACCACACTATGCTGAAAATTTTGAAAATCTCCATGGAATTTGAGCTCTCTACAGATATATACATTACCAGTATTAACTCAAGAAGGACTGGAACAGCAGGGCACCTGGCTGGCTCGGTTGGTAGAGCATCCAACTCTCGATCTCCCAGTTGTGAGTTCAAGCCCCATGTCAGCTATTAGAGATCGCTTAAAAATAAAATATTTTTTAAATGAGAAAAAGTAGAACACCTGAATGAATCAACAAATAATGATGAAAAAAACTATATGTTATCAAAAATAACCCCTCCCCCCCAAAAAAAAAGTCAATCCCAAAAGGCTATGCCATTGTTTTACCTTCGAAAGCCCAGAGATAGGTAAATTCCAAATTAGGTAAGTAGGTAAATTCCAAAATAGATGGAAAACTTTCCAATCATTCCATAAACAGCCCAAAGCTGATTAAAAAAAAAAAAAAAACACCTGTCAACCTAGGAAAAAATGTTATCTTAACATTGTGTGTGTGTAGAGAGAGAGGGAGAGAAAGCAAAAGTATTCAATAAAACCCAACTTCACAGACCCATCCACAATTCTAAAACCTAAAAAGCTCTGAAACACTGAATCTTTGGGGTAAGTTTAGCACCAGAACTAAGCTGGGACCCTCTTTATAGGGTTTATGACACAAAATGTGAATATTTGTGCTTTTTTTTGCTGCTAAAATACTAATGTGCTTGATTACAAGGTCCTTCTGCATATCCTGTTAGGTGTATTCAGTGACAATATACTATATGCAATCTGGTGTGTGTGTGTGTGCACGCGCGCGCGCGCGCGCGTGCTAAGTTAATCATTTGCCATGACCTTAGAGGTTACTCCTGGGAATGCAAGTACAGATCAATGTCAGCTCCAATGGAGTGCGTCTCTTCGTAACTCCCTGCTTGGCAACATCTCGGTGGCAGCTTGCAATCACTCACGAAAAGATATGTTCACCACAGACAGTGGCAAATGCTTCAGGACCCATTTCCCCCCCACTTGACAGCACCCACTGAATGCTGAAGACTTGTAAATGAAATTCATTATCAGTTAGTGCAAGAAAACTCTTGCATGCTCCTCTCCAAGGAAGATCAGAAAGTTATCTCATACACTCTTGATCCAGCCCTGATGTAAAAATGTTGCAAGTTAGTAACAGAAGGATTTTGTTGTCTAGGAAGGCAACATAGCATTCAGTTATGCACACAGGCTCAAAAGATCAATGACCTGTGTTTAAAATCCTGATTCCTCCATTGGCCGATTTTCCCTGAATTTTCTGAACTTAAGCTTCTTCCTGAAGAAGGGGCTGTTTTCAGGAATTAAATGAAACCATCTCTGGAAAATGCTTAGGGAAGTACCCAGCAAACACTAAGAATCTAGTGAATGGTAGCTATTGCTATTAATTGTCAAACATGAAAAAAGTACTTTCCTAATAAGAAATTGTTTTATCTCAACAATTCTTGTTACAATTAAATGAGAGATTATGTAGGGGCGCCTGGGTGGCTTAGTCGGTTAAGCGTCCGACTTTCGCTTAGGTCATGATCTCGCGGTTCGTGGGTTCGAGCCCCGCGTCGGGCTCTGTGCTGACTCCAGCTCGGAGCCTGGAGCCTGTTTCAGTCTGTGATTCCCTCTCTCTCTGACCCTCCCCTGCTCACGCTGTCTCTCTCTCTCTCTCCTAGAAATAAATAAAACATTTAAAAAAAAAAGGAAAGAATATGTTGCCATTACTAGTTAATATTCAGATGCCCTAACAATCACAGTAGAACAAGAAAAAGTAAGGGGGGAAAATTAGCATCAAGATAAAAGGAAATCAATTAATATTTCTCTACAGGAAATAACCTTATTGACCCCAGAAAAATCTAGCCAAAAAACGATTAGCGTTAATAAGAATTCAGGAAGGCAACGGGGTACAAAATAAATACATAAATGTGAACAGACCAGTAATTACCAGGAAACAAAATGGGGAGATGACTCATTTTATAATATTCACCCAAAATATGTATAAACTATGAATATATTTCATAATAGCTGTATACGAGTTAACATGAACAAATCATTAGACTTTTTTTTTTCAAAATCATTACATTTTTAAGGGATAAAAAAACTAAACAAATAGATATTCCTGGATGGGAAAAAATATTATGGAGATATCACTATGGTACAGATAACAAAAAAGATGGATTTATAGAAAAGAACAGAGAATCCCTAAACAGATCCAAATACAGATAATTATTTGGTATTTATAGATGAGGAACTTCAAACCAGAATGCAAACAGCTACTTATTCAATAAATAGACCTGAGACAACTGAGTAATCGTTTGGAAAAAAAAAAAAAATTAAGTCTGACCTGCGTATCAACTAAATTCCAGATGGACAAAAAAGTGAAATCTAAAAGCACTGCAATAATACACTATTAGAAGAAAATATGAGATGAATGTTTACCAATGGTATAAATAATAAAGGAAAAGACTGATACATTGGACTAGATAAAAAATTTAAACTTCTAGGGACTAAAAACCACTTTTGAAAAGTTAAAAGTGGGGCGCCTGGGTGGCTCAGTCGGTTGAGCATCCGACTTCGGCTCAGGTCATGATCTCACGGTTCATGGGTTCGAGCCCCACGTCGGGCTCTGTGCTGACAACCAGCTCAGAGCCTGGAGCCTGCTTCAGATTCTATGTCTCCCCCTCTCTCTCTGACCCTCCTCCACTTGTGCTCTGTCTCACTCTATCTCTCAAAAATAAATAAATGTAAAAAAAATTTTTTTTCAAGTTATAAGAGGGGTGCCTGAGTGGCTCAGTCAGGTGAACATCCGACTCTTGATTTTGATTCAGATCTCATGGTTCGTGAGATCAAGCCCCATATTGGGCTCTGCCCCACATCACCAGATGGGAGCCTGCTTGGGATTCTCTGCCTCTCCCTCTCTCTCTGCCCCTCCCCTGCTAAGGCTAGCGCTGGCTGGCTGAGTTGGTGGTGCTTTGGAGCATGTGACTCTTGATCTCAGGGTCATGGGTTCAAGCCCCACATTGGGTATAGAGATTTTACTTAAATAAAACTTAAAGTTTTTTTAACTTAAAAGAGAAAAAGAAAATCTAGAAAAGAATATTTGAGGGGCATCTGGGTGGCTCAGTTGGTTAAGTGTCCAACTCTTGATTTCAGCTCAGGTCATGATCTCACAGTTTGTGAGATCGAGCTCTGAGTCAGACTCTGCGCTGACAGTTTGGAGCTTGCTTGGGATGCTCTGTCTCTTTCTGCCCCTACCCCACTCACACGATCTCTCTCTCTCTCTCTCTCTCTCAAAATAAACAAATAAAAGCTTTTTAAAAATCCTTTAAAAATATTTGAAACACATTTGCAAAAGGATCCTTTTTAAATATTTTTATTTTAAATTTATTTATTTATTTTGAGAGAGACAGAGACAGCACAAGCGGGGGCAGAGAGCACAGGAAAGAGAGAGAATCCCAATCAGGCTCCTCACTGCCAGTCCCGAACCAAACGAGGGGTGCACACCCACAAACCGTGAGATCATGACCTGAGCCGAAACCAAGAGTCAGACGCTTAACCAACTGAGCCACCCAGGTGCCCACAAAAGAATACTTTTTATGTAAGAAATCTTAGAAATCAGGGCACGTGGGTGGCTCAGTCGGTTGGTTAAGCGTCCAACTTTGGCTCCGGGCATGATCATTTGGTTCATGAGTTCGAGTCCCGTGTCAGGCTGTGTGCTGACAGCTCAGAGCCTGGAGCCTGCTTCAGATTCTGCGTCTTCCTCTCTCTCTGCCCCTCCCCTGCTCATGCTCTGTCTCTCTCGCTCTCTCTCTCGCTCTCTCTGAAAGGAAGGAAGGAAGGAAGGAAGGAAAGAAGGAAGGAAGGAATATGAAAACCACAAGGCCAAGAGACCCATGAAAAACTCACCTTTTTATCAGAAGTTTCTAAATTCAAATGAGCTGCATTATTTGCCTCTAAGTTTGGCAAAACATAACACCCCATGCCAGTGAGGTTGTGGGGAAACAGAAACAACGAATAAACTCAAAGAGTGTCATGAATGTAATACAAATTTTTTTTGAAATGGAGTGGAGGGATGTAATAGTGAGCGAATGGGTGGGGGGTTCCACTTCAGAGAGGGGATAACGTTTGACCCAAGCCCTGGAGAATGAGAAGGTCCTCACTGTGAAGCTCCGGGAGGGAAGAGGCATCAGGGAGAAGGAGCAGGTAGTGCAAAGACCCTGAGGTTGGACAGGTCTGTCAGAAGAGCAGAAAGACAGCCGTGGGCCAGGAAGGCGGTGAGCGGCAGAGAGGAGCCCATTTCTTGGAAGGAGGATGTAGAACGGCATTTATAGCATCTCAGCCCTGGACCTGGCACACGGCTAATGCTCAATAAATGTAACAATTGTTATGATGCCTTCAAGGAGAGGGGAGCCGCCTTTGCTGCCCCAGAGGCTGAACTCCGGGATGTGGCCCGGCCTTCAGGCGTGGCCACGGTTCAAGCCCGGGCTGTGGGAACCTCTGCAGGGCCTCGCTCGGGAAGGCCCTGACCTGCAAGTGCGTCATCTTCCTCAGGTCCTCAGACACAGCCCGCCGCTCCCCACACCCACCTGCTGGGAACGGGGCTGGAGAGGCAGCACCCAGAAACCTCTGCCAGATGTCAAGGACTCCTTTTTTAAAAATTTTTTATTTATATTTAAGAGAGAGACAGAGCACAGGTCAGGGAGGGGCAGAGAGAGAGACACACACACAGAATCCGAAGCGGGCTCCAGGCTCTGAGCTGTCAGCACAGAGCTCGATGTGGGGCTTAAACCCACACACTGTGAGATCATGACCTGAGCTGAAGTCAGATGCTTAACCAACTGAGCCACCTGGGCGCGCCTGGTCTCGTTTTTATCAGCACCGATGGGATCCTCAGAGCCGCACACATACACCAGGTGCTCCATGACATTTGTGGACGTGAATCTAAGTGTGCACACCGCTGGGCCCCGGAGACGGGCGGGTGCTCTAGGGAATACTGAAGTCAGAAGATGTACCACTGCTCTGTGTGTGGGTCCAACACACCTCTGTGTGTGTCCCACGTGTGCCCGCGTGTGCTGAGCACGGCTGTGAGTGTACCCGAGGCCGCCTAAGTGTGCATGCCCACAGGAACCCCCGCGTCCCCTGAGCACAATTCAGCTTGCCATCCCGCATGGGCACGTCTGTGCCCACACAGATCCCTGTGTGCGTCTGCCCAGTGGGCACATGCACATGCCTGCCTGGTGCGTTAGGGCATATCTGTGACTGGGATCACACGGGTGTCCATGTGTACCCAAGCCTGTGTGGGCGTGTATTTGCATATCTTCTTGCCTGGGTGCCTACTGATGTGTAAACGCACGCTTGAGCACATCTGTGCAGTGTCCCTATGAGTACACGTGTGTCCCCCCCATGCTGATGTGTGTACCCACATGGGGGTGTCCGAGGGAGCCCGTGCATGGTGTCCACATGCCTGCAGACCTGGTGAGGCCTGATCCCAGGGTCCCCTGCCGCCCAGCACTGCTGTATTTCAGACCCAGAGAAGAGCTTGGCCGGTGGATTCTCCCTCCCTCCTCCTAGCCTTGACCCCAGCCCCTCTGGCCTCCCCCTCCAACCAAATGTGCCTTCAAAGAACCAGGATGCGGTGGAGGAAATTCCTTCTGGCAGCTTCAGGGAGGCACCCGGGACTGTCTGGAGCGACTCCCAGGGGCAGGGGCTGGGACCGCGGGCACTGGGCTGTTCGGAGGCTGGTTCTGCTCGCTGTGTCCGCTCCTTGCCTCCACTGCCAAGTGCAGACACAGCTGCATGACGAACGTGGTCTGTCGGGTAGCTGGTGTGTGGGGGCGGGGAGGGGGTGCATCTGGAAGCTCATGGCACCCAATTCTCAGCACGCCCTCAGGGGCACTATCAATGGGGCCGGTTTCTGAGCCAGAGAGACGCAGAGGGGCAGGATGGCCCCCACGCCCGGGTGACTCTGGCCCTGTGGTTCTGAAATGAGGGGCAGTCCCCCGCCCCCCACCAGGGAACACCTGGCAGTGTCTGAAAGTATTTTTGTTTGACGCACCAGCCAGGGGGGTGTGCTTCTGTTATCTCATGCGTGGAGGGCTGCACTACATCCTACAAGGTACAGAAAGCCTCCCCACCCCCCACTGCAAAGGATACAACCCCAAATGTCGATAGTGCCAAGGCTGAGAAACTCTGGCGAGGCTTTTTGAGAACATCACGGGCAGCAGATGGGACGCTGAAGCATCTGGACATTTAGACACATAAAAGGCCTCTCAGGTGCAGAAAACCTGATGCTTCAGGACATCAGAACAGATGAACCGCCAGGAGCCCGTGAAAAGACGCTCAGCGTCATTTCTCATCCGGAAAATGCGAATCGGGACCACCGGGAGAGGTACGAATACACACCAACCAGAATGGCCGACGTGGAAAATTCCAGCAATACCAAGTGTTAGCACAATTACGCAGCACCTGAAACTCTCCACTCTCGCCAGAGGAAGGTCATACGGTCAGACCACGCCCTGTGAGTCAAACCAGGGCGTGAAGTTACGTGGCCCAGCCCAGATCCCAGGCCGGACGTGGTCAAGCAGAGGATCCCTTCCCAGGCTCAAGACCAGAGGGGACCTGGGGCTCATGGTGCTTCCCGTGGGGCGAAGGACCCCAGTTCAAAGGATTCAGGGTTTCCTGTCCTTGGTTGGTACCAACATCCAGTATAATGTCAATGGCTTTGGCTTCTTGGGAACCCTGCACTGAGCACAACTGCTGTGTAAGAAAGGAGTCCTTGGGGCGCCTGAGGGGCTCAGTCCGTTAAGTGTCCGACTCTTGATTTCGGCTCAGGTCATGATCTCACTGTTCCAAGATCAAGCTCTGTGTCCGGCTCTGTGCTTATAGCCTCCCTCTCTCTCCGCCTTTCCCCACCGGCACTGTCTCTGTCTCTCTCAAAATAAATACATAAACTTAAAAAAAAAA
>NW_027532882.1:961525-974613 GCF_008692635.1 Crocuta crocuta | reverse complement strand
TGGGGGCGTGGGGTGGGGGTGGGGACTCCCACTCAGACTAGGGAGTCAGAAAAGGTGGCCTCAGAGTGAGCCAAGCTCAGGGGCACGCACACCCCTCTGCACCCCTCTTTCCTTCCCCCCACACTTGCCCCACAAGGTATTTACCCCCAAAGTAATGAGAAGAAGCCAGGAGGACTCACTGGGGCTAATGCGTCCCAGGGGGACACTTCCAGGTCCCTCCCTGGATCTCCAGCTCCTGACACCTCTCCGCCCAACAGGCAGGTGATGCCCAGCATCTGACACCCCCCCCCATTCCCCCACCTCTCCATCGTCTCCAGCACTCCCCTCCCGGGTGCTCAGGCCAAAACCCTCGGGGCATCCTCACCCACAAGCTTTCTCTTGCCACACAGTCTGTCCAGTCTTCCACGCTACTCAGTCTCAAATCCCACCACATGCCCAGTCTGCAAAATATACCCCAAATTCAACTGCCTTCCCCCTCCTGCTGCCTCATCTGTAAGCCCCCCCCCCAGCTCCCACGCCTTCCCCTGGTCTCTCTACTCCCACCTGCATCCCCACCATCTGTCTTCCCCCCACTGGCCTCTAAAGGGGAGTCAGGTCCCTCCCTCCCCTCACCCACTCTGCTCCAGCCACACGAACCTCCCTGTTCCTGCAACATGCCAGGCAGGGTGCTACCCCAGGACCTTTGCACGTGCTGTTCCATCTGTCCAAACTGCTCTTCCCCCTGCTATTCCCACAGCTCACTCCTTTACCTCCTTCAGGTCTTTATTTTTATTTTCCATCCCCTGCCACTCGAAAAGGCCAACCCAGAAGACAGGGATGTCTGTGAGCTTCATTCTCTGCTGGGGAATGCACAGTAGGGGTCTCCTGACTATGCCTTAAAGGTTGAGTCAATGTTAGACATTGTTGTCGCTATGATCAGCCCATTTGTCCCTCACTCCCTTGTGGTCTCTCTGGGGGCAAGGGCTTTCTCCTCTCAGCAAGTGTTTATTGAGGACCTACTAGGTGCCTACTGGCAAAGGAAATAGACAAAAAGCCCTGCTCTCCCAAAATCTGCGTTCAAATGCAGGAGGCAGATCAATGCGTGTGAACCGCGAAAGGACTTCAGAGAACAGCAAGGAAGTGCAGACAGTGGAGGAAAGAACACCAAGGGAGGTTTGCAGAGTGGGGGGTGGGGGGTGAGGCAGAGATCCCCAGGCAGGTGCTGTTTGAGCAGAGGCTGAATGCAGGAGAAGGCGCCAGCTGCAGGGGGATGGGGGGAGGGGTGCTTCAAGGTCAGCTCACACTCCCTCTGCAGTTGTCGCTGTGAGAATAAATGAAGGAACACAGACACAGGCAGACGTGACCAGGTGCCCCCCCCTCACCTGGACCTGGGATTCCGAGACCCCTGAGTCCCTGAGGGCCTGCGAAGAGAGGCCCCCACGGCCGAGCCCCCCTGCCCTTCCTCCAGGATTCCCAGACGCCCTGACGCAGGCTCCCCTGGAGGAAAAGGAAGAGCATCTGGGGGCAGCCCTGCCTTGTGGGCCAGCTGCTGGGTTGGGGGGCTTCTTCCCAGGCCTCTTCCTTCCAGGTCACCAGAGTGGCTGTTGGAAGGTTCCAGGCACAGGAAATGACAGTGGAATCATGTCGGGAAGCAGGCAGAGACGTTACACCCATACATGAGCAGACGTTGAGGCCCTACCTCCCGAGTGCTGACCCTGGGGCCTCCCGCGGGGCACCTCCCCCTGCAGACAGCCTCTCAGGGCTCCTCGTTGCCCTTGGAGCAAAACCTAAAGTTCTTTCTCAACNTCACTTTCCCTCCCCACTACAGCCCTGGTCCCCCGGCCTCACCTGTCTTTCAGGTGTCTACTGGGCATCACTTCCTGGAAGCCCTCCCGGACTCCAAGTCCAAGTTCACCTGGGCCCCCCTGCCCCAGGGAGCACAGACCATACTGCTTTGTACTTACCTTTTTGTCTGCCTCCGGGTCGACCTGAGCTCTGCAGCCGCTTCCCACGCCTGGCACGGTGTGTGGTCCCAAACAGATGCGGAACAGATAGCAGGTGCTGTCTGGTGCAGGGAGGCGGGTTTCATCTGACCGTGACTGTCCCAGCAGGTTCCACGGCTGAGGGGCTGGGTGGTTACCAGCACCTACTAGCAGTCCTTCATGGCTCGCACTGGGGGTGGACAGAAGTGATCGCCCCTTCTGCGATCTCGGCCAAGACACGATTCAAACTTTCTCTGTGGTGCCCAGGGCAGAATTAGAGTCTAAAAGTTAAAAGCCTGGGTGCCTGGGTGGTTTAGGCGCTTAAGCATCCGACTTCGGCTCAGGTCATGGTCTCATGGTTCGTGAGTTTGAGCACCGGATCGAGCTCTGTGCTGCCGGCACGGATCCCACTTCGGATCCTCTGTCCCCCTCTCTCTCTCTGCCCCTCGCCTGCTCATGTTCGCTTTCTCTCTCTCACTTTCAAAAATAAATAAACATTTTTTAAATAATTTTTTTAAATAAAAAGTAAATCAATAAAAGATAAAGCCTGACTCTCCCGGGGCGCTTCGGTGGCTCATTTGGTTGGGCGTCCAGCTTCGGCTCAGGTCATGATCTTATGGTTCGTGGGTTTGAGCCTTGTATCTGGCTCTGTGCTGACAGGCCAGACCCTTGAGCCTGCTCTGGATTCTATGTCTCTCTCTCTGCCCCTCCCCTACTCGTGTTCTCTCTCTCTCTCTTTCTCTCTCTCTCTCTCTCTCTCAACAATATATAATTGTTAAAAGAAAAAAAAAACGTTTTTTAAAAAGAAGAAGAAAAGCCTGACTCTCACTAACAGGAGCCTTGGATGACCCTGGTGTCAGGGTGCTCACTACCTCTCACTGCTGATGACTCTGATCATTAGAAGGCATCATTTGGCGCCAGCCCCTGTGTACCCCACCCAGCAGCTAAGAATGCCCCCCCCATCCTAGGCAAGTCCCCAGAGGGAGCTTTGGCTGGAAGAAGAAGCTACCAGACTGGGGGCCAAGAGAGGGAGACCCTGGTGAAGGACAACAGGGTCTCAGCGCCCTCCCTGGCCTGGAGGAGGAGCATGAAGAACGCAATGGGGGCAAAGGAACCCCTGGGGGTGGCACTGTGTCCCCTGACGTGTCTCCCTTGGGCTCTGCAGGGGGTCGGGGGGCGTCCACTGCACGAGCCACGTGAGTCCCGGCCACTAGCAGAGACAGGCAGGGCCGGCCACAGAGGTGCGCGGATGGCGCCCGGCTGACGCAGCTGCCCGGGGTCTGTCCCTCTCGACATGTCCTTAACCAGGCAGATGTTCTAGAGGTTTCTGCACACCGCTGCCCCTGGGGGAACAGGCGGGGGGAGGGCCGTGTGACACAGAACCTCACCTCACTGAGCCCCCAGCTTCCTCGGCTGCGAAATGGGACCAACGGAACCCATTTCCCTGCATGGCCGTGAAGATTTCAGGAGAGAAATAAGCCGTCTGGAAAGTTCCCAGAGAGCAGGGACCCCTCCCTTGTGATTAACCAGCCCCGCGAGCCGCTTCCAGATGCATCTTGCGACTGGAAATATGTAAGGAAGCAGCCGTGTTTCTGTGGGCATCTCATGAGAACGTTGGCTTCTTGGGTTATATTAAGATGCGGTTTTCCTGTTCGAGCTTCTGAACCCCCTGTGGGTTCTCTGGGGGCTCAGCAGCCGCGGAAGAGGCAGGTCCCCGACACGGAGAGGCCAAGAGAAAGAAGGCCTGCCTCCTGCACTTTGGCTGCTGTCTGAACCTGGGAAACCAGCCCCCAGGGGCTTGGGCGCTGCCGCCAAGGATCCCTAAGCAGGGCCCCCACAATTAGCGAATAAAAACGCAAGAGGCGCAGCTGCCTGTATTTTATCTGGCGATCCTGAGTCTCTGGATGTGCTAAGGACCTTCGGACAGAACAAGTCCCATCTCCTCCCTGCGTGTAGGTCTATTTTGGCAATGGGGGTAGGTACTGTGTTGCTTTAAAAATAGAAATCGATTAGGGGCGCCTGCATGGCTCGGCTGCTTAAGCGTCCGACTTTGGCTCAGGTCATGATCTCACGGTTCACGGGTTCGAGTCCCATGCGGGCTCTGTGCTGACAGCTCGGAGCCTGGAGCTGCTTCAGATTCTGTGTCTCCCTCTCTCTCTGCCCCCCCCCCACCTGCTCGCACTCTGTCTCTATCTAAAAAATAAACATTAAAAAAATGATTAGAGGCATTAATAAACTCCTCCTTGCTTTTTTCCCGTACATACACACACGTACACACACACACACACACACACACACACACCCATGCACACACACAGTTATGCAGTTGAAAGGGACCAACAGAATATTCCAACGGAGGGCACCTGGCATCCAGGGATAGGGTAAGCCCCAGGGGCCATCATCCAGGTTTTCCATGTCCTTAGGGGCCCTGACACAATGAGTCACCACTCCGCACCCAGTAGAAGAGCTACAATGTGTAAATGACACCACTGAGTGGTGTCAATCTTTGCTGCAGGAATGCATCATTTTTTTCTTTAGCTACGCAGGCAGAAGAGGTGATTTATTGACCACGTGTTACCTTCAGCCACAAACGAAAACAGAATCAGTCCTGAAAGTCACAGGTCCAGGGCAAAGGACCGAAGGGGACCATTTGGGTACGAGCCAGGTGGGTCTCTCGAAGGTGGCCGTTGCGATCACATGGCAATGGATGTTCTAGATGCTTTGAGTCAAGTGCTAGAAAGTTTCTACCAAGGTTCCGGGCCCCTGGCTTTCCTGATTTCTGCTCCTGTGGCCTCTGTGGGTGCACAAGTGAGCGGTTTACTCGGCCCTCTGCCTCATCTTTCTTCCTTTTAAAGAAAGAGCAGAATTTTTTATGTTTATTTTTATGTATTTTCGAGAGACAGAGACAGAGCATGAGTCAGGGAGGGGCAGAGAGAGAAGGAGACACAGAATCCGAAGCAGGATCCAGGCTCCGAGCTGTCAGCACAGAGCCCAATGTGGGGCTCGAACCCACAAACCGTGAGATCATGACCTGAGCTGAAGTTGGATGCTTAACTGACTGAGCCACCCAGGCGCCCTGAAATGGTACGTTTTTAACACCGCCTTGGAAGACACTTCAGATGATTCTCATAGAGTCGAATGTACGTTTCCCATAGGACCCAGTAAGGCCACTCCTAGATATTTTCCCAAGGGAAATCAAACCTCATGTTCACACCGAAACCTCCACACGAATGTTTCCAGCGGTGTTGCTCATAACCACTCATAACAGATACAGGCTACGTGACCATCCGGGGACAAACAACAGTGGAATAGCTTGTAACGGAATATTCTGCAGTGATACAAACAAATACACAGAGCAACGTGGATGAATCTGAAATGCATCATGCTGAGTGGAAGAAGTGAGACTCAAAGGCTAAAGATCTATATGGGTCCATCAATAAGATGGTCTGGAGAAAAGACAGTACTATAGGGACAGAGAAGAATTCAGTAATTCCCAGAGGGAGAGAAAGAGGGCGCTTATAAAAGGACATTCGGGGTGGCCATGGTTTGTTCTGTATCTTGACTACAGTGCTGGAAACATGACTGTGTGGATTAGCCAAAGCTCACAGTACTGCACATTTAAAGGACTGAATTTCACTGTATGAAAATCACGTCTCAATTAAACATTGAAAGAAAAGGGAGGCCAATGCTCAGAATATGAGACCCTCATGGAGAGTTTCCTCCTTGGGTCTTTCATAAAATGTGATGAGACATGGGAAGCAAATCCTGGAGTTTAAGAATCTACTTCTGAAACAAGGAGACACAGAGCGTGGGCTGCGAAGGCTGGGACCATCTGTGGCCTCTACATGTTAGAGGAAGAGTTTCCAAATACAGACAGTCCCTAACTTAACAAGGGTTCCACTTACAATGTCTCAGCTTTGCAATGGTGTGAAAGGGATATGCATCCAGCAGAAACCTACTTAGAATTTGTAGTTTTGATCTGTTCCCAGGCTAGCAACATGTGGTACGATCCTGCCATGATGCCAGGCAGTGGCCGGGAGCTGTGGCTCCCAGTCGGTCATAAAATCACAAACTTAATCAATCGATATACCAACAACCATTCCGGTTTTCATGTTGAGTACAGTATGGAATAAGTTATATGAGCTATTGAGTGTCTTATTATAAAATAGATTGGTGTTAGATGATTTTGCCCCAGTGTAGGCCAATGAAAGTGTTCTGTGTGTTTAAGGTAGGCTAAGCCAAGCTGTGATATTTGATAGGTTAAGTGTATCAACTGCCTTTTGACTTATGATGTTTTCAACTTACGATGTTGATGTAACCCCTGGATGTAACCCCACTGTAAGTCGAGGAATATCTGTATGTGACAATACGTACCAGCACTCTTTTCTCCACATCTCTGCTGGCAGTAAGTGTTATCATTTTTTTATGTTTTTATCACTTTTTTTACGTGTCTTATGACAACAGCTTGAAATTTTTATTTTATTCATTTTTTTAATGTTTATTTTTGAGAGAGGGACAGAGCGTAAGTCGGGGAGGGGCAGAGAGAGAGGGACACACAGAATCCGAAGCAGGCTCCAGGTTCCGAGCTGTCAGCACAGAGCCCGACGCGGGGCTTGAACCCACGGACAACGAGATCATGACCTGAGCCGAAGTCGGACGTTCAACCGACTGAGCCCCCCAGGCGCCGCAGGACAACAGCTTGAAATTTTTTACTTTAATTTTAGAAAATATTGGAAATCATAGATAAATTAAGTATACAGAATTTCACTAATTTCGTCTACACAAAGATAATAATCAGATACATTCTCATTCTTTTCTCTTGGTGGTGAAGTGACAGCTCATTCTTACTGAAACTCACACTCCCTGGGTTCCTGAGGACTATTTTTTCATATGTTCTTTGGCTTTTGGCACCTGTTCATGTGCTTCCTCAGCTTTCTGTTTCTGTTGTTTGTCTTTTTCTTACCAACGTGGAGAAATTTTTTGTATATGAAGGTACTAACCCTTCTCAGACAACGAATTGGTCTTTACTTATTGGTTTTGTTTATAACAATTTCCCCTAAATTTGTGTTTACGTATATATAATCAGATATTTCTGTCTTTTTGTTCAACCCTTCTGAGCTTCCTTTCTTAGTTTAAAAATTTTTTTTAAAAAAGCTTTTCAACCCAAATTTGTAAAAATTGCTTATAAGTTCCTTCTACAATTTCTGTTACTTTGAGGTTTTATTTGTTTTTTACATTTGCTCTTTAACCCATCTGGAATTTTTTCTTTCCCTGTAGCACAGAAAATATCTCGGTCAACCACATCTTTATCAAGAGTGAGAGGAGGAAAGGGAGACAGCCACCTGTGTCCCACACCCAAGTCCGTCACTAAGTCAGGCCGCACAACCCCCCCCCCTTGGGTATTGAGTGTTGCATTCCCAGCCTGGTTGCGGGGGGAGGGGGGGGTGCTTACTGTGGTTCTAGCTTGTCCAGCGAAGCCCTGGGGAGCACTCTCCTCTGGTGGCCATTGCAGTGATAGCAGCTACCGACTGAAGAAAGCCATCTCCTAAAGCTAAAAGCTGAATGGGTTCATTTCCTTCATTTCCCCAGGCCTAAAACTGGGGAATTCATGTCATTGAGGAATCCAAACAGATATCCGCACACGCATGCTCATAGCATCATTATTCACAATGGTCAAAAAGTGGGAACATCCTAAATGTCCACGGACAGCTGAACGGATCAGCAAAATGGGTCCAGCCACACAACGCAGTATTGCAGGTCATGATCTTGTGGTCTGTGAGTTCGAGCGCCGCGTCGGACTCTTTGATGACAGCTCAGAGCCTGGAGACTGTTTCCGATTCTGTGTCTCCCTCTCCCTGACCCTCCCCCGCTCATGCTCTGTCTCTCAAAAATAAATAAATGTTAAAAAAAAAAATGGTTTTAAAGGACATTCTAGCACTTGCTACAACGTGGGTGAACTTTGAGGGCATTATGCTCAGTGAAATAAACCAGGTACAAACAGACAAAAAGTGTTTGACTCCACTCACATGAGGTACCCAGGCCAGGCAAATTCAGGAACACAGAAAGTCAAATACGAGGCACCAGGGGCTGGGGGAGGGGGTGGCGAGTTAGTGTTTCATGGGGACAGAGTCTCAGTTTGGGAAGATGAGAAGATCCTGGAGACGGATGGTGGGGATGGTCGCAAAAGAATGACAGTGTGTTCAATGCCACCGAACTGTGCACTTAGAGATGGTTAGAATTGTTGCCCATACACTTGCGGGTCCATTTCTGGATTCTCTGTCCTGTTGCGTTGATCTGTGGCTGTGTTTGTGCCGATACCATAGTAAGTCTTACATTATGTATATTTCACCAGCAAAGAAAGCAGAAAGGGGTAGTGCAAGCAGAGGGGAGGCAGGGTAGTGGGGGGAAGAGAGCCAGGGATGGACAGCTGAGGGGTCAGCGGCCAGGAGGCCACCAGGGACCTCAGGAGAGGGAGGCGGGCAGTGAGGATGGAGGCGTGGGGAGAGCTTTCTCTAGTGATTGGACCACAGACAGAGAGCAGGACAGGGAGGCTGGGAGGGACGGAGCCCCGAGAGAATTCAAATTCTGGCCCGGGGAGCCCAGAAGAAGAGGCAGAGAGACAAGAAGAGATACAGAGAGGAAAGGAGGTGGGGAAGAGACAGGGGAGACGGGGAGACGAAGAAGGGAAACAGGGACAGAATAAGCAGACGCACCTTGCCTCCCGGGACCACGGTGATGGCGTCTGTGTGGGTCTCTGGGGCTCCTGAGCCCTCTGAGCCTTCTTGTCCCCAAACTTGGCTCCCTGCCCCTCCAGTGATGCCCATCGGTCATGCTTACGGTCTGGGCCCCACGGTCCCGGGGGGTCTGAGCGCTGTCAGCCTCACCTTCTGTGACTGTCCCTCTCCAGCCTCCCGCGGGCCACCAGACAGTCCCCACACATGAAGCTCAGTGCTGCCCCCTAGCCTTTGCACCAGCGGTTCCTGCCGCAGGGAACATCCTTTCTCCGGGTCTTCCTTTACAGCCCGGCCCCTTCTGGTCACTCGGGTCTCAGCTCCCGTGGCCTTCCAGACGCCCCTGGCTCACGCAGCCACCTCCCCCACCTTCCCTCTGTCCCATCACCTGTCTGCTTCCTTTCACGGCGATCAATGCCATCTGAAATTACAGTGGGGGGTGGGGGGTGGGAGGGTCTGTTTCCTGGTTCACAGTTTGCCTCCAGGGCTCCAGAGCAGAAGGCTGTGCCTGCCTTGTCCACCATAATCCCACGCCTACAAAAAGACCCAGCATACAGTAGGCGCTCAATAAATACATGCTGCATTAAATAAACAACCGATGGTTACAGAATGTGTTGTGCACGTGACTCAGTGTGCATCCTGCGTTTGTATGTTTCTGTGGACGGTGCTGTGGTGGGCGCGGAGTTCTGGGTCAGGAGGGTTTGTGCCGAAGGGGCTCAGGGTCTGCGTGTCTGGGCTTTGGGGAAATCGCACGGTGAGTGGTGTGTCAGTATCTCCACATGTGGCCCCTCCGGCCGGCGGTGTCCCTGAGGCTTCATGTTTCTAGGGGTTCCACGGGTGTGCTGTGCCACGTGCGCGTGCACGCAGAGCCACCAGTCCACGTGTGTGCAGCCGCGTGCGGGTCGGGGTCTGACAGCCAGCTCGCAGCCAGAGGGCGCCGAGTTGTGTTTGCCAGTCCCCCGCGGCGTCAACCCTTCTCACCAGGGCCCATTTCCAGGTACCGGCCCCGGGAACCCGGCGTTGGGAAGACGTGCACAAGGGCACGTGCACCATTCTCCAGCTCCCCCCCCACCCATCACCAGGCAGGCTCAGTGGGCACAAACGACCTCAAGAGCGCGGATGAGAGAATGACAAGGCGAAATAATTAGGGACAGTTGAATTTCTTCATTTATTATGGCAAAACCTACATGACAAAATTTACCATTCTAGCCATTTTTTCAAAAATTTATTTATTTATTTATTTATTTTGAGAGAGAGAGAGAGAGAGCAGGGAGGGTCAGAGAGACAGGGAGAGAGAGAGAATCCCAAGCAGGCTCTGACCTGTCAGTGCAGAGCTGGTGTGGGGCTTGAACCCGTGAACCGTGAGATCATGACCCGCACCAAAACCAAGAGTCAGACACTCAACGAACCTCGCCACCCAGGCGCCCCCACCACCACCACTTTAACCATGTTTAAGAGTACGGTCCAGTGGCATCAGGCACATGGTGTTGGATTTAAGCAGTTGGTACTTTGGTTCTTAACCTGATTTATTTATCTGCACATTTATATAATTAAACGTGTTAGGATAATAGCAGTTAACAGGCAGCCTGCAAACTTCCGGAACACATAACAACGGGCTCTGGAAGCCGGTCTCCTCACGGGCCGCCCTCCAGCCTCCAGGTGTGTGCTCCCGTGTGCCCGCGTGTGGTTCTGCATGTCCCCATTCATCATGTTGTGGTCACACCTGTGCGTGTGCCCGGGGACCCTCTGGTGTCTGAGCATTAAGAGCCTGGGTGATGGCACAAAAACGGACACTCGGATCAATGGGACAGAACAGAGAACCCATAAATGGACCCACCTACGTATGACCAACTCATCTTTGACAAAGCAGGAAAGAATCTCCAATGGAATAAAGACAGTCTCTTCAGCAAGTGGTGCTGGGAAAACCGGACAGCAACATGCAGAAAAATGAACGTGGACCACTTTCTAACACCAGACACAAAAATAAACTCGAAATAGACGAGAGACCTAAATGTAAGACAGAAGCCATCAAAATCCTCCAGGAGAAAGCAGACAAAAACCTCTTTGACCTCAGCCGCAGCAACTTCTTACTCAGCACATCTCCGGAGGCAAGGAAACAAAAGCAAAAATGAACTATTGGGACCTCAACAAAATAAAAGTCTTCTGCACAGTGAAGGGAACAGTTAGCAAAACTAAAAGGCAACCGGCAGAATGGGAGAAGATATTTCCAAATGACATAGCAGATAAACGGTTCGTATCCAAAACCTATAAAGAACTCATCAAACTAAACACCCAGAAAACAAATAATCCAGTGAAGAAATGGGCAAAAGACATGAATAGGCACTTCTCCAAAGAAGACATCCAGATGGCCAACAGACACATGAAAAAAGACACATGATGACAACACCACTCATCATCAGGGAGATACAAATCAAAACCACAGTGAGATACCACCTCACACCTGTCAGAATGGCTAACATCAACAAGTCAGGCAACAACAGGTGTTGGCGAGGATGCAGAGAGAGAGGATCTCTTCTGCATGCTGGTGGGAACGCAAACTGGTGCAGCCGCTCTGGAAAACAGTATGGAGGTTCCTCAAAAAATTAAAAACCGAACTACCCTATGACTCAGCAATTGCACCACTAGGTATTTATCCAAGGGATACAGGTGTGCTGTTCCGAAGGGGCACACGCACCCCAATGTTTATAGCAGCGCTATCGGCAATAGCCAAAGTCTGGAAAGAGCCCGTGTCCACCGACGGATGAATGGATAAAGAAGATGTGGTGTGTATATACACAATGGAGTATTACTCAGCAGTCAAAAAGAATAAAATCTTGCCATTTGCAACTACACGGATGGAACTGGTAATATGCTAAGTGAAAGTAATCAGAGAGAGAAATATCCTATGACTTCACTCACATGAGGACTTTAAGACACAAAACAGATGAACATAAGGGAACGGAAGGAAAAATAATATGAAAACAGGGAGGGGGATGAAACATAAGAGACTCTTAAATACGGAAAACAAACAGAGGGTTGCTGGAGGGGGTGTGGGGGGGAGGGGCTAAATGGGGAAGGGGCATCAAGGAATCTACTCCTGAAACCATTGTTGCACTCGATGCTAACTAACTTGGATGCAAATTTTTTAAAAAATAAAAAATAAAATAAATAAAATAAAACTGGCTCAAAAGAAAACAAAAGAGCCTGGGTGAGCCCCGCGTGCACCCAGCGGTCTCTGCAGGCGCACTGCTCTGTCTACACCCCACGCCCGAGTCTACCTGGAGAGGCATCTACATAAGCACGTGCGAGGCGGCCGTGTCTCTGCGGACACCTCGTGCTCCCACTCCAGTGACGCGCTGGGGCCGTGTCTGCGCGTTTCCTCAGACTCCATGCTCGGTGCCTCAGGTCGGTGTGAAATCAGCTACGTGGGAGTGTTTACACCACTGGCGTCAGCACCTGCTGCATACACATCAGGGCTCCTCTCTCTCTCTCTCTCTCTCTGTGGGAGACGTGGCTGTTACACATTTACCAGAATGCCACGGGGACCCAGGTGCCTCGCTGTACCCCTGTAACCCCATGGGTACCCACATGTGAGCCAGGGTGGGTCCCTGGGGGTCCGACAGCCCATGTCTCTGTGGATACACGTGATCCGTGTGCCGCGGGTGAGGCCCTGGCACCCCTTCCTCCTCTGCACATGTCCCCACAGGAAGCCGCTGGGGTGGGGGCCAAGGTGCCGAGGCTCCCCGCCCCGCTCCCCACCACACCTCTGCTCGGGCAGCACCAGCTGAGCAGCAGGGGAGGGTCCCGGCTTCTAGAACCTGGCCGGGGCTGACCTCAGCCCGAGGAACCGGGCAGGCGGGCGGGCAGTTGAGAAAGAGGAAGCCGAGGCACAGTTGGGTCACCCTGTGGTTCCCGAGGGCCCCGCCAGCGCTCCCCCTGCGCCGTCTGGACGTCTCAGCCGTGGGTCGTGGGGGCCACGGAGCTGGTAGCCGGGCCGGGTGCCCACGGCAGTGAAGACAAGCCTGTCTCTGGTGAGTGACCATCACGGGGGCCTGGGGGACAGGCGGCCGACAGAGACAGAGTGGCAACGGGGCGGGGGGGTCCAGAGGGGCAGCAGATAGCCCCCCCCAGTTCCCTCCCTTGCCGCCAGCCTGCTTCCCGAGTGGGCGGGGATGACTGTTGGCCCCTCGTATCTGTTCTGCAGACGCCTGTGCTCCTGAAAGTTCACCCCCCACCCCGGGGCCTGGGGTCAGGGACACGTGCAGCGGACAAGATAGGAAGATAGAGCCTCCTTGTAGCCAAAGCCTGCTTAGGGGGCACAGGCAGGGGTGAGGGAGGGTGTTCCCTGGGGCAGAGTCCCCGCCCCAGGCAGGCTTCACTTCCTAAACTGGATGCG
>NW_027532882.1:924738-961410 GCF_008692635.1 Crocuta crocuta | reverse complement strand
GGGGGGGGGGGGGGGGTGGGGGGGGAGGGTGGCCACGGACCTCCCTGAGGCAGAATCCAAAGACTGGGGCTCGGGTGGGCGTCTGACTTTCAAAACAGACATTGCCTCTTAAGGCTGATGTCTGCGAGGCAGTCGTGAGCAGGGCCCGGCCCAATCATCTGAGGAGGAGGAGGAGGACACCTCTCCCAGGAAGCCCCCCAGGTTGGAGCTCTGACCTCAGGGAGGCACCCCCTGGCTCCCACCAAAGCCCACCTTGGGGAGCCTCACGCCTGCCCGCCCCGGGGTGGGGCGAAGGGGGAAGCGGGCTGCGGTTTGAGCAGGGGCAAACCCAAGCTGGCTTCCGCCCAGCCCCAGGCCCGCCCAGCCTGCAGGCGGCTTCCGTCTTCACGCACTGCGGGGTCTGGTAGCCCAGGAGAAGCCGGGAGGGGGTGAACTTGGAGGGGAGAGCTGGGGCCAGGGAGGGTGGAGCTGGTGAGTTAGGCTGGGGGCACAAGGGGAAAGCCTTGAATGCCACGCTCAGGGGGCACACTCTCGGGGGTGTTCCGCTGGCGCAGTCAGCGAAGCAGCCTAGGGAGGGCGCCTCCTACTCTCACACCTTTGAGCTTTCTCGCCTCAGCTAGGTGCCCCTCTGGGAGGCCTTCCTGGCAGAAGCAGGCTTTCCACCGGAACGTCAACAGCAGACACATCAGTGTGTCTGTTCTGTGCCTTTCTCCACATGTCCCCTCAGCCTCCTGGCACCGGGAACGGGGCCGGACACACAGGCCAGAGCGTGCTGCTATTGTCGTGATGACCGGAGGGCAGGGTCAGCCGGATGCAGGCGCAGATCCTGGCCCCCCCCCCCCCAGTGTGCCCGTGAGGCAAGGGACGTCACCACTCTGGATCTGTTTGTTCCCTCCATCAAAGAGTGTCCGGGCCTCGCATGTGAAATCTTAGCACGGTGCCTGGCGCACAGTAGGAGCTCAGAAATCACTGTCAGCCTGCAGGTCCCAGAGCCTCGTTTTCCTGAGCAGCTGTGTGTCTAGACACTCTCTGTGCCACCCCTAAAAAAGGGAGATGCATGAGGGACCCCAATGTCTGTTATCTACGCAGGCTGGGCTCTTTTGAAAGCGGGCCAAGCAGAAATGATAACCGTAGACTTGACCTCCGCGTGAGGCTGGCTCCTCCAGAGGGGTGGGGCTTCGGCACCCACCTGCCCCCCACCCAGAGGTCGGGGAGCCCCGAGAGGCGTCTGCAGCCTGTCCAGGGAAAACCGTGAGGCAGGAGCCGTGGAATTAAAACCCGGCGCACGGCTCCCTCTGGGTTCCTATGTACGGGTCTGGCCAATCACATCTAATTGTGTGCGCGTGTGCTTCTGGGTGTGAGCATATGTCCGACTAGTGTGTGTATGTCTGCCATGGTCCTTGTGTGCTGGAGTATAGTGTGGATGGAAGATTTGGGGTCACCTACTCATACTGGGAGTGCTGACGTCCCGAGGGGCATGCAGGTGAGGTCGCCAGGGCCAGGGAGAAGGGCATGCGATGGCCAAGTACAGAGTTCAAAGGTTAGACAGAGGGGCGCCAGGGTGGCTTAGTCGGTTGAGCGTCTGACTTTCGCTTAGGTCATGATCTCGCGGTTCGTGGGTTCGAGACCTGCGTCGGGCTCTGTGCTGACTGCCAGCTCAGAGCCTGGAGCCTGATTCAGTCTGTGACTCCCTCTCTCTCTGACCCTCCCCTGCTCACGCTGTCTCTCTCTCTCTCTCTCTCCTAGAAATAAATAAAACATTAAAAATTTAAAAAAAAAATAAAGGTCAGACAGAGAGGGGCGTCTGGGGGGCTCAGTCGGTTAAGCGTCCAACTCCGGCTCAGATCATGATCTCATGATTCATGGATTCGAACCCCACGCGAGCTCTGCTCTGAGTCTGCTTGGAAGTCTGTCTCTCCTCTCTCTCTCTGTCCCTCCCCAACTTGCACTGTCTGTCTCTCTTTCAAAATAAATAAATAAACTTAAAAATTTTTTTAAAAGAAAAAAGAAAGATCAGACAGAGAAAGGAAGATGGGCCAAGACAGAAGGGAGATCAGAGGATGAAACAGGAAGGAGAAGTTTGTGGCATGGGGTGGGGTGGGGGGGCTCAAGAAAGAAGGGGTCAAGGGGCATCCAGCAAAGGTGAGGCTGAAAAATGGTCATTGGATTCAGCCCCCAGAGAGATCTCGAAGACTAGAGGGATGCAAATAAGATTACAAGGGCTGTGGGCTCAAGTAGGTGTGAGTAGGCAAAGATAGGCGTGCAGATACCCCTTCCGGAAGGTAGGGAAGGGGTGGAGGGTCCCTTAAGAGAGAAGAGTGACAGGCAGCCTTTTCCTCCGAGGGGGCGGTGGTGGGCCAGGACTCGAGAAAGAAAGCCTTGATCCTCTCACCAGTGACAGTGGTTTGGGGCCGGGCAGTCACAGAACGGATCTGGGGAGTGGAGGAGGGGCGCCGCGGGGAACAAAGAATTTTTCAGACGCAGCGAGCGAGGCTGCAGTAGGGAGATCCCACCACCAGGGGGCAGCACCAGCACGGCCAGGCGCTGACTGGAGCCCGCACACCTGACACACACACACACACGCCACACACCCGACTCACACGTACACAACCGCGGGGACACACAAGAACCCGGGCAGGCACCAACCCCCCTCACGGGTACCAGAAACAGATTTCCCCAGGTCCCAGGTGAGTCGTGTCGACCCAACCCCACAGATACCATCAAGAATTCATTCTGACGCCCGCCTGCGCGCGCGTGCACACACATACACACACACGCGCAGACACGCACACACAGGATTTCAGGGTGGTTTTTTTTAACGCCTAGATAACAATATTCAACTGTAAAAAAAAGAAGGAGGTCCTGCCATTTGTGACAACATGGATGGACTCTGAGGACATTATGCTAAGTCAGAGGAAGGCAAATCCTGTATGATCTCATTTAAATGTGGAATCTGAAAACGGCAACGAAACTGATAGAAAAAGAGATTGGATTTGTGGTTTCCAGAGGCAGGGAATGGGGAGAGGGGGGAGGAATTGGAGGAAAGGCGTCAAAAGGGACAAACTTACCCAAGTTAAACCAAGATAAACCAGTCCGGGGATGTGATGCCCACGGCGTGGTGACCAGCATTAACATGCTGCATGGTGTACTGGAAAAATCGCTAAGAGAGTGGAAGCTAAGGAAACAAGAAATTAAAGGGGTATTTTTCTTTTTTCTTTCTTCTTTTTTTTGGTATCTAAATGGGGGGGTGGAAGGTAGCTAAATGTGTTGTGGTGATCATTCCACAGTATATGAAAGTCGAGCTGTGATTCTGTGTGCCTTAAAAGAACACAGCGCTGGAGCACCTGGGTGGCTCAGTTGGTTGAGCATCCGACTTCGGCTCAGGTCATGATCTCACGGTTCGTGGGTTCGAGCCCCGCATCAGGCTCTGTGCTGACAGCCAGCTCAGGACCTGGAGTCTGCTTCGGATTCTGTGTCTCCCTCTCTCTCTGGCCCTCCCCTGCTCATGCTCTCTCTCTCTCTCTCTCTCAAAAATAAATTAAAAAAAAAGAACACAGCGCTATAGGTCCATTATATCTCAATAAAACTGGGGAGAGGGGCGCCTGGGTGGGTCCACCAGTTAAGCATCAGTCCCTTGCTTTCGGCTCAGGTCATGATCTCACGGGTCATGAGTTCAAGCCCCGAGTCGGGCTCTGCACTGACGGCACAGAGCCTGCTTGGGATTCTCTCTCTCTCCCTCTCTCTCTCTGCCCCTCCCCAACTCACGCTCTCTCTCGCTCTCTCTCAAAATAAGTAAAGAAAATAAAATGAAACTGCTGCAGGGGAGAACCACCCAGATGTTCCTATTCACCCTCACACAGGCAACTTGACACTCAGGATTTACACTCAAACACACACTCACAGCGGTGCCTAGCTGGCTCAGTGGGAAGAGCATGCGACTTTGATCTCGGGGTCGTGAGTTCCAGCCCCAGAGGGGGCGTACAGAGTACTTAAATAAGTAAAACTTAAACACACCCACACATACTCACAGACGTGAAAATGCATGCTCTGCGTGTGGACTCACAAACACAGGGTCAAAATCACAGCCAGCGGCGCACACACAGACACGCAGACATTCACCCACACACAAGCTCACCTCCGGACCCAGTCTAGACTTGTTTTCTGAGGACCCCAATGCCACCACCACTCACACTGCCGTTTTCTTCATCCCTCCTCCTGGGAATGTCCAGTCCGGCCAGGGTGAGATGCCTCTGGATGGAGGATGGGTGGTTGTACTTGGGGCTTGGCCACCCCCCCACCCCGGAGTCCCCGGCTCCCCAGCCCCCCTGCCCCAGCCCCTAGCTCCCATCAGCTGATGCATCTGGCAGCCCCTGGCGGCAGTCTCCGCCCCTCTTGCTGGCAGCCCCGGCTTGGCAGGGATCCCCAGCCAAACTCCTTCCCGAGCCCCTGCTGTTCACCCACGCTCCGCACGCCTGAGCCCCCATGGCTAACTCAGCGCTCAACCACTCCTGGCCAGCCCTCTCCAAGCTGTGGCTGAAGCGGTGGGCCTTCAAGAGAGGTAAGGGGGCGGGCAGTGACCAGCAGGCATGTCCCCCACCCCTGCCTGGGACAGGGCTCCCTGGACAGCCCGGAGCCTTTCCTGTGCCTGGAGCACAGACTGCCTGATCCAGCCCCAAATTCCATGATCCCTAGTCCCCCCCGGGGTCCGACAGGACATCTCAGACTTACGGGGTCCCTGTCACTTCCGAGGAACCGTCTCCCCCAGGCTCAGCCTGGACCTTGTCTCAGGAGGTAAGTTTGCGGAAAGAGAATCCACCCCAGAAGCCCCTTGGGGCAGCCTGGTGACTTCCTGGGGGTTCCTGATGCCGTTTGCTCCCGCCCTGTTTGCACGACTGAGGCTAGGGAGGCAGCAAAAGAGAGGAGATTTGAGACTCCGAGGGGTTCTGGTAGACGTCTCCCTCAAACACACCCCACGTGGGCTGGCAGCCATCCCCTCCCAGGTCCCGGGGCCTCAGTTTACTTCTATGGGGGCTGGAGAGGCCCTAGTATGACACCCTCTGAGGCCTGGGTGAATTGCTTGGGCACAAAGACGCTTCTCCTTAAATCTCAGGACCCGTTTTCTCTTGAAGATAACCAGACAGTGTCAGGGGCCCCAACGTGTGGGGGACAGTATGATAGGAGGTTCCTGGATGTCCTTGCCCCTGTGCCTCCCACCTTTGCACAACCCTCACCCAGCCCAGTCCACTGCTTAGCCTCGACAAGCCCTGGCCAATGCCACCAGCATGAGCCGAGTGCCTGTGCAGGGTGACAGTGTGCTCATGGAGGGGGAGGCCAGTGAGAAGATTCATTCGCTCATTCATCCCACAGACGCGCTGGGGGCTTCTGTGTGCCAGGCACCTGCTTGGGTCAGGAAGGAGACGGGAGGATCAGAGAACCTGGCGGCTGGGGCTGGGGGACAGAGGGACGCCTGCACACTGGGATGCAATAGAAGAATAGCCAGAAAGATGGAAGTTGCTCGCCAGTTGTCGAACCCTCGTGACTCTGAGAGAGGTTGAGTGACTTGCTCGAGGTCACACAGCAAGCGCCTGCTGGAAGAGCCAGGATCTGGAAACCGTTCTGTTCCAAAGCTCGCTCTGTGCTGTGTTCTGACTAGTAAACAAAGCTGCCAGTCTGGGCAGCTGGCGGGGGTGGTGGCTGGGGAGCGTGTTTAAAACTACCAGTGGACAGTACCAGAGAATGAGGGCGTCAACCATGGGCCACCAAAGTCCCTGTCTGTGACCCGGATCCTTATGAAGTTCCACCCACTCCGGCCTCTCCGCCCACCCCATCTTCCCGCCCAGGCACATGGAGACTGATTCACAGACTGCCGGTGGGGGTGTGAGCTGAGGAGACCAGTAGTCATTCTTACACCCTTTTATGGCTGGGGCTGCAGGGCTAATGGTGGACGAGGCAGCCCGGAACGTGAATCCAGACTCCTAGAGAGAAGCATGGTGTTGGGGAGTAGAGTCTTTCCTACCAACATCTCCCCCAGCCCATGGTGGGGAAGTAAGTGTTTGTTGTATGCCTCTCTTAGGCTCTGTAACTGGCCATCTGGGCACCTAATGGGACTCTCTGGGAAACGATGGGGTTGGATTCGGGGAAGCAAGCAAGGCTGGGGAAAGGGTGGTTAGGACCTGGAGTGAAGTTGCCTCCCCAAATGCATAATGAGTATATTCTGTGCCTTAACTTGGTTTCCTTCTTTACTGGCTTCTCTGACCCTGTTCTGCCAACCNTCTCCATCTCCTCCCCCCCCCACTCATCCTCTGAGAATGCCATTTCCTTAATGTAATGCCTCACTGCCTCTGGACACTGCCACACCACCTATCCCAAATATGCATCCATCCACGTATCCATGATCCATCCAACCAGCCAGCTAGCCAGCCATCTATCCATGCAACCATGCAGCCATCCCCACATGGATTCCTCTAGCCAACCATCTATCCATCCATCTAATCATCCATCCATTCAATCTGCCAGCCACCCAACTATCCATCCATGCACCCACGTATTTATGCATGCATGTATCCAGCCACACAACCAGCCAACTAGCCAACTAGCCATTCATGCCACCATGCATCTATACATGCATGCATTCACCTAACCATCCATCCATCCATCCACCCATCCATCCATCCATCCATCCATCCATCCATCCATCCATCCTTCTTTCCTTCCTTCCATCCATCCATCTTATCATCCATCCATTCAACCAGCCAACCATCCATCCATCCATCCAACCACATAACCATCCACCTGTCTTACCATCTAACCGTCTACCCATCCATTCATCCAAACAGCCAGGAAGCCAAATATCCATTCATTCATGAATCCTGGCATCCATCCATCCATTTATATAACCACCTAATCATCCATCCATCCACCCATCCAGCCAGCCAACTATCCACTCATCCAGCTGACCAGCCAGCTAGCCAACTATCTAACCATCCATCCACCTATCCAACAATGTGTTCACTCATCTGTCCAGTCATCCACCCATCCAATCATTCATTCACCCATCCATCTTTCATCAGCTTACCACAGGATAGCCTGGTGGTTATAAACCCCTGCTTTGGAGCTGGAAATTCCTGGGTTCACATCACAACTCTGCCTCTCACTAGTATGGTATGAACTTGGGCAAGTCCTCTAAGCCTCAGTTTCTTCTTTTGTAAAGTGAGGACTTGGGGGCTTATGAGGATAGAAGAACGCAAAGTATATGAGAGGCTTAACACTAGGCAAGGTATATAGTTGATCAATATGCATAAGATTTCATCACTTGGGGCTGGGGGATGTGAATGTGGGTCAGAGATAGTACCTGCCCTCATGAACCTCATGGTCTGCAGCAGGGGTCAGCAAGCTGTTCTCTGAAGTGCCAGAGAGTAAATATTTCTGGCTTTGCAGGTCACATGGTCTCTGATGCAGCTATTGCACTCTGCTGTTACAGCATGAAAGCAGTCATAGATAATACGTACACAGATGAGCATGACTTGTGCTAATAAACGTTTATTTATAAAATCAGATGTTGAACCAGATTTGGCCCATGGAACTCCTGGCTTAGAAGGGAACAAGTAAATGGGGTGCCTGGGTGGCTGTCAGTTAAGCATCCGACTTCGGCTCAGGTCATGATCTCGCAGTTTGTGGGTTTGAGCCCCACTTTGGGCTCTGTGCTGACAGCTCGGAACCTGGAGCCTGCTGCAGATTCTGTGTCTTCCTCTCTCTCTTTGCCCTTCCCCCGCTTAATCTCTGTCTCTCTCTCTCAAAAATAGCATTTAAAAAAAAAAGAAGGAACAAGTAAACCAGTTACAGTGCCACAGCGGGTTAGAAATTGTGGTTGCAAATTGTTTGCATGGGAAAACCCCAACAAGAATTGTGGTCGGGGAGGGAGAGAAATAATGGAGGCTGAAGTTCAAACAATGGCAGAGAAAAGAAAAGATGATGCAGTGGAGAAATGACAGGGAGATGAAATTGACGGGGCTTGGTCCTGAGGGGTAGTGAGGAGGTATGGCTTGTCTCCAGGTTTCTGGTCAGATCACTGGGAAGATAGTGCAGTCACACTGCCACAGGGACATAGGAGGAAAGAAAATGATGAGCTTGGTCTTAACAACTGGAGGTTGGGGTATGGATGGGAATGCTAGGCAGCAATGACCAGAGGCCACTGGAGACAAAGTCTGGAGCCCAGGGGAAGAGAATCTGCCATCAAAATCAGAGCCCAGTGTGCAACATCAGAGTCAGGGCTCAGTCTGTCAACAGGGTCGGGATTCAGCTTGTGGCACTAGGATGGGGGCTCAGTCCATGACACCAGGATCAAGACTCAGTCTATGCTATTGGGATGGGGGCTCAGTCTATGGAACCAGGATTAGGACTTAGTCTATGATATTGGGATGGGGGCTCAGTCCATGACACCAGGATCAAGACTCAGTCTATGATATTGGGATTGGGGCTCAGTCTATGGCACCAGGATCAGGACTCAGTCTATGATATTGGGATTGGAGCTCAGTGCATGACACCAGGATCAGTGTTCAGTCTATGACCTTTGACATCATAGTCTATGACACAAAGATTGGGGTTCAGCATGTTTACCATGACCAGAGTTGAGTCTGTCATCAAAGTCAAGCCCAGCCTGTTCTTGGCTCAGAAGCTTCCATAGAAAAGGTAAACTCATCCCTGGCCTCCACTTTCAGCCTGTGGATCGCAGAACCCAACATCTAAGGTTCTGCCCTTGGCCTCTACCTGCTGTTGAGGCCTCAGGCCTCCATGAGGCCCCTGCCCAGTGAAGCCCGCAGACCCTTTGGCCTTTCCTGAGGCCCCAGGGCCTGGGCAAGGGATGGGCTGACCCTTGGGCCAGCTCCACCTCCCCTCCCAGACTCGCATCAGCCTCCCGGACCCACCCCCACATCTGGTTTTTCTCCTTCACAGCCTGCTTCTTTTGTTCTGACATTTCTCTGAGTCATAGATGCGGGTGGGGAAGGCGGGAGATGCAAGACGTAATGAGAGCAGTAGAGCAGAGTCCCTCAGCTGGCCTGGGAGGGCAGCGAGAGCGCAGGCATGGTGGGAGCGGTGAGGTCCTCACACGCAGCGGGCAGCCCCAGAGCCTCAAAGCCTCATTTACCCTGAAGGAAATGGAGAGGAAGCCCGTGGGCACCTGTCCCATCAAAGTTCGACAAGGGGCCCCGGGAATTTCGGGGCAACAGTTTCATTGCGATGTAATTCACACACCGTACAATTCATTCATCTAACGTGTTCAATTCAGTAACTCTTACTACGTCCACAGTATTATGCAACCGTTACGGCGATCAACTTTAGAGCATGTTCAGCACCCCGACAGAAGTCGCCTCTTCCAGCCATCACTCCATACTCCTCCATTCCCCCCGCAGCCTTAGGCAACCACTAATCTGCGTTCTGTTCCTACAGATTTCACCTGCTGCAGACATTTTATGTAAATGGACTCATGGAGTACGCGGTCTTTGTCCACGGCTTCTTTGCTTATAATGTCTTCAAGGTCCAACCCCACATTGTAGCCGAGTATCCGAATTTCCTTCCTTTTAGTGGCTCAATACCATTGCACTGTGTGCCTATATCACCTCTTGTGTATCTATTCATCCATTGGTGGCTATTTGAGTTATGTCCACCTCCTGACTCTTATAAATAACACTGCTACGAGCAGTCACGTGTAAGCTTTTGGGTGGACGTACGTTTCCATTTCATGGGGATATACTACGCATCGGATGGCAGGGTCATGTGACGGCTCTGTGATTCCTTTTGTGGGACCACCACACGGTTTTCCAGTCCCCTGTATTTCTGCATGCATGCACGCGCCCACAGAACCCTGTTCCGTCTGTCCACAAAGTGCACATATTTCTGCCTTGGCTGTTTTCTGCTGCTCTTGCTCAGGGACCTTGACAATTCTGTATTCATGATTTCCTTTTCTTTTCTTTTCTTTTTTTTAATATTTTTATTTATTTCTAGGAGAGTGAGAGAGACAGTGTGAGCAGGGGAGGGTCAGAGAGAGAGGGAGATACAGACTCTGAAACAGGCTCCAGGCTCTGAGCTGGCAGTCAGCACAGAGCCCGGTGCGGGGCTCGAACCCACGAACCGCGAGATCATGACCTAAGCGAAAGTTGGACGCTTGACCGACTAAGCCACCCAGGCGCCCCTTTCCTTTTCTTTTCTAAGAGAAGGCTCCTCCAGACTGTCATTTCAGGGCCGTTTCAGGGCCATTTCAGGGCCCCAGAGGTTGGAGCAGTTTGTAGGTCCACAGCCGGGAGAGGAGGGGACGTGAGTGGGTGCAGACGGCCCCGTTGGAATAGAAGGACATCATCAGCCTTCCCCTGTGCCAGCAACAATGGCCACAGGCAAGGCGGCCACAAATGCATCACCCTAGCTAGACCCTTTGGAGAATGAAAGCAGATGTTGGTTCGTTACTACCCTGGCTCAACCAAGACATGGGGTCACCCAGCCCCAGGGGACCCAAGCTGCGGACCTAACTCGGCACTTTCCAAAGGCATCTGACCTCTCACCCCCCACCCCGTCTTGGCCCCACCTGACACCGCCATTGCTCTGACTTAGGATGTGCTGGTGTCCTTCCTGGTTTAGGCAGAGCCAGGGATGTCTTTGAAGGGGGGATGGAGGAGTGAAGATGTCAAGGCAATGCAAGGAAATGAAATGTACAGGAGAGAGGCAGCCCAGGTGGGGAGTGGATGGGGATTTCTGGAAGGAAAGAATGAGGTTTCAGGCAGGCAGCCTTAGAGCAGGGGTGGAGGGGGAGTGTCTCAGCAGCAGGTGCTGGAGGGGCAGGGACCAGGCAAGGAAGGAATATCTTGGTGGACATCAGTGGCCGGGCTAAGAGTCTCAATATTCTTCCTGCGGGCAATCAGGAGCCTCCGCAGGGATTTGAATAAGTAGGGTGATCGCTCTAGCTGCATTGTAAAGAGCAGGGGGAGAGAAAAAATGGATCCCCCCCTCTTCCCACAGCAAGGGGCTCAGCTCAAGACCCAGTATCAAACCAGGGCACTCGCTTGACCTAGAGGGCAAGGAAAGTGGCCAAGACTGTCCAAGTACCCCAGGACTATGCTCTACACACGCTGGGCCCCCGCATCCTCCTCAAAGCTCCGAAAGGCAGGCATTGTCCCACCCACCTTCCAGGTGAGGAAACTGAGGCTCAGAGAGGTGCCTTCCCCAAAGGTGCGTGACCATTAGCAGCAGGTCCAGACAAGGACACAGTCTGGTTGACCCTAAAGCCCTGGTTTTCTCCTCTCTACCATGGCAGCCAAAGAACCTGAAACTCAAAATACGCCATAAAGGCGCCAGTAGCCTGAAGTCCCACCCTTTGAGACCCTCCGAATGTGGGCATCGGGCACTTGCACTCGGTCTTAACGAGCCATTCTATTGAATGAGGGCTTTTTGCCAAAGCAGACATGACAGATCCATCTCATCTCACGAGCCCACTCTGACGAACGATAAGGCGCTGCTAGAAATGGCCCTCGGAGTGCAGGGGGAATTGAGGGGGTAAATAAATGATCAGCAGGAAGGAGCCTCGTGTTTAAATACAAATGTCTGCCACAGGCACAGGACGCAGGATGGGCAGGTGACGTGGGTGTGTTGGCTTAAAGATCATTGAGATCATCGTCCTCCACCAGCCCATCTTATAGATGAGGAAACCGAGGCCCCGGGCGAGCACAGGCAGCTGCAGAACTCAGGAGTCTCACTCCTCAGCCGGTCGCACTTGACCCTGACACCTTGTCCCTCGTTTCTCTACAGGCTCCGAGCCCAAGCCATGTGTCCAGCCCTTTGACTCTGGAGCAGCAGCGTCAGCCGCCGGGAGCAGCGGCGGACCTTGGAGGCCTGGGCACCCGGACTTTCCCACCATGGAAGATGAGCAGGCAGGTGTCTGGTGGCTGAGAGGGGCGGGAGCTGATGACACAGTGGCAGTAAGGACACTTTGTTCAGACGTGCTCTTTACCAGGCACTCTGCGTGCAGTGTTTCCGAGGACTTTCATGAAAACCCAAGGGGTAGTTACTGTCGCATTTGACCGATGAGGAGACTGGAATCCTTCCTGGAGCGAGAAGGGGGAGGGAGGGACGTGGAGAAGGCAGGTGAATGGTGCCTGGACGGAGGGAATGACAGAGGGATGGACATGTGGACGGACGGGCGGATGGGAAGAAGGAAGGAAGGGTGGGTGGGTAGATGGATGGATGAGATGGGAAGGAAAAGCATCCACGGGAGCTCTGGGCTAGAGCAGCCTTGCCGAGCGGTCCCAAGTCAGGCTGAGATGGACAAACCATTCGGTCCCCACATCATCAGTCAGGCGTGGCCTGTGGGCTGCTCAGGAAGGGGTGTGGCTTCCTGGAAGGGGATCTGACGGCTGACAGTCACCTGCTGACATCCTTCCGAGCACCTGGGACGGCACATCTTTGCTGAAGGGGGGTCTGGGTGGCATTTTACACCAAAGAAGCAGGGTCCATTACAGTTAAATCACACGAGGCATCCTGTCTATCCATCCCTGCATCTTGTAGGAGGGGAAACGAGTGCCCAGCAGGGTAAGAACTGGCCCAAGTGGGGGCGCCTGGGTGGCTCAGTCAGTTAAGTGTCCTAAGTGTCTGACTCGGTTTCAGCTCAGGTCATGATCTCATGGTTCCTGGGTTCGAGCCCCACATAGGGCTTAGTGCTGCTTGCTCAGAGCCTGCTTTGGATTCTCTCTCTCTCTCTTTTTCAAAACAAAAAAAAATTTGGCCCAGGGTCAGCGAGGACCCAGGGTGCACAAAGACAAGAACAGGACTCAAGCACAGTTCAGGGCTCTGGGCCTCTTCGCATAGGAATCGTCTGCTGCAGGAAGTTGGGCAGATGAGGTGGTAATGGGGGGACCCCTCTCCCAAGCCCCTGTCATTGTCACCGGAGGCAATGGAAGGCACTTTCCTGTCCCTTCCCTCCTGTTCTCACTCTCTCAGGGGAGTCCTGTGAACACTGCACCTGAACCTCTGTCCATGTTTCTCCTTTCTTCTCCGTTGCCCTGGAGGAGGCCGCCATGATCGCTCACCCCCAGGGGCCCTACTCACTCCACCGACCCCCTCCCCCCATCCCGGCCCGTCTCAACTCTGCATCTTGCACGATCTTTCTGAAGACAAATCGCAGTCGCCCCCCACCCCCACCCTGCCTGAACTCCATACCTCCACTGTTTGGAACTTAGAGATTAAGTTCTTACTTGACGTACCGGCCCCCTTTCCCCCCTCCACACCTCCAGTTGTTGGAAGGCAGCGGGATCTCAAGCCTGCAGGCTTCTGAACATCCTGTCTTTTTGATGCCTGGAATGCCCTCACTTGTGGCCTCTGCCTCACCAACTCTTATTTGCTCCCTTCGCTGTCACCTCCTCTGGGAAGACCCCTTGATTGATTTCTTTCTTTTCTTCTCCTTCTCCTCCTCCTTCTTCTTACATATAACAGGACACTTCTTATTGAAAGTCTACTGTCTACTAATTGGTAAGATGTAGATCTTCTTAAAATATATGAAACTTGATCAATATGTGAAGCTTGGCCAGTTCAAGAGATCATTTACGTGTCATGTGGACACTATTTTATGTGGTTGGATATAGGTTTGGGTTTGGCCCTAGAAACTATCTAAAGGTTGTCTAACTTTTCCTAATTGAGTAATCCTTAATAGGTTTTTTTTTTACACAAACGATTTCTTCCTTCCTGCCTTCCTTCCTTTTAAGTAATCTCCACACCCAGTGTGGGGCTCAAACTGCCAACCCTGAGATCAAGAGCCACACGCTCTACCTACTGAGCCAGCTGGGCGCCCGGAGGGGATTTTCTAAGTAAAATTCCAATCCAGAATTCCTGTTCCTCCAGACAGGGCCAGCTGGCCTCCCTCAGTTCTTCAGCTTGCTTCCTGGAACATTCTATCACACTTGATTCTGATGACTGGGTTAAACCATCGCTCCTACCCAACCAGCTCCAGGGGGGCAGGGGATGGACTGTGTGACTGCATCTAACCCGACCATCGCCTTCCCCCAAGGAAGAGCCCTGACTCCTGAAATATACAAACAACCGCTAACATCAGATCTGCTTCCACTGATCCAGGGTTTATGATGGGCGCACATCACCTCACTGTACCCATACAGCAAGTAATCCTACAAGAAGGCAGCATTACACCCATCTTACAGATGAGAAAACTGAGGCCAGGAGAGGGGCTGGAACTTGCCTGAGGTCACGCTGAGCTAGTAAAAGTCATTCCAGGGATGCAACCCTTTGACTAAGGTTTTTCTACCATGCGAACCCCTCAGGAACCATCTGCCCTGTCATTTCTTTGCTATTCTGTTTGATACCGATCTCCTTTCTTACCTGATGAAACGGAGCCAGAGAAACAGCATGCTTAAAGTTGCTTTGGCGGCCCGTGGCTTACTAATATACAACGAGATAAAGAACTATTCACATTTTTTTTTAAAGTTTATCCATGTACCATCCAAATCTGCACATGGTAAGCCCTTCTGCAGAGTGGGCATTCCTGGGACATCTCGCCTCTGAGTCTGACAGGGGGAGCCCATCCCCCCCAGGTCCCCTCAGAGGCCATGGAGCGAGAGCCTGGATTTACTGCATCCTCTGCGGGGCGTCAGGGCCAGCATACACTGTCAGATGCCTGGAAAGGCCCCCATTGTGCTGGCTCCGGCCTTTCCTCACCCAGGCGATGTTGGAGGAGAGAGGTTTCCAAGCAAAAGATGAGACACCCCACCTCCCCCCGCGTCCCCCAGGGTACCTGCCGCTGGGATTTGGACAGCCTGTGCCATGGCTGCCCTTCACCCCTCCACCCCCAGCCCTGGCCTCGTTCCCACCTCTGCCTCCGGTGAGGGAGGCCAGATGCAGGAGAGGGGGAGGGGGCCCGGCCTGGGGCCAAGAGGCTGTCCTGACATGTTTATATTTACAGAAGGAGAAAAACCAGAGACACAAGGAAACCTTTCGGGCAGTGGCAGAGGAGCCCGGAGTCAACAGAGGTTGTCCAGCCACCGGGGAGGGGACTGGAGTGATTTGGGGAAAGGGGAGACTCGCAAGGAGGTCACAGGAAGGGGCAGGCGAGCCCGAGGCCAGCCATGGCCAGAGATGTGGGCCTTCCCACAGAGACGGGAGAAGAGGGACCCCGGCGCGTGCAGCACAGAGGGAGGAAGTGGAGGCAGAGAAGGGGTGGCCAGGGAGGGGGAAGGACAAAGATCAGCGGGTGCCAAGGAAAAGGGAGGCCGTGCGAACTGTGTAGAGGGTGCTCCAGAAGTCAGACCCAGACTTACCTCCNGAATTCAACCACGGGATGAATGGGAAATAACACGTGGTTTTGCCAATATCCATACAGTGTGGTCCTTCCAGACAATGGAAGGGTTGTTTTTTTAAGTTTATTTATATTCTTAGAGAGAGAGAATGCACGCCAGTGGGGGAGAGAGAGAGAGAGAGAGAGAGAGAGAGACAGGGAGGGAGAGAGAAGAGAGAGAATCCCAAGCCGACTCCACACTGTCAGCACAGGGCCCGACACGGGGCTCGAACATGTGAACCGTGAGATCGCAACCTGAGCCGAAAGCAAGAGCTGGACGTTTAACTGACTGAGCCACCCAGGCGCCCCAGACAATAGAATGTTATTCAGACTTAAAAAGGAATAAAATTCTGATACATGCTAGAATACGGAGACACTTGAAAACATTACGCTAAGTGAGATAAACCAGACATGAAAAGGACAAATATTGTACGATTCCACTTACTTGAGGTCCCTAGACTTGGCAAATTCATAGACAGGCAGCGGATTAGAAGTTACCAGGTACCTTCGTGCCACTGAGCTGCACACTTAAAAATGGTCACAATGGCAAATTTTATGTCATGTCTACTTTACCACAATAAGAAGGAAGAAGGGATAAAAACCGCAGAGAGCTCTCAGTGGGCGAGATCAGCAAGAAAAGTCAACTCCGCAAAGCCCCTCTTTTCAGGTACTTTCAGTTTTGAATTGGAAGCTTCCCGACACCAGGCATTAGCAGGGACCTCCCTCTCCTCCCTCACCTGGTAAGGACTGGCCCTGCCTGACCAAATGGTCCAGAGTTAGGGCTGCAAGACTGAGCAAACAAAATTACAGGACACCCAGTTAGATTCGAATGTCATTTTTTTTTTTTAAATATCTGAGAGAGAGAGAGACACACACACACAGCATGAACAGGGGAGGGTCAGAGAGATAGGGAGACACAGAATCCAAAGCAGGCTCCAGGTTCTGAGCTAGCTGCCAGCACAGAGCCCAGCGTGGGGCTCGAACCCACGAACTGTGAGATCATGACCCAAGCCGAAGTCAGACGCTTAACCGACTGAGCCACCCAGGCGCCCCTAGATTTGAATGTCAAATATTGCAATGCTTTGGAAATACTTATCCTAAAAAAATACTTGAGGTTTATCTGAAATTCAAATATAACTGAGTGCCCTGTATACTATCCTTGAGGACTTTTTTTTAATCACATCTATTAACATCACCGTCAATCTTTTTATTTATTTACTTGTATTCATTTGTTTATTTTAAAGTAACCTCTATGTCCAACATGGGTCTTGAACTCACAACCCGAAGATCAAGAGTCATGTGCTTTAGTAACTGAGCCAGCCAGGCGCCCTCCTGCGGGACTTGTGCAGAGTCCATGAAGGGGGGCCATGTTCCCTCAGTGGCCCCTTCAGGCCACCAGTTGGGACAGTGTCTCACGGGCTGCCTGAGATCACAGAGATGCCTGGGGCCATGTCTCAGTGTTGGCCTTGCAGGAAGCAATAGAGAGAGGCTCACATATCCACCCACCTACCCACAAAACCCTGTCCGAGGACAGTCCTAAAGGAAGTCTGGACAGCGGCAGTCTGTGCTGTAGATCTGACGGCCCCCAGGAGAGACGTCCTACCTAGCCTTGCAGAGTCGGGAAGGCAGCCTGGAGGGCATGCCCAAGCTGGCTTTTGAAGGATGAATAGGAGTTCGCCAGGCCCGCTGTATGTGGGCTGGGAGAACAGGTTTTCCCAGGGGAGGAAAAGGCAAGTTCCCTGGCTGGGGCTGGGGGGGAATGGCAAATAGAATGATTGGGAAGGGAAGAAGAAAAAAAGGATTAGGGGAAGGAGAGAGAAGCGTAAGAAAGAGCAGAGGGCTTGGATCCAAACAGACCTGAGCTTGACTCCGGCTGTTTGATCCAGGGAGAGTCTTAGCTCCTCCCTGAGCCTCAGTCTCCTGATCTGGGAAGTGGGACAGCAGTGTCCCCTGGTGAAGCTGCTGTGGCCTTGGTGATAATGTGGGCTTCGGTCGGGAGCACTGGTGGCTGGCACATGGTCGTCCGCCTCCGTGTATTTTCCGCATCTCACAGGGCCTGACACAGTGCTGCCTCAATGGCGGGTGGCAGCTTGAGGCTGCAGACGGGGCTGACGCCGGAGCCTTTTGTAATGTGCCCCCTGGGCTTCTACCTGTCTGGGAGGGGAAGCTGTTGGCTTGAGGGCTCGGGTGTTCGAGACCCTCAGGGAGCAGGGCCAGAAATAAGGGACGTGAGCGAGGTGAGTCGTATAAGCACAGGGTCCAATACTGTCGTGATTTAACATTCTGGTCATCTGTTCGTCGTGGATCTCCTGGCATGACTCTTGACTTTTTATTTTTATTTTTTATTATTTTTTAATGTTTATTTTTTGAAACACACACAGAGTGTGATTTGGGGAGGGGCAGAGAGAGAGGGAGATACAGAATCTGAAGCAGGCTCCAGGCTCTGAGCTGTCAGCACAGAGCCCGACGCGGGGCTCGAAGCCACAAACCGTGAGGTCATGACCTGAGCCAAAGTCGGACGCTTAACCGACTGAGCCACCCGGGCGCCCTGACTCTTGCCTTTTAAAAATACATGTATTACACTAACCTGATTTTTCTGGATTCCTGAGTTTGAGGCCCCACCTTTGATTTTGTGCCTGAGGTGAGGTCCTCACTTGCCTCAGCCTAGCCTGGGCCTGGGAGGGACCACTGGGGTCCAATAGACCCAGGAGGAAATGTACCAAGCACCCCAGGGACAAGACCAGGAGCCCCAATGCGGCAGGAAATTCTGCCTTTAGCGCCAAGGATGACTTAGCTCTGGGCCGGGCGATTACGAAGTGCATTTGAAGACCTTAAACAAGGTGTGGGGAGGGGGGCAGGGCAGAGGTTATTACCCCCCTTTATAAGCTTATCAGAGGGAAACCCAGCGAGCAAGGTGAAGTCAGGGCTAGAGGTCCAGACTTCCAGCCCCCTTTTGAGGGGTGAGGCCTTGAAGGCCCAGAATAGATCTCTGGGGGGTGGGGGGCTACCCCCATTCCACTCTACTGGCGGGAGGGGGATGGGCAGGGGCCCCTGGTGCCCTCGGTCAATGCCCTCTTCTCCCACACGGGTCTCCAGGATGATGGTATTCCGGGACAGCTCAGCGACAGCACGGAGGACCTCAGCTTGGACCTGGGGGCCCTGCAGGGCAGCGAGTATCTCCAGGACCTGGGCCTTGGGGCCCTTCCCCACAGCCAGCCTGGGGGGGCCAGGGACAGCGGCCCCCCCAGCGAAGAGGCCGGAGGAGATTCGCCCTTCTCCAGCTCAGCCGGGTCCCAGGGCGGGTCTCGGAGACGCAGCTGGGAGAGGTCTCGGAGCTGCTCGGAGAGCTGGCAGAGGTCAGGCTTCCGTGACACGCCCCCAGGACAGGGCAGGGCCTCACCCCTGCATGGGGGTGGGGTGGGGGGGCGGTATCTGCACTGTCAGAGGCAGCCCTATAGACCCTCTCCTAAGACACACATGCGTGCCCACACACAGCGCCTGGGAGGGCGGACAAGCCCGCGTGCACGTCAAAGAAGCTCGCACAACCCCGAAGTGAAGACGCTATGCTGGCGCGGCGGGTGCACACCCAGTCCCGTGTCCACGCCTGCAGGCTTCCGCACTCGCCTCGCTCCAGCCCATTCAGAAAGGCCTACATGTGTGACTAGCAGCTGGTCACACACATAGGCACAAAGCCACAGATGCACTTGTGATTAAAACGCAGACGTGTCCTTGACTTCACACACAGCAGCAGCCCCGCACAGCGAAGCTGGGGGGGAAGGGGGGGGTTTAACCACCCGCACCTGCCTCCCCAACCCCTCCCAAAGTCACCACAAATGGAAATCCGGTCTGTGTAAAAATGCTGTGTCCTCTATGCAAAGGTGTGGACCCACCTGCAAATTCCCCAACAAGGCTCCCCTGACCTCTCCTCCAACACGGGGAGATTGAACACCTCTCTATATCCTGAGCACTCCCCCCTGCCCTGGGAAGGATCGACCGCAGGGTCCCCTAAGCCCCTGGAAGTGGAGGTGGGGAAACAGCCAGGTGGAGGAGACACAGCGAAGCCCTGACTTGCTCACCTCTTCCACCAGGCTCAGCCTCGAGGCGGCGGCTGTGAACGAGGGGGCCTGTCTCCCGCGGACGCTGGCTAGCCTTGCTCTGAACTTGCCCGGAGAAGATCTGCAGGCCTGGACCCAAGAATGTCTGTCTGGGGGTAGGACCCAAGCAGAGCACCCAGGCAAGGTGGGTGTGACCCACAGCCGCCCTGGACAACAACACAGCTGGGGTGGGGGTGGGGGGGCCCGGGGCCAGCGTGACGGGTGGGAAGAAGTTCCTTACCTGCAGCCAGTGGGACTTAACGCGTCACAGCGGGGTTGTTCCCGGGGGAGCCCATAACCAGGGAGTCACTTAGTCCTGAGAGCTCAGCCCAGGCCTGAGGGCTCTTCACTGGGGTGGGGTCCACAGTAGGGGGTCCGTGGTCACAAATCTAACCCGTGATCTGGGAGGCAGAGGGGATGGGACGTCTCTGCATCTTTGCAGCTGGAAGGAAGCCCGCCTGTGACCGGACAGATCTCGTCTCAGGTCTGGGGTTCCAGCCTCAGGGCTGTAGCCTGTGGCTGAGGCATCTTTGCCAAGGACTGTGACCTGGGGAGAAGCCCATGATGGGCTGGCATCCGGAGCTCAGAATTTGGGGGCTCCGGCCCTCAGCTGCTGCTGCTACGGGGATCTATCGCTGTGCCTTGTGGCCAAAGGGCGCCCCCGCCCCTGTGGCTGGAGGATGGGGCTAGGGACCCTCCACCTGGGAAGCTGGCCTGCAGTCTGGCTGCCTCCCTGGCTGATCGAGATGCTAATTGCCCACAGGAATGTGACAGCCCTGAGAAAAGAGTGAGGTCACGGTCGGTTCCCGTGTCCTTTGATGAGATCAGCTCCCTGGAAATCTCTCCGGCTTTGGAGGTGCCCACTGCAGCTGTTCAAGGTAGCCCGGCCTGGGGGGTTCCCTCGTTCTAGCCAACATGGGGAAGGGCTTCTGCTGAAGGGCTCCCTGGATGGGGCCCCAGTTGGGCCTAAGAGGTTGGGAAAAGATTGCTGGCAGAGGGGACTTAGGGGCAGGAACTGGGGCCCAACTCCTCGTGGAGGGGTGGGGCAGAGCGGGCAGAGGCTTCCCACATCTGCCCCTGTCCTTCCTCCGGGCCTCCAGCCAGAGCGGACCCCACCACCGCAACGCCCTTATATCGCCTAGGGCTCTTCTGTCTCTACCTCTGCCCCCTCCTTTATCGCCCTCTTTATCTCTGAATCTCCATCCGAAGAACCTGTGTCTTTCTGCTGTTGGATAGACCTGAAGTCTAAACCCAAAAGTATCACTTTCTTTTTTTTTTTTTAATGTTTATTTTTGAGAGAGAGAGAGAGAGCAGTGGATGGGCAGAGAGAGAGAGGGAGACACAGAATCCAAGCAGGCTCCAGGCTCTGAGCTGTCAGCACAGAGCCTGACATGGGGCTCGAACCCATAAACCGTGAGATCTACCACTTTCTAGTAACTCTCTGAGCCTCTGTGGCTTTCTCTGTCAGAATGGAGCAAGGAACGTATCTCGGCGGGGCTCCCTGGGGGCTCCCTGAGCGCACCTGTGCACAGCACTTACCACACTGTAAACACTCTTGAGACGTGGCAGGGGAGGGGGGTGCACTTCCAACACTGGCTGTCTGCCCCCCTGACGCCTCCCTGCCAGTGGCAAGCCCCCTCTGGACGGCCTCCAGGTCTGCAGGGACGGGTCAGCGGGGGTCCACGCAGGGCCAGCCTGCCCCAGAGCGCACTCACACCTATGCCTCCTGGGGCGGGGACTTCTTCCAGGCTTGGAGCCGCCGGTGCTGGAATGCATGGAAAAGGACCATGTAGAGCCAGATCACGTGTGAGTGTCCGCCTTGTGGTGGGGAGGGGCCCCAGTGGACAGCCAAGGGGCCATGGCTGGCGTCCCTCCCCACCCCCCCACCCATGACCTTGGTCTTCTCTCCCACACCATCCCTCCCCCAGAGGAGAGACCCAGGCCCCTCAGAAAGGTTCTCAATATAGCGTCAGGGGAGGGGCTGGGTCTCACGGGCAGGGACCGCATCAGGACCCGGGGACGGGCCGGCCAATGGCAGCCAGTCTTGGGGGACGTGTCTATAACCTGGGGCAGCCCTGCACGGTTTTTATCCGCATTTCCCCTGCCCCCACCCCAGGCTGATCGTCCAGAAGGTGCTTCAGGAACTGCGGCAGTACCACGGGTGAGTGGGAAGCACGACACGTCCGAGGGACAGGGGAGGGAAGACAGACATGAAGGCCGGTGCGGGGAGAAAGCCCAGGGGGCCAGGTGTGGGAGTGGACAGGCCGGGGTCAAGTGCGGAGAAGACAGGAAGATACAGGAGAAAACCAGGACAGGAGAGGTGTGGGGAGGGACACATGTGGGAAAGGACAGGGGACATGGAGGCGTGGGGGGGTGGGGGGAGCCAGCCCAGAAGCCTCCTTTGCACAAATGAGAAACGAGGCTTCTTTCCCAAGACACTGCCATTTGCTAGAAGGCCTTCCCGACGTGCTAATTTTGTCTGACCAAGAGGTGTTACCACCCTCTGCTGGAAACCAGTCACAGTGACCATGGACAGAGCCCGCAGCGGCAGGGAGGGGGGAGGGGTCTCGGATGTGGATCCAGGGCACAGGAAAGCACCGGAGTTGGGGGGAGAGGCCAGCGATGGGGCATCTGGGGAGGGAGGGGCTGCCGACCCACGTGTCTGTCCCCTCTGATCCTGCAGGGCCCGACAGAGGGCTCGCCTGTCAGTCAGCCCCGGGGAGGCCCACTCCAACCTCACCTGGTTTGAGTTCCTCTCTGAGTAAGTATGTGAGTGGGAGCTTTGGACGGGGGCCTAAAACTGGATTTGCACACGTTTACCAGTGACCCTAAGCTGGTGGCGGGAAGTAGGGCCACCCCCATCCTCTCACTGGAACTGCCAGGGCAATGATGGAGGTGGGGGCCGGGGAGGCTCCTCATACACCTCGGAGGGCAGAGGAAGACTTCCTGGAGGAGGTGACAGCTTGAGTTGGCTTCCAATGGAAGAGTAGAGGTTCACCAACACGTGGAGAGGAGGATGGGGGAAAGAAACGGTGTCAGCGTGCGGCTGGGAAGAGGGAGGGTGAAGGAAGTCAGCAGAGCCCCGATCACTTTTGTGACACTCTTGAGCACAGCTCTCTGGTGACTGGTGAGCACAGACAGCGCTGGAGGGAGAGCAGGGACTGCAGACAGAGGTGTGGAATCTCCCTCCCATGGACAGATTCCTCAGGGGCTGGGTTTGTCTGCTGCTGACTTAATAAATACAGTTGATCCTTGAACAACACTAGTTTGAACTGTATGGGTCCACTTATACGTGGATTTTTTTCAATGAATACAGTACAGGACTATAAATGTATTGTCTCTGCCTTATGACTTTCTTTTTTAAAAATATGTTTATCTTTTTATTATTGAGAGAGAGAGAAAGCTAGTAGGGAAGGGCAGAGATAGGGAGAGAGACAGAGAATCCCATGCAGGCTCCGTGCTGTCAGCACAGCGCTAAACGCAGGGCTCGAACCCACGAACCACAAGATCACGACTTGAACTGAAATCAAGAGTCGGACGCTTAACCGACTGAGCCACCCAGGCGCCCCTCTTCCTTATGATTTTTGTGATAACATTTTCTTTTTTCTAGCTCACCTCATTGTTAGAACACAGTACCTAATACCTATAACATATAAAATATGTGTTAATTGACAGTTTGTGTTATCAGTAGTTAAGTTGTGGGAGAGTCAGAAATTATATACGGGTTTTTGACTGTGCAAGGCTCGGCGCCCCAATCCCTGCGTTATTCAAGGGTCAACTGTATTTATTAAATGAGGGGGTGCCAGTAATCCAGGAGAGGCGTGGCAGTGAACTGGGGCTGGAACGTAAGGGGGAATGAGGGGAGCAGGATTTGAGAGATATCCCCAAGGAAAAATGGGCAGGATTTGTAGGCTGATCAGAAACTGGGGTCGGGGGAGGAGGCAGAAATGGACGGAGCCAAGATTTCCAGCCTGGGCCCGCTGAGGGACCCCAAGTTTGAGACCGTGTCGTAGTTCCCCTCTGTGAACCCAGTACCCCCATCTCCTGGAACTTTGCAACCACCTGTGTTTGTTGAGTGAATAAGTGATTGAGAGGAGGAAGGAGAGAGTTCCGAGACCACAGAAGTGAGACAGGACGAGAGGGCTACGGGGAGACAAATTCCAGGTGGGGTCCAGGAGCGACCTTGGGGCCGGGCTGAAAAAGGCCCTCTGGGCCCACTGCCGCTCCCTGTTCATCTTTTCCATCCCTTAGGAGCGAGGACGGCGCCAGCAAGATTGAGCGGAATGACCGAGGCACAAGGGTGAAGCGTAGACTGAGCTCCCTCCGCTGTCGAGTCACCAGACAGAAGGAGAAGGTGGGGGGGGGGGCGTGGACCAGGGTAAGGGGGGGCACCCCGTCTACCTTCTCCACTTTGTCATGTCGCCCCTGACCCTAGAGCCCTGTGATGCCAGGGAGGTCTGAATGCGCAGGGCGTTCTGAGGTTCGTTTCTGCCCCCCCGCAGGGGAAGAGCCCGGCACAACCAAAGGACAAGGCTCAGGATGCCAGAGAGAGGAAGGAATGCATCAACGGGCACCAGCTGGCGCAAGGAACCTTCCTCAGCCACCCCAGCTGCCCCCTGTGCGGCAAACCCTTCCTGAGCTCTGGTAAGTCCGGTGGCCCTGCCCGGCCCTCCGATGGCAGCCACTCCGTCTCCTTTGCTGCCTCTAAATCTCTCTTCATGGCCTCTTTGCTGGTTGCTTTCTCACCCCACTTCACCCCTGCCAAGCACAGGCTGACCCAGCTCCCTGGAGAGCGCCAGGTCCCTAAGGGCAGGGGCCATGTGGTTACCTCGACTTTTGTCATTGCAAAACTCCTTTCGCAGAATTCTAACTCCGGCAGTGTGTTAGCTAGGGCTGCCTGACAAAATACCACAATCTGGAATGTTTGAACAAACAGAATTGTACAGCGGACCCTTGAACAACGTGAGGGTTAGGGACGCTCACCACTCCTCCCCATCCCCACTCTGCGGAGTCGACAATCTACGTACAACTCTTAGCACTATTTTGGCACAACAGACTACCCCTCCAGAGGGGGTGAGTAGCCCCTTTTTTCCCCTGGACTTTTAACTTAATTTAATTTTACTATTATTTTTTTATGTTTGTTTATTTTTGAGAGAGACAGGGAGTGTGTGCAAATAGGGGGGGATCAGAGAGAGAGGGGGACAGAGGATCCACAGAGGGCTCCGCACTAACAGCACAGAGCCCAATGCAGGGCTCGAACTCGCAAACCTCAAGATCATGACCTGAGCCTAAGTCCAACGCTCAACTGACTGAGCACCCAGGTGCCTCTGGACTTTTAATTTAATTTTATTTTATTTTATTTCTTTATTTTTTTAATGTTTCATTTATTTCTGAGAGAGAGAGAGAGAGACAGCGTGAGCAGGAGAGGGTCAGGGAGAGAGGGAGACACAGAATCTGAAACAGGCTCCAGGCTCTGAGCTGGCTGTCAGCACAGAGCCCAACGTGGGGATCGAACCCACGAACTGTGAGATCGTGACCTGAGCCGAAGTCGGACCCTCAACTGACTGAGCCACCCAGGCGCCCCGGTGCAGTATTACTAATCAAATTAGAGTTTCCTCAGATTTCACCACATTTCTTCTTCCACTCAGGCTCTCTCTGAAACAGAATAGTGTTGTATTTTTAATCATCCTGTCTCCCTAGTTTCTCTGGTCTGTGAAGTTTTCTCAGTCTTTTCCGTATTGCTCATGACCTTCACAGTCTTGAAGCATCAGCCAGGTGTCTAGTACAATGTCCCCCACCGGGTGTGTCCAATGTTGCCTCATAATTAGATCGGGTTATAGGCTTGGGAACCTTCTTGTCTCCTCATATCAGGGAGTAAGTGCTATCAACATAACATGCCTGTGGGTGTTAACCTTCATCTCCTGCTTAAGGTAACATCTATCAGGTTACTATTTTCTTCCCTTTCCCTACTCTGTTCTTTGGAAGCAAGTAACTGAATCTAGCGTGGTGCTCTCAGGGTGGTGGGAATCAAGGTCCACCTCCAGAGACAATTTTCAGGACAGATTTTAGAGGTCACGAAAGATTCGAGTTTGTGTAAAAGAAAATACATGGGGTGCCCTTAGCATGGCATCTGGTACACATGGCCAAGCGTAGCATCCGTCATCATCCTCTGTTGTTGAGTTAAAGCTAGCGTCAAAACCACAGACCCCCAACCATAGCCCCCCATGCTTGCGTCAGGAGGTCTGGGGGGCCAGAAGAGCTGTGGCTCGGTCCCAGCAGGCTGAGATACCTCCCAGGTTTAACTAGCCATAAACCTACCTACCCCTGGAGGCATTCAAAGCCAGAGGTGACTATCTGTCCCTTAGAGGAAAGGGCCCCACAGTAAGTTCAACAGGACAGGGAATGAATGAGTCACTCCAGGTAATTACAGAAGGCGGGTCTCCAGTGGTAAAGCTGAGATGCGTTCCCAGGGACCAGCCCCACTGACAGAACACCATTCCAGACAGTCTTGTTAATGGCCTTGACCTCTGAAGTTCCTCATGATCTGACCCTTGCCTACCTCTCCGCTTTTCCCTTCCACTGCTCAGCCATGCTGCAGTCTCGTGGCTGCCCATGTACATCACTGCACCTTCCTCATTCAGCACTGTTCCTGGAACTCCCTCGGCCACATAACTCTTACTCATCCTTTAACACAAAGCCAGGGCCACTTCCCCCGGGAAGCCTGGATTGTGGATTAGGCGACTGTATCAGTGTCTGAGTGTCTCTTAGGGCTGTTGCTATTAGCCGAGAGGACACTGGCAATATCTAGAGGCATTTTTTTGTCATCAGGACTGGGGTGCTACTTGCATCTAGTGGATACAGGCCAGGGGTGCTGTTCAACATCCTCCAATACATAGAACACCCCCCACCCACCAACAACAGAGAACCATCCAGCCCCAATTGTCAATAGTACCAAGACTGAGAAACACTGCCATAGACCTACGTTCCCTACATCTCCCTAGCTCTTAGCAGAATCCCTGGCCCGTGATAAGGACTTAATAAATGCAGAGTGGCTGAACAGATACAAGAAAGATAAGAGATACCTCTCCCTGCTGCCAGGCTCCTTGAGAAACTTGGTGTCTGCATTGAGGAGAGCATTGTGTCACTCTGAAGGTTTCTATATCCAAGGTAGCTATAGAAATAAGGATCCTGCCACTTTTCCTGCTTAAAATCTTCAATGGCTCCCCACTGCCTTTGGAATAAAGTCCCAAAGTCATAGGAGCTCAGAGAGTGAATATTTACCCATCTATTGAGACCTCAAAAGTACCTGTGTCAGGGCTTCTGACCTCTGAGGAAGCCCATCCTTGCACTTCTAGAACCTCCCATTCCTTGGATGTGCTCCCTCTTTGGTCAGTGAAGCAATGGACTTCACTGAAGGCAGGTCGCTTGGGGACTCTGCCACCCTGTTTCTGAACGGAGGGCTCTTGACCACAGATTGTGGGTGTTTTGAAGTGGGTTTGGCTTGGAAAGATCTCGGCTTGTTTGGCCAGCTTGAACCTTGGTTGAAAGAGGTGCTTGGCTCCTCTCCTGGTTACTGACCCGCTGCGGCACGAGGGGTGGACCTGGTGAGGGGTGGGACAGACTCAGAATTCAGTTGCCTGATGCTGCCTGAGGGGGTGCAGGCCCTGGGGGAGGGGAGGCATCTGGCATGTCTTCGGGTGTCTAAGAACATCTGTGTGTGTTGCGGGGGGACGTATGGCATGTATTTTAGACTCTGGACACCTGTTTGGGGGTATCTGACAGCATCTGTATCAGAGGTATCTGGTATGTGTTTGGAGGGAGTATCCAAAACTTTCTGAGTAAGGTCTTTGACACATTTCTATCTGGGGGTGTCTGATGGCTCCTGGGTGAAGAGGTCTGGTACTTTTGGGTATTTGGCATGTTTTTCAGTTTCTAAATAGTTTGGGGGTAACTAACAAATCTAGGTGGGGTTGAAGCCTTAGATGGAACTACCGATGGAAGCCTTAGAAGAAATCTATTTTGGGTACCCGAAAGCATTTTTTGAGTATCCGATGGCACCTGCCTGGGTGTCTAATAGGAGTTTTGGGTATCTGGACGGACCCATGTAGGGGTGTCTGGAACGACCTGAGAGCCATATGGCTCATTTTTCCCAGACTTGCCCAGCAGCTTCCTGGAATCTAGCTGCTCCTTCTTCGCAGGTGACAGGCCNGTCCGGCCCCGGGGGCGGCCTGGGGTGCGGGACCCCCGGGGCTGCCTCAGCCTTGGCTGGGGACCCCCTGGAGTCCTCCAAACTGGCGGGCCGGTCCTGCAGTTCGCGCGGCCCCGTCGGTGCATGTGGGCTCTGGCTGGCGAATGCAGAGGTGCAGACGATGTCCGCTGGCCCCGGCTGAGCTCCAGCCGTCGGGCGGTGCAGCCTCCCCCCGGCTCAGGATGGGAGCCCTCCGGGCTCCAGGGTCTGGAGCGCTGGCGGCAGAACCGGGAAAATAGCGATTAGCGTAAACGGTGACCAGCGCCGTGGTGCTTCCGGCCTCTGTGCACAACTCCCTCCCTGGAGTGGACGCCCTCACAGCTAGAGAGCGTCTGGGCAACAAAACTATACCTAGAATATGTGCTTTAAATTTTTCTCCAGTTCCTTATGGAAGAATTTAGATGTTGCGGTGCCACTTTCATTGCAGGGATGAATGAGAGGCCCTTGATCTTTGCATGGTGTGTGGTAGTAACCGTCCCTCCGATCTTTTTCACCTGTTGCTCTGTTGCGGTGAAAGCCTTAGAAGAGATGGCTGGCGTGGAATGTAAAAAGTTTTCTTGGGGAGGGAAAAGTTTTACTTGGAAGTGAAGGACACAGCTCTTCCCCCTTCGCCTCATCTGGGGAGAGTGGAACTCCAGCCAAAACCCTTAAAGGTCCTTTTTCTTCTTGTCTACTAGAAAGAGAGAGAGTTCAGGACGGCGTGAAAAGCCCCATGGCCTGGGGCGATTTGGAGATGATTTTACTGGTGATACATTGCAGTATCTGGGTGATGGTCAACCCTGAAATGCTGGAGTGTCAAATCAGATCCGGGCTGTGTTCTCAGGGCCACCACGTTAGCCATGGAACCTTGCTAAGCCTCAGTCTCCCCATCTTTAAAATGGGAATAAGGATTGTTTAGAGATTCGTCAGGATGGTATGTGTAAAGTGCATAGCAGAGTGCCTGGCTTATAGTGAATGCTCAGTAAATGTTCTATATGCTGATTATGTGCATGCCCCCAGACCTGTGTTTTTAGGTTGGCATTGCAAATCATAAAGTGTCTGGAAAACGTGAGCATCTCGGTTGTTATTTTGACGTCAGAGTGTACACTTGATCAGTAGTTTGCTGTTCTGTGGGTCAAACCGTTTGGAGAAAAAGGTTGTTCTTAAAGCAAGTAAGAGCATAAAAGGCATAATAAAGTCGGTTCTTGTAAACATAATTTGTTTTGGGGGTTGTATAGCTTATTTCATTTTTAAATGGCATGCGTAGAGAAATGGAAAAAGCGATTCTTTGATTCTTTCCTTTATTTCTCTCTCTCTCCCTCTCTTTCCCTAAATTGACTTGAGAACATGCCCTCAGCTTTGAAGGCTAAGGTGGCGTGTCCATTGTTTCTGGCGTAAGCTGTGTTATAATTTTCATTCTTGTCACACAGTAGCAATTACCGCTGGCTGCAGGGCCATTACCTTTGTCACCAGCCCCTCGGACTAGGGCTGTGGTCACCAGCTGTGCCTCCCTGGGTGTTTACCTTCCACATGTTTAGCATATTTCTGATCCTTGTGTCAAGGTCTTTCTTCCTCATTCATCCTAGGTCCTGTTTCCATTTCTTCTGATTCCGCCCAAGACTTTGAAAACCTTCTCATCTCCGCTGTCTCAAGTAATTTAAAACCCAGAGACCTTTATGAAGTCCAAACAGTTTGTTTCTTTGTTATTTATTGGTTGAGTTTTACTCTTCCCCTGAAAGCGGTGGTGGGGAGCTGCCTGCCTGCGTGTTTTGAAAACCCTTTCTCCAGGTGCAAAACAATTCCGGTCACAGCTCTGCAGCTGCCCGTAGGAATTTTCTGGAGGAGGAATGTGACTGTTGGGGGAGGGGGCAAACTGATTAAAATAATGTCCTCAGTGAAGGGCCCCCCCACTGCTGTGCTTGGGGTGTGTTGTTAAAATTGCCCTTGAGTGTAAAATTCAACTTGCTTGTTTCTCGGCTTCTGTCCTTAGTTTTCAAGGGAGTATAAAGTTGTGGTTGGTTGTGTTCAAAGTAGCAAATACACCAGCTGATTTACATCACATCTTGAAAAAAATATTCTAAAGATTTAACATACCCTGTGTGGTTTACATTTTAAACTCGTATCACTCTCTCTTTTAGAAAAAAATTTTAATGTTTATTCTTTGAGAGAGTGAGAGCACCAGCAGGGGAGGGGCAGAGAGGGAGACAGAATCCAAAGCAGGCTCCAGGCTTGGAGCTGTCAGCACAGAGCCTGCTGCGGGGCTGGAACTCACGAACTGTGAAGTCATGACCTGAGCCAAAGTTGGACGCTTAACCGACTTGAGCCACCCAGACGCCCCCCCCCCTTTTTTTCTTAATAATACAGCTTTATTGGAATAGAATTCATCTACCATAAAATTCACCGTTTTAAAATGTGCTATTTAGTGCGGTTTTTTGTTTTTTTTTAGTTTATTTATTTTGATAGAGAAAGAGAGAGCACATGGGGGAAGGGCAGGGAGAGAGAGAATCCCAAGCAGGCTCCACACCATCAGCTTGGAGCCCTTTGTGGGGCTCAAACTTATGAACCTTGAGATCATGAGTCAGATGCTCAACCAACTGAGCCACCCTGGGGCCCTTGTTTTGTTTTGTTTTTTGTTTGTTTTTGTTCAGTTTTGAGAGAGAGAGAGAGAGAGAGAGAGAGAGAAAGCACTTGTGCGGGAGGGGCAGAGAGAGAGAGGGAGACAGAGAATTCCAAGCAGGTTCTGCGCTGACAGCACAGAGCTTGACACAGGGCTCGAACTCCAGAACTGTCAGATCATGACCTGAGCGGAAAGTTGGGTGCTTAACTGACTGAGCCACTCAGGCGCCCCCTTCAGTGATTCTTAATACTTTCCCAGAGTTATACAACTGCCACCACTATCTAATTCAGAACATTTTACCATCTGCTTACTCTTGTGGGTAAGTTTCAGGAGGAGAGAAAGGCAAAAGAAAGAGGTGGCCCCCACAGGTGCTCTGTGGCTCCTTTGCAGCACGGGACAGAGGGAAGGAAGGACCATGTCGAATCACTTGGCTGAAATGCAGCGTGTTCTGTGCATGAGGACAGTTAGGCACTGTTTATGGATACCTCTTAATTTGCCAAGATTACTTTGCAGAGCAAAAGCAAATTTAGAAAGAATAATAAATGGTGACGTCGTCCATAGCAAGGGTCAGCGTGCTCGCCAGTGACCTCACATGACCAGACATATTGTAGAGCTAAAACCTGTGGCGGACCGGTGGGGACCCGTGGGGACCGGTGGGCTACGAAGCCGGGAGCGAGGCAGCTCTTGGGTGCTTGTAATCCCAGGATGTAGTCATCGATGGTCCTTGTGATCTTTGCACTGGCCACTTGGAGGCTTCTCATCAAAGAAATTAAAGAGTGATGGGGAGATGGAAAAATTGAGACCCTCCTCTATACTGCCGGTGGGGCTGTAGAATGGGGCAGCCACTGTGGGAAAACCGTCTGGCGATTCCTCCAGAAGTTAAACTTGGACAGTGTTTGGTGACAGTGTGGTCTACCGTATGATCTTGCAATTCCACCCCTAGGTCTGTGCCTAAGGGAGATGGATGTATAGGCCCGCACAGAACTGGTGCACACACTCACAGGAATCGTATTCACAACAGCCGACCCAAATGTCCATCCGATGAATGGAAAAGTGAAATGTGACCCATCCACACGGTGGAATATTTGTCACCAATAAAAAAAGATGTGACAACATGGGTGAGCCTTGCAAATGGCACGCCGAATGAGAGAAGCCAGTCCCAAAAGGCTGTGTATCTTCTGGTTCCATTTATGTGAAATATCCAGAATGGGAAAATCCAGAGAGACCAAAAGTAGAGGAATGCTTGCCAGGGCCCGGAAGGAGTGGTGTGGGGAGTGACAGCTGAGGGGCGCGGGGTTTCTTTTGGGGATGATGAAAACGTTCTAGAACCGTGGTGATAGACACACGATACTGAATATACTAGAAGCCATCCAGTCGTACGCTGTAAAAGGGTGAGTTGTATACTACGTGAACTCCATCTCAGTAAAGCTGTGGACTAGGAGAAAAAGGCAAAGCCGCAGGATAAGAGCTAGCAGCGCCGTGGACATGGTCATGGGACAGAATCGGAAGGAGAGGTTTGAGCCTCGGTGGCTGGAAATCCAAGGGGGAAAGATAAGAAAATCCTAAAAACAAAGGGAACAGCTGTCCGACATAAATGGCTTGGGTTGGATTATTGACACTGATAGATTCTTGTTTTCCTAAAGTTGATTACAGATCGGTCCCTACCACTTAGGAGACGGTCACCAAGCCCCGTGGGCCATCCATTGTGACAAGGGTTGGTTGAGGCAGAGCTGCGGGGTCAGAACGGGCAGGAGAGCCCTCTCCTGAGGGGTGGTGGTTAGGCCGAGACTCACAGAGTGGGACCGGCATGTGTGAAAGTCAGAGTAGGGAAAGACGTGCTGTTCGTCAGGTAGCCAGGGAGCGCTGAGACGGGCATTTTACAGGCTGGGGTGTTACCCTGGTGGACTTTATGGCCCTTACTGTCAGTGGGTGGAGGCTGGCTTGGAAGAGGCCGAGGCTGGAGATAGAGAGGCACGTTGGGAAATGACCTTGGCCTAAACAGGGACCGTGGGGAAGAGGTCAGACATGGATCTGTTCCAAGGTGGGTGTGTCAGGGCTTCAGTGACAGTGTGGGAGTGTGATGTGGGTGACCAGGCAGACCTCGGGCCCTGAGGCCATCAACTAGGAGAACTCTTCCGCAGCAGGGGCACCCGAGGCTTGTAGGGCTGTTAGGGTGACCAGTTTGGACCAATCTCAAGTTTATTTTGCGCTGGAGAGGGGGAAGCTGTGTTCCCTGCCCTCCAATCAGAGTCTCTCCCCCGCCACATCCACCCCATCCCAAGGCTTCCAGGGTCTGAGAGCCATGGTCTGGTCAGTGTGCTTGTGTCACCAGAGGCGGAGGCCCTGGGAGTTCTGGGGCTTTGCTGTGCCCTCGGAGCAGGAATCAGCCAGCCCCGTCCTCCCCAGAGCACCTTCCGCATGGAGACTTGTGGCCTGGGAGCCAGAGGGCCGCATGCGTCTCTCCTCTGTTGTGATTTGTAGCCGCGCTCTTCCCGCACGCCGGTGTCCCGGAAACATCCTAGGTGTGGTAGGCAGCAGGGGGTCCCCCGAGATGCTTGCATCCTGACCCCCGAGAATCGCAAATACGTGACCTTCTGTGGCAAAAGGAACTCCACAGGTGTGACCCAGGACCTGGAGATGGAGGATGAGCCTGGGTTTTCCAGGTGAGCCCAGGGGCAGCAGAAGGGTCCTCAGGAGAGGGAGGCAGGCAGGAGGGTCCAGAGGGTCTGAGGTCAGAGAGGGGTTGGAAGGGGCTCGCTGCTGCCTTCAAAGATGGAAGAGGGGCAGGAAGCCAGGTCCACAGGTGCCGCTAGAAGCCTCCAGAAGGTGGCCACCCTCCAACCCAGCTCGGCCTTCTGCCCTCCAGCACCCTCAGGGAATAGTTTGTGCTGTTTTCAGCCGCCTCCTGGAACTTTGTCCCAGCAGCCATCGGGAACTCCTACACCCAGTGTTCATCTGCATTGCTCGAAAGCCCAAACTTGTCATTTGACTTGGGACCCGCCCCCAGCCCTTTCCAGCACTTCCTTCTACTGTGGAAGTTTCTAGCACTCGGGGCTTTCTCAGGGCTCTGCGGGCCTCCAGCAGGCCACTCGTGTCCGCTCATGCACACACACATGTGAGCACTGTGAGCAGCAGGGCGGCAGCAGGGAGCTCAAGTCTACTTCCGGGTCTCAGAGATGCTCTGTGAACACTCCCATCCTCAGTTTCCCCGCCTGTAAACCTAGCAGCGTAACGGCACGCCTCAGCCCGTGGGCTTGGAACTGCTCGCGGAGGGCCCAGCGGGTGCGGGCGCGAGTGTGTTCATCCGTTCGTTTGGCGCCTGCTGTGTACCAGGTTCTGGAATGGCAGAGCAAACACAACTTAGCTCTTGGCTTCTTCTTTTTCTTCGTTTTAATCTTAAAAATATACTTCATTAACAGCGTGCATAAAATATGCATTTAAAAAATGGAGCGCAGCCACCACAGCCGGCTCTGGAAGTTTGAGGATTAATTATCAGTCACATCTCATAAATGAGTACTTTTACTATTGTCATTAGCTCCACCCGGCTTATTAGCAGGAAGCTAAAACCTTCCTTTTGGTGTCTCTCCCTCTTCTAGAATGTTCCCAAAGCTCTGATCCCAGGGGAAGGCCCTGCTTGCTGGGCCCTGCTGCTGTCCGCAGTTGTCCATTCTGCTGCTGCTTTTGAAAATGGGGATGTTGTAATTCGCATATCATAACATACATCCCTTTAGTGCGTATGATTCAGTGGTTTTCAGTATATTTATAGAATTGTGCAGCCATCACCACTCATCACCCCAAACATTCTCATCACCCTGAAAGGAAATCAAGTACCTATTAGCTGTCACTCTGCGTTTCCCGTTCCCAAGCCTCTGGTGACCTTGACTCTACTTCCTCTCTCTAGATTTGCCTGTTCTGGACATTTCATATGTAAACGTTTTTTGGTTTGGGTTTTTTTTCCTTTTCTTTTAATGTTTATTTATTTATTTTTTTTTAATATGAGAATTTATTTCTAGGAGAGAGAGAGAGAGACAGCGCGAGCAGGGGAGGGTCAGAGAGAGAGGGAGACACAGACTCCAAAATAGGCTCCAGGCTCTGAGCTGGCAGTCAGCACAGAGCCCGACGCGGGGCTCGAACCCACGAACCGCGAGATCATGACCTGAGCTGAAGTCGGACGCTCAACCAACTGAGCCACTCAGGCTCTCCCTCCGTTGTTGTATTTTGCAGGAAGCTGTTTCCCCAGCTCACTAAGGGGTCATGATCCTCAGTGTGAGAACACTGCCTTAAGATCCCAGGGTGTACGGTAGAAAAGTGTTCAGGAAAGGATGTAGCACTTGGCGGTACAATTAAGAGCTGTGACTTTTTTTTTTTTAATTTTTTTTATTTATTTCTAGGAGAGAGAGAGAGACAGCGTGAGCAGGGGAGGGTCAGAGANTTACAGATTGAAACAGGCTCCAGGCTCTGAGCTGGCAGTCAGCACAGAGCCCGACGCGGGACTCGAACCCACGAACCGCGAGGTCGTGACCCAAGCGAAAGTCGGACGCTTAACCGACTAAGCCACCCAGGCGCCCCAAGAGCTGTGACTTTTGAGAACTGTACTAGTTCCTCAGGACCTCTGTGACAGATTGCTACAACCTAAGTAGCTTAAAATAACAGAAATTTATTCTGTCACAGTTCTGGAGGCTAAAACTCTGAGGTCAAGGTGTCTGCAAGGCCGCACGCCCCTCGAAGGCTCTAGGGGAGGGTCCTAGAAGGCTGCATCACACCAGGCTCTGCCTTTATGTTCACTTGGCCTTCACCCCTGTGTGTGTTTCTGTGTCTGTGTGTCCCTCTGCAGCCAAATCTCCCTGTGCCTTGTACAGACTGCAGCCACTGGATCCAGGGTCCACCCTTAATCCAGGCTGATGCCATCTTGAGACCCTTAAGTTAGTTACATCTGTAAAGACCCTCTTTTCAAAGGAGGCCACATTTTGTGAGGTTCTGGGTGGCCATGAAGTCTGAGGGCACCATATCCACCCCACCGCAGGAGCCTTCTATTTCTAGCGTCATCAGTGAGAGCACGTTTACATGCTACAGGAACTCATTTCTTAGATTCTTGCCAACACAGTAACTTCCAGATATTTTAAAGTGAAAAATAAGCATTGGACTTCGGCCCACTCTTGGGAGCCCAGTCAGCGAAGAGAGGAAATCGGAGCTCTCAAGAAGAGCTAGTTCCCTGCTTCAGTCTTCTGTGAATATCATTTGCTCTGCAGTATAAACAGGTGCCTGATACTACAGTATGTTCACTGTTTGCTTGTGTGCCTGCCTCCATATACTCTCGTCTTTCCCCATAAGTTCAAAAACCACCTTCACCCAATACAAAACTCATGTCAATTTGGAGAGGAAAAAACAGTTCCATCTGCCTGGCCCTGCACCTAGCTTACATAAGTATGTGAAACTGTTTTCTTCCTGACCTTGAGACACGAAATACATTAAAATATATTCAGGCTCACACTGTTGCAGCACTAAAAGGAATACTAATGAAGGTCTTTGCAAGGGTCTGGAATTTTCCTAATATAGGAGCCGGTTGCTGACTTAACGTTAATGGTTCTAGCCGGTGCTCTCAGCAGTATGGAGATCTTGAGATGCTCAGGGACCAACCTCGTACCTGTTTGCTGCCAGCATAGGCTACTTCAGGACTCTGGAATTCAGTAATGACTTCACACAGTTAATCCACTTCACTGCGTCCTTTATTCCATCCCCTTCTGTGTGTCAGGGATTAAAAATGGGTGCTTCTCATGCCACATGAGTGAGCCCTGCTGGGTTTGTTGGAATAGGCCCTGCCTTCCAGAACAATCCAAGCAGATAAGGTAGACCAGCAGACTTTTCCTGTAAAGAGCCCAGTAGTAAACATATTTGACTTTGCAGACCACACAGCCTCTGTTGCGGCTGCTCCCGCAGGGAGCCCCAGACAGCAGGGAGACGAGTGGGCATGGCTATGCTCCGATAAAGCTTTATTAACAAAAAATAGGTGGTTGGCCCTCAGGCTGAAGTTGGCCCACTGCTGCAGAAGACTGGTGATTTTTACCATTCTGGTTCCAGGGCTAGGGCTCTGCTTTGTAAATTTGGTGAGGGACACAGGTGAAGGGGACACATCTTCTCAGATGCCACTTTGCACTGGGCACTCCTTCTGGCCGTCTTTCTGAGCCTCAGCACCCCTGACACCATTTCTACCCTTGAACAATTCCCCAGGCCACTGAAAGCAAACAGGTTTTTTCTGGCATTGTGTTTGCATGTTTTTCTTTCCTGCCTTCCGCCTTTAACAGAATGCTTTTTATCTGGTGAAAGAGAAACCCACTGGGCTCGGTCAAGTGTTTGATTTCCTCTGCCCTCCTTAGAGCCACCTCTGCTAACATTTGTTGTTTTGTTTTTTTTT
>NW_027532882.1:919079-924024 GCF_008692635.1 Crocuta crocuta | reverse complement strand
CCCACGAACCGCGAGATCATGACCTAAGCGAAAGTCGGACGCTCAACCGACTAAGCCACCCAGGCGCCCCTTTTAATGTTTATTTTTGAGAGAGAGAGAGGGAGACACAGAATCCGAAGCAGGCTCCAGGCTCTGAGCTGTCAGCACAGAGCCCGACGCGAGGCTCAAACTCCTGAACCGCGAGATCATGACCTGAGCTGAAGTCGGACGCTCAACCAACTGAGCCACTCAGGCTCTCCCTCCGTTGTTGTATTTTGCAGGAAGCTGTTTCCCCAGCTCACTAAGGGGTCATGATCCTCAGTGTGAGAACACTGCCTTAAGATCCCAGGGTGTACGGTAGAAAAGTGTTCAGGAAAGGATGTAGCACTTGGCGGTACAATTAAGAGCTGTGACTTTTTTTTTTTTAATATGTTTTATTTATTTCTAGGAGAGAGAGAGAGACAGCGTGAGCAGGGGAGGGGCAGAGAGAGAGGGAGTTACAGATTGAAACAGGCTCCAGGCTCTGAGCTGGCAGTCAGCACAGAGCCCGACGCGGGACTCGAACCCACGAACCGCGAGGTCGTGACCCAAGCGAAAGTCGGACGCTTAACCGACTAAGCCACCCAGGCGCCCCAAGAGCTGTGACTTTTGAGAACTGTACTAGTTCCTCAGGACCTCTGTGACAGATTGCTACAACCTAAGTAGCTTAAAATAACAGAAATTTATTCTGTCACAGTTCTGGAGGCTAAAACTCTGAGGTCAAGGTGTCTGCAAGGCCGCACGCCCCTCGAAGGCTCTAGGGGAGGGTCCTAGAAGGCTGCATCACACCAGGCTCTGCCTTTATGTTCACTTGGCCTTCACCCCTGTGTGTGTTTCTGTGTCTGTGTGTCCCTCTGCAGCCAAATCTCCCTGTGCCTTGTACAGACTGCAGCCACTGGATCCAGGGTCCACCCTTAATCCAGGCTGATGCCATCTTGAGACCCTTAAGTTAGTTACATCTGTAAAGACCCTCTTTTCAAAGGAGGCCACGTTTTGTGAGGTTCTGGGTGGCCATGAAGTCTGAGGGCACCATATCCACCCCACCGCAGGAGCCTTCTATTTCTAGCGTCATCAGTGAGAGCACGTTTACATGCTACAGGAACTCATTTCTTAGATTCTTGCCAACACAGTAACTTCCAGATATTTTAAAGTGAAAAATAAGCATTGGACTTCGGCCCACTCTTGGGAGCCCAGTCAGCGAAGAGAGGAAATCGGAGCTCTCAAGAAGAGCTAGTTCCCTGCTTCAGTCTTCTGTGAATATCATTTGCTCTGCAGTATAAACAGGTGCCTGATACTACAGTATGTTCACTGTTTGCTTGTGTGCCTGCCTCCATATACTCTCGTCTTTCCCCATAAGTTCAAAAACCACCTTCACCCAATACAAAACTCATGTCAATTTGGAGAGGAAAAAACAGTTCCATCTGCCTGGCCCTGCACCTAGCTTACATAAGTATGTGAAACTGTTTTCTTCCTGACCTTGAGACACGAAATACATTAAAATATATTCAGGCTCACACTGTTGCAGCACTAAAAGGAATACTAATGAAGGTCTTTGCAAGGGTCTGGAATTTTCCTAATATAGGAGCCGGTTGCTGACTTAACGTTAATGGTTCTAGCCGGTGCTCTCAGCAGTATGGAGATCTTGAGATGCTCAGGGACCAACCTCGTACCTGTTTGCTGCCAGCATAGGCTACTTCAGGACTCTGGAATTCAGTAATGACTTCACACAGTTAATCCACTTCACTGCGTCCTTTATTCCATCCCCTTCTGTGTGTCAGGGATTAAAAATGGGTGCTTCTCATGCCACATGAGTGAGCCCTGCTGGGTTTGTTGGAATAGGCCCTGCCTTCCAGAACAATCCAAGCAGATAAGGTAGACCAGCAGACTTTTCCTGTAAAGAGCCCAGTAGTAAACATATTTGACTTTGCAGACCACACAGCCTCTGTTGCGGCTGCTCCCGCAGGGAGCCCCAGACAGCAGGGAGACGAGTGGGCATGGCTATGCTCCGATAAAGCTTTATTAACAAAAAATAGGTGGTTGGCCCTCAGGCTGAAGTTGGCCCACTGCTGCAGAAGACTGGTGATTTTTACCATTCTGGTTCCAGGGCTAGGGCTCTGCTTTGTAAATTTGGTGAGGGACACAGGTGAAGGGGACACATCTTCTCAGATGCCACTTTGCACTGGGCACTCCTTCTGGCCGTCTTTCTGAGCCTCAGCACCCCTGACACCATTTCTACCCTTGAACAATTCCCCAGGCCACTGAAAGCAAACAGGTTTTTTCTGGCATTGTGTTTGCATGTTTTTCTTTCCTGCCTTCCGCCTTTAACAGAATGCTTTTTATCTGGTGAAAGAGAAACCCACTGGGCTCGGTCAAGTGTTTGATTTCCTCTGCCCTCCTTAGAGCCACCTCTGCTAACATTTGTTGTTTTGTTTTTTTTTTAATCCCCCGAATAAAAGTTGTTTGTTTGTTTTTTTAAATATCTAATAACGATAAGTTTATCCAGAAATCTTCTGGAAGATGTCAGATGTGTAGTAGCAACACCTGAATTAGTCTTTTCAAAATCACTTTGTTTTCATTGAAATGCTTTGCAGCCACGTCATGTTGACTTCTGTACAATCAGTTGAATTAACGTGATTGTTTAAAACACCAAAGAGGAAAGCAGGCTGCCCTTCCTGGCAAGGCCTGGGGGAGCGCGAGGCATTGTTTTGCTGGGGCCCCTCCAGTTCAGCACCTGGCCTTGTACCCAGGACACAAGAAACACTCATACGGCTTGTGCTTTTCAGGGTCCAAACAGTCCCCCACGGATGTTGCTGAAGGTACCTCCTTCCTGATGCCAGAAATAGCGTAACACGGAACATAGGGGAGCCGGTGACCTCACGGCCTCCTCGCCCCATCCTTGGTTTTGCACACTCTTCCTCAGATTGCACACGAGGGAGCACAGCACCAGGTTCTCTCTTTAAGCAGTCACCTCCCAGCCCTGAGGCCACCCCTCCATCTGACCAGATTTCGCCCCTTCTCAACCCCACTTCGAAAAGCCGTTTCTGCCCACAAATCCAGGAGGCCTGAGCAGCAGCCGCTCTGACATTCAGGTCTCCTGCCGCCCTCTTGTACCTTTAAGAAACAAACAAGAACAAAACACTTGAACCATTTTCAGTGGCCAGGTCGGTGGCATTAAGTACACCTGCGTTGTGGCGCTACCGTCCCCACCATCCGTCTCCAGAAGGTGAGCGAGCATCTTCCCGAACTGAAACTCTGTCCCTTTTAAACACCGACCCTCCCCCCCACACACACACCCAGCCCCTGGCTCCCCCATCTACTCTCTGACCCTGTGGATGGGGTTTCACAGGGACTTGTAGAGGTGCGGAATCAGACACAATTTGTGTCTCTTCAACCCTGGCTTAGTTCACTGAGCAGAATGCCCTCAAGGTTCACCATGTTGTAGCAGGTATCAGAACGTCCTTTTTATTTTATGTTTTATTTGTTAAATTTTATTTACTTATTTATTTATTTAGTGGGGGGGAGGGGAGAGGGAGAGAGAGAGACTCCCAACATGGGGCTCGGTCTCCCGAACCGTGAGATCATGATCTGAGCCAAGATCAAGAGCCAGATGCTTAACCGACTGAGCCACCCAGGTGCCGATGAAACGTCTTCTCTTTAAAAAAAAAATTTTTTTTTTTTAATGTTTATTTTTGAAGGAGAGAGACCAAGGGGGAGCAGGAGAGGGCCAGAGAGAGAGGGAGACACAGAATCAGAAGCAGGCTCTAGGCCCCAGCTGTCAGCACAGAGCCCGACGCAGGCTACAAACTCTGAGATCGTGACCTGAGCCAGAGTCAGATGCCCAACTGACTGAGCCACCCAGGCGCCCCTTGTTATTTCCTGGCTTTAAAACTTAGGTCACCCTGGTGGGTGTGAGTCAGCTCCTCGTTGTGGTTCTGACTTGTGTGTCCCCGATGGTGGGTCCTGTCGAGCATCTTCCCTGGTGATTGCTGGCCATCCGTATTACCTTCTTCGGAGAAATGTCTGTTCAGGTTCTTTGCCGACTTTTGAACTGGGCTGTTTTCTTCATTGAGTCTTCGGGGTTCTTTACGCTAGCCTCACCTGACACCGTAGAGTCTTGCACGAACTGAAAAGCCAGCGTCAGACACCTGTCACCTTTGACATCCTGAGGCCCGCCACCAGAGGGCTGGCGCCTGGGAAGTGTGGTCCCAGGCCTGGGAAGGAAATGGAAACACTGCAGAGCAGCCGACTCGCCGTCTAAAGGGCGGGTTTATTAAAGAGGCAGCGGGAATCATTAGGAAGAAATCGTGCCCCACCAACCCCCTTTCCTCTTCTGGTGACAGGTAGCCCAGTTGAGCAGGGAGACGAGGCGCAGCATGTGGAAGTAGGAGGCATCTAAGCGGGTCCCTCACAGTGTTGTTGGGGCAGGATAACCCTGGGCTGGCCATGCTGCAGCCAGGCTCATAACTAGTGGGATGAACGTTCCGAAGGGTGTTAATTAGAGCACCACGGTCAGCTTAAAGGGAGGCTACCCCTGGGTTCCGTCCTCCGCTCTGCCCTGACTGGCCATGTGCTATGTCATTTAGAAAGATGAAGACGTATAAGGTTTATCACAGCTGGAGGAGACAGCCAGAGAGGGGAGCCCTCCTCACAATGTCGTGGAGTCAGGACCCAGAGATCTCTGAATCAGAGACTGAAGCAAGGTAAACGTGAGCGGGAAGACCACTTCAGTTCTGTGCCTGCCTCTAACGTCATCGCTTCCGGTCCCGGCGCTGTGGACGTTTGGGGCCAGGGGATTCTCTGTGGTGGGGCCGTCCTGTGCTTGGGTGGCTCGATGCCAGGGGCTTCTCCCGCCATTGTGACCATTGAAAATGTTTCCAGATGATGACACATGTCCCCTGGGAAACAGAACTCCCCCCCCCCCCCCCCC
>NW_027532882.1:900297-918908 GCF_008692635.1 Crocuta crocuta | reverse complement strand
CTCGTTGAGCACTACCAGTCTAAATGAGCAACTATGTAACCCCGGGATGGGGAATTAGGGCTGAATGACAGCCTACACGGGATTTCAGTGAATAACTGTAGTCTGAGCCAGTGTTTGTGATACAGCGATCCTACCCTCTTCTCCCCAGCCTCCAAGAGGAAATGGGTGTACTTAAATTAGGCCCTTCTGGTACCAAAACAGGCACAGCCAGGGCCCTAAGGATAGTTTGTGTCTCATCCCAAGAGCTCTGCAAAGCAGTCTCCCTAAGCCTGGCCTCAGGTCTTGGGTAGATTTCCCTCTCTTGTCCAGACCCCTCTCCTGAGCGCCAGCCTCCCGCATCAGCTGCTGCCTGTCATCACCTTGAGCCCCCAGGGCAGCTTGGGTGTCTCCCCGCAGAATTCAAACTCCCCACCTCTCCCCACTCCCGGCCCCCATCTCTGCCCTTGCTGGGTCATCCGTGTCCAGTCCCGAAGCCCTCCTCACCCGTCTCGCTGCGTCGCCCTGCATCCCCTGCAGGCTTCTCCCACACCACAGCCACTGTTTCCAGAGGCGAATGTGCTCAAGGCCCCTGTGCATAAACCTGCCAGTGACTTCAATTTCAAGGATACAGTATAAACCCCAAGGATCCCAAAGGCCTGTGATGGAACCCTCGTGCGCAGGCTGTCCCCTCCACTTGTTTCATGTCTCATTTCTCTGACCGACCCCAGACCGGGTCTCCTCTGCCGCTTCCTTCAGCAGATATTTATGGAGCATCCACCCTGTCCCGGGCCTTGTGCCGACAGTAAACAACAAACAGAGCCCCCCTCGTGCGTGGAGTTTCCTAGCTAAGGAAACAAACACCGTTCAGTGTGTGTGGATTCCATATTTATGAAGTCACCCACTGGCTGCAATTTACCGGCAACCCCGAAGTCAATACTCAGAACGCTTTCTTGGACATCGGACAACACGCAGAACGGCAAAACATAACGTGCATCTTCTCTCGCCACCTCCTTGTTGGAGTTCCTTCTAGAAACACGTCCTTTTTACAGGGTATCCAGTGCCACGTTTTGTGCATTTTTGTGCTTTTTTTGTTGGTGGTTTTGCTGTTGAAAACGGCCCCCAAGAATTACGCTGTGCAGAGTTCCTGAGCACAGGAAGGCCGTGCGGAGCCCTCAAGGAGAAAATACACGTATCAGGCAAACTTCACTCAGACAGTGTTTATGGTGCAGCATGGATGTTAAGTAACTGAAACACACAGAAAACAGGGTTCTGTGTGGATGGGCTGATGAAAATGGAATCAGAATCCCCTAGAGGCGGTGGCTCAGCGTTTACTTAGTGTAGACAGCCTTTCTAGATGTACCTGCCACAAATCTGGCGCGTCGACTGTCAGGAGAGGGCGAGATCCTGTGATGTTAGGACTCAGATGGTCTGGTCCTTGTGGGTCCCAGGGTGTGGGTCCCAGGGTGTGGGAAGGAGAGGAAGTGGAGACCGTGGGGGTGTGTCTTTGGCCCAAATACCTGTTTCCTGGGGGCCTTTCCCAGCACTGGGGATCGAGAGACCTCCCAGCTTGGGCTTCCAGCCCATTCCCTTCCCTTCTGCACTGCCCGGTGTCTTCTCCCCAACCCACACTCGTTCCTGCGCCCCACACCCAACGGCAGCCCGCGGAGCCCCATCCCTAGTAAAGGAACGGCCGGTCCCCAGCGGCCACAGCCTGATTCTGGCGCAGAACTTGCGCCCCCAGGCTTCTCCAATCCACCCTCCCCCGAGCCCCTTTTCACTTGAGACTCATTCTGCAGAGCCATTGTGCACAGTGTGTACACACACACACACACACACACATTTAGCCTGGAGCCTGCCCAGGTACCTTTACCTTGTCAACGTTTTTTGAACCACAGGTGCTGCAAGGCGGGTGGCTGTCGCAGGACGGAGCGCAGCCCCCGGCCCGGATGCGGCCCGTGCCCACGTGTCAACTGACCGGAAAAGGTCGGCATTTTTTTTTTTTAAGTTATAAATCTTAAATGCTTTATTTAACTTAGAGTAGATAAATGTATTTTTTTTAAAGATTTTTTTAAAGTAATCTTTCCACCCAACATCAGGCTCAAACTCACGACCATGAGATGAAGGGTCCACCTCCTGAGCCAGCAGGCGCCCCGATAAATGTACTTTTATTTGTGAATCTTTTGGTGTCCTACAGCCTTTCCTTTGAGAATAGAAATCCCTGTCATCTTTCTTGCTTCAAACCAGACCCATTGAGGGGCGTAGGCTGACTCAGGCTATAGAACGTGCAACTCTTTTTTTTCTTTTTCTTTTTTTTTTTTTACATACCATAATGTTACATTTATTTTCTTTTTTTTTTTTTAAGTATAGTTTATTGTCAGGTTGATTTCTCTTGATCTGAGGACTGAGATTGAAGCCCCACGCTGGGTATAAAGATTACTTATAAAATCCAGGGAAAACCCAAAGCCTTATGAACGTTAAACACTCCTAGGTTCTACGATGGGGTTCCCTGCATTTGGGCAGGAGGGTGGGTGTTGTTCGACCCATCACCTTCTTTCATCAGATGACACTTTGGTTTGCTTGTTTTTAAAGCACTTGCTTGTGAGTTTTAGAAACACTAGATGTTTTGCACTGGTGGTTCAAGAGTTTAAGTAGCATTTTGTTGTCACAGAATGTGTGTGTGGTAGCAAGCATTACAGGCAAAGGCAACTCCGGAAACGACTAGAAATGGCTCTAGTTGGGGCGCCTGGGGGGCTCAGGCAGTTAAGTGTCCAACTTTGGCTCAGGTCATGATCTCACGGTTTGTGGGTTCAAGCCCCGCGTCGGGCTCTGTGCTGACAGCTCGGAGCCTGGAGCCTAATTCAGATTCTGTATCTTCCTCTCTCTCTCTGACCCTCCCCTGCTCACACTGTCTCTTTCTTTCTCTCTCTCTCTGAAGAATAAATTTAAAAAAAAAAAAAAAAAGGAAAGGGCTCTAGTTAAGCAGATGTTTGCAGCCTCTTCCTGAGTTGTGTGCCTGGGTAGGGAGGAGGCTTCGGTTGTCAGGGTGGACCCATTAGATGCAAGTTGCTTAAGGATGTACCTGTTCGGGGCACCTGGGTGGCTCAGTCAGTTAAGCGTCCGACTTCGGCAGTCATAAGTCATGATCTTGCAGTTCGTGGGTTCGAGCCCCTCGTCGGGCTCTGTGTTGACAGCTCAGAGCCTGGAGCCTGCTTCGGTTCTGTGCCTCCCTCTCTCTCTGACCCTCCCCTGTTCACGCTGTCTCTCTCTCAAAAATAAATAAAACATTAAAAAAAAAAAAAAGAATGTACCTGTTCACCCAGGACAAAGAGCAGAACCGCTCGTAGCAAAACATGGTTTTTACTAAATACCATTCTTCAGAATCTGTCTTCAACTACTCTCATCTCATTTCCCCCTTGAACGTTCTGGCTATTTCTACACATGGATTGCCCCCGAATAGATATTCCCAGGTTTGACTGTCACCCTGTATTTTCAGCTGTGTTCGGGACTTGTGACCTAATGTCCTGGGGGCATTTCAGAGCAACTGTGGTGACAGCTCCCTGGCTTCTTCCAGGCCCAGCCCGTGAGGGCACCACGCAGTGGCCCAAACCAGATGTCTCTGTCTTCCCAGGCTCCTGCAGCCAGCCACCCCCTGCCCTGGCACGCAGACCACTGGATGGTTCCATCCCTCTGCTTCCTCTGGTCACTCACCATTCTGTCTAGGAACGCACATCTCATCGTGCGTGTCTTTCACTTGAAATCCCCCATGATTCCCCATCAGGAAGTCACAGGGCCCTAGAGTGACACGGGAAACACCACACACTCCCATGCCCCCTGCCTGCCCTCCCTGCAGAGGCCCCCACCACCCTCCCCTGCAGTGGCTTTCCTCTTTCCTTCTTTTCTCTTAATGACCTCCTACTCATCCTTCAAAACCCAGTGCAGATGACCCCATAACCTTCCTTCTGCCCCGCCCCCCCCACCAGGAAGAATGACTCATCTCCCTCGCTGGGACACTCCCAGCTCCCAGTACTAGAAATCCCATAATTATTTGCTAACATGTCACCTTCTTGATCACCTGGGCTCCTTGGGGCCGGGGCTCTGTCTCATCCCGACACCATTATTCCTGTGGAAAGTGTTTTTTTATGCTTCCTAAACAGATTTGCAAACTTTTTACGTATTATTATTTTGTGGGACACCTAGCCCTTTCATAAGCCATGACCGCCGGCACAGTGCAGGGCTCTGGGAGAAGCTAAGCCCCAGTTTCCCCACTTGCCAGTGTGTTAAGATTCCATGTATTCGGGTATTGAGCCTGGTCCCACGGGCTTGTCTGTGTTCAGGGAAAAGCTGTTCATCTTTCTTTAGTTAGGCGCTTGGATATTAGGGGCGGGCATGAGGAAGCCACCATTTGGCCTCCTTGCCAACTACACTCTTTAGATTTACTTCCTCACTGAACCCTCCTTGGAGCCCTGTGAGGTGGGAGCCATTTACTCTTCTGCACAGATGATCAAACAGCCTCAGGGGCAGCACTGGTAAGAGCAGGTGACAGAGTCCAGGTTCAAACTCCCGTTCTTCCTGACCCCGGAACCCATGTTCTGGAAGAGAACAGTCATGTACCAGGATGTCTCTGGTTCTGCAAGCCCACACCTGGGGGAAGAAACCGAATCGGGGAGCTTACATAACCTCATAGAAGCAGGCATCAGAAATTGTTACCATCTGCTTTGAGCTTTTTCACAAACTCGCATTTTGAAATAAAGGTAGATTTATGGAAGAGCTTTAGAGAGATTGTGCAGAGAGTTCCTATACACACCCTGCACCCAGCTTCCTGCTAATGCTGACCTTTATTATTATGATAAAAGTCATGCGAGCATTGCAGCAGATTTGGAAGCTAGAGAAATGACAGAAACACCCATAATCCCACACAACTACAGTGAGTCATCTTTCTGTCTCTGTCTGTAATGAAAGGTTGTCCCCGGTGGTGCAGTCCTTTGGAAAAGCAGTTTGGTGACAGCAATCTAACATCGTGAAACACGTCTAACCTCTGCCTCTTTGAGTCACTTTCCTGTCTCTTTGAGACTCGCGTCCAAAATCGACATGAGTTGAATGTCTGCCCACAGCAAGGCGGGAAAGTAGAACTTAGGAAAACCAGAGCAACGTGAGAAAGTGACACACGTGTCTGATCGCTGTGGTTGATGAACTTGAACGCCCGCACGGGTACAGACCAGGGTGCAGAGACACTTGTGAGTGATGGAGACAATATTGATTCGTTTCCTTTTTTTTTTTTTTTTAAACATTCAAGTTCACTCTTGTACTGCTCATTAAGACGGGTCACCTTCAGGTAACAATGACATAGGTGACATTTTTCTCATGTGCCCTTATCAGTGTTTCGTGAGGACTGTTTCTCATCAGCCAGGAATCTTTGCAGGTGAAGAGTTCCTACGCCATTCTGTGCCTCGGGACCTTAACATGCAGCAGCTGGATTTACGCCCAAGAATGTTCTCCCTTGTTCGCTTTTCTTCCTTCCCCTAAGATGACTCATCTGTAGCAGTTTGCCTTAGTTAATTCTTATCTTTATTGAACAAGGACCATTTAGAGAAATGCCACCTTAGTATTAGACATTACTTTGCAGAAATGCCTTATTTACCAATGGTAAATGATGGTCTCCCTTCCCCCCCCCCAAAAAAAGCCTTGAAATTAAGGTTTATTAAGAATAAGAATTCACCCCTAGGCGGCGGTATAGGGGGTACTTAATTGACATCTGGCTGTTTGGATCCTAAAACCTAGCTCTCTGCCTGCCTTTCCCATCTCAGCCTCGTTTTCCCTCTTACGCAAAATCAGAGTGACACTTTCCTGCACCTGTCACAGAGAAGATGCTAGACTGAGGGAGCATTAGAACAGAACAGGTCACTTCTGCTGGGATAGAGGCCTGGCATTAATATTTCCGGTAAGTGACAGACCATGAGGTATCCCTGACTCTTAGACGTTCCAGAGGGAGAAGCAGCTTATACTTGTGGGGTGTCGTTACCACAGACCCCGAGGCTTTCTTTAGTGTGATAGCAGAGCAGTTGGATCATGGGCCCCCTTGCGGTGTTGAAAGGTTCTGAAGCGCTGCCTTCTGCATCTCAGAGGAGCGCAACTCAGAGAATTCCAGGGCTGGAGGAGGCGACGGGAGATCGGGCCCTGCTCTTGGGGGGTTAGGGAGGAGAACACCTACTGTCCCCTCATTTCTTCTTTGATAGGCGGGCGGCCGCGAGGCCTGTAACCCCGTAACCCCACCTCCAGGCAAATAACGTGGTTCTGCCCAGCCTTCCTGCAGACACACGACNAGGCAGGGGAGCAACAGCCCCACGGAGACTCCAGGACAGCAGCGGGCAGGGAAAGGTCCCCTGCGGAGTGTGGGGGGCAGAGGCCGGTGCCGTCGGGGCAGGAGCCCGATCCGCAGACAGTGTGTCTGGGGGTAGAGAAGTGTGTGATGTCCCGGAGGCAGAGGAGTCCATTAAGCCATGAGCCGTGGGGATTGACCTTGCTCCCTTCCTGACCGTGTCCTCCCCACACCTTCCAAGCAGAATTGCATGGAGCTTTTTAAAAAATCCCCCCTGAGGTAATATCCCTGAAGGCCGCAGGGTGCCCTCACAGTGAGGTAGCAGCCCTCGCCTCTGGGTGCCCTCCCCCCGCCTCTCCTCCGTCCACCCACCGCCCTCCCATGAGGTCTGTGTACCGAGCTGGGAGCGGCCTATCCCCACACATAGATCAAAGCAGTGCTGGCATCCAGAGATGAGTGACACATGACCCTTGCCCTCCAGGAGGCCAAGGTTCAACGAAGCATGAGGCAGTGTGATAAAAGCCATAACCAGTAGTGCGCACAGGGGCAGAGGAAGGCACAGGAGGGCTAGGCTGTAGGGGGAGGTGGGAAACAGGAGGGGCGACCCAGAGGGACTCTGGCTGGCTGGGGGGGGGGGGGGGTGCTGCACACCTGGAGTGCTCAGTAGAAGTCCATCGAACACAGGCTGAAGGATCTGAGGATCAGACCCTCAGCCCCACTTGAAGCCCCAGCCCAGCGCTGTCCAGTAAGCTGGAGATACGGCGCTTGGCCCAGCAGACACTGGCCTGTTCTCAGGAGGCTTCCGGCTGGCGGGGAACGCTGACGGCCTGTGCGGTGCCGCAGGCAGTGACACCGAGGAAACATGGGGCAGGGGACCCAGCTACTAATACGAATTCAGCCCAAGAACGTATCCAGTACAGATGAAGTATTTCGCACATCCGTCCTTCTGTTTTAGTTACTGACTCGGCGAAACGTCGGCAGCACCCCAGGAACGTGCCGCTGGAGGAAGGTTCCTGTCCAATAAGTAGTTTCACAGCCCTTGCAAAAGATTTCTGTAAGAAAGAAGTTGTAAGCGGCCCCTGAAGTGTACCTCGCAGTGTGGTGAGATGTTAGTGGCATCACCTTAAGCGGGAAGGCAGGGTGCAGAATCGTGGATCCGCCTGTGTGTTAGGTGGAACCGCATGAATTGTTGTAGGTTGTAAGCGGTTGTTTGTTAGCAATGGTCCCACGTGAATGGAACTAATAGAAATAAGAACGGAATGGAATGCGCTGCAACAGGAGTAGCGGTTTTCTCGGGTTTGTGAAATACTGGGTGGCTGCTCTTTCCTTCTTACTTGACACTAGAGATTCCTCACCTGCACTAGCCCCACCCCTTGTGCTGTGAGCCTCACAGAAGAGCCTGCTCCACACCCGCTCCTCCAACGACCTGCCCTCCCAAGGACCATCCTTGGGTCCTCTTCCCTGGCCAGTGTCCCCATTCTGACACTCTCCCTGCCAGGTGGTAGTTGGGACCCCTTGGTTGTTCAGGCAGCCTGCAGGCCTGCTGCTCTGGGCCCACCTGCACCTGACCCTCCCTGGTGCTTGTCAGCGTTCAGCATATGGCTGCCATCCTGGCCTGCGTCACAAGGAACCAGCCACTCACTGAGCTGGGCCTGGGCCTGAGCTAAACCCCAGGGCAGGCGTGGCTGGCCATCACGCTGATGTTGATGCGGTCTAAGGTGACCCAGCCCGGTGACCCCGCACCACTGATTTATGGAGCCCGCTGCTGGGGGCCCCACCCCCACCATCTTTGTGAGTCTCTTGACTCAGTTTCCTTCATTGTAGCCGGTCGAGTTTTGTGTTAACTCATCTCCCTGCCTTCGTTTCCACACATAATTTGTAGCAGTTCGTCTACTCCAGGTGACCTTGACCAGCAAGCCATCTGCCACGGGGCCATTACCCAGCTCAGGTGTGCGTGCGCGTGCCCAGGAAGTTCAAAGTCGCCCGACCTGTATGTACTCAGCTAGTTCGTACTTCTCCCTCAGGTTTACAGGGGTGACCTGTGGGATTCAGCAGCACCTCGCTGGGATCCCCGGAGCGGGTGTCTACCCCATCTGCCCAGCACGCCCGGCGCCTCCCGGGACAGGCCACCCACCCACTGTCACAGCTGTAAACACCCCTCTGTCTCCTCCACACTTGGGCTGCGAAGCACAGCTCTGCATTTAGTCCTTTTTTTTTTTTTTGGCCACAAGTTAGCATTGAGTTTTTAAGGTTAATTTCTTCTTTTGCGAACCACGGCCACTTTGCCCCCGTGCCGCCTTCGTCACCTCTGTCCTCCCCGGCTCCCCGGAGCTGCCACATACAGGCACACGGGCTCGCCACGAATTGTCGTCAGGTCTGAGGCGAACTTCTGGTCCAGCGGTTTTACTTTGTGCAGGTTGTGCCGAGCGGCTGCCGTGGGCCAAGCACCGAGAAGCCAAGGTTAGCGACGCGTCCCGCTCCCCCTCCTCTTACCTTCCTTCCTGCCCTTCTGAGCACACATCTCTGACCCTTCCTGATGAAAGGCGGGGTGCCTAAGTAACAGAAGCTCATTTCTCACAGTTCTGGTGGCTGGCGGTTCAAGGTCCAGGTGCCAGCAAAGTTGGTTTCTGGTGAGAGCGCTCTTTATGCCGAGAGAGGGGTGGAAGGAGGGCGGCCTCTGGCTCTTCTGTGAGGACGCTGATGCTGTCAGATCATGGCCTTGCCCTTATGTTCCCATTTAACCGTAACTACTTTCTTGGAGATCCCGTTTCTAAATGGCCACGCTGGGGGTTAGGGCTCTGACACACAGATTGTGGAGGGACGCAGACACATTCAGCCCATAACATGGATGAACCTTGAAAACAACGTCATGCTAAGTGAAGTAAGCCAGGCACAGAAAGACGAATTCCGTGTGATTCCACTTGCGTAAGGTCGGACAGACTGGTAAGAGAGAAGGGAGGAGGGTGGTGGGCGCCGGGGCTGGAGGGCGGGACGTCGTGGTGGTTACACACATTGTGAATGAGTTTAATGCTGCTGGATTGTACACGTAGAATGGTCGAGAAGATAAATACTCCGTACATTTTAGTATAATACAAAATAATAATAAATACCTAAGAGAAAGAAAAAGGGAGAGCCAGCAATACCCAGCCCCCTGGGGTCTGGGAGAGACCCCAGCTTGGCCAAGGACAGCACTGCTATGAGAGGCCAGATGGGCCCCAGAGGTCTTGCACCAGCAGGAGGGGGACAGAAGGTGACAGCCCAGACCAAGGTCCTTGGTTTCGAGCCTGCTGAGCCGAGCCCAGGGCCAGGTGGTAACTCTCTCGACCAGGGTCACTCCCTAAATCCCCGCATTTGCCCATTTGTTTTGCACGGTGGCCCCTGGAGGGGCTGCCGCACAAAGTCCCCAGGTCCCCTCCCAGGAGAAGGTCTTGCCGTGCCCAGCTCTCCGGAGGGTGCCCACATCCTGTGAATTGCTCACTTTATCTCCTCCTGTTTTCTCACCGACTCTTACATCCATCGTCATGTCTGTCTCCCCAGATTGAGGTAATTTGCTGTGAGGCCCTTGGGCAGTGTCTCTTTTCCACAGTAACCCTCTCTGAACATTTCCAAGCAGACTTTCTCATAAAGAGCTATTCCCAGACCCTCCCACTTGGCCTGCAGAACTGCCTTCCGAGGTCTGGGTTGCATGGGGTCCCGCACCTTCTCCAGTAATCCTTTCTGGGAGGCCATGCCCTTGGCCTCCCAGCAGTGAAGGGAGGGGAGGAGGAGACAGGTGCTTGTTCTTTCCGCTGAGGCGTCTGGGGGGAATAGGCGTTCTGTGTGTTGATTGATTCTAATGTTTCTTTGTTTTTGAGAGAGAGAGACAGAATTGGGGGTGGGCACAGAGAGAGAGGGAGACGCAGAACCCGGAGCAGGCTCCTGGCTCTGAGCCGTCAGCACAGAGTCTGACGCGGGGCTCAAACCCATGAACTGTGAGATCATGAACTGAGCCAAAGTCGGGCGCTTCACTGACTGAGCCCCCCAGGCTCCCTGAGAGTTCTACATTTAAGTGCGTTCTTAGGAATCATGGTTTTATTCATTGTTGGGTGCTGTGGGCTGCCGAATTGTGTCCCCCTCCCCAAAATTACCGTGTTGAAGTCCTGGCCCCCAAAGTGCTGGTGTTTGGAGGTGGAGCCTTTGGGAGGTCATTAGATTAAGATGAGGTCACGAGATTAAGCCCTTGTAAGAGGAGGCCGAGAGAGCTTGCTCACTCTCTCCCCACCCCTNTCGTGGCTCACGACATAGAGCGCCTCTTCATGTGCTTTTTTTACCATCTGTATATTTTCTTTGAAGATGAAATGCATCGTCATCTCTTCTCATTTTCTAAATGGGTTGTTTGTGTTCCTATTGTGGAGTTGTGAGAGCTCGTTCTATATTCTATGTGCTAATGCTTTGGCAGATGGGTGGCCTGTGCGCCCATTTGCTCCCATTCTCTAGCATGACGAACCAAAGTTTCCTATTAGGATGAGGTCAGTTAGAGATTTGTGTGTGTGTGGATCAGACTTTTGGTGTCTTATCAAAGAACTCATCATGAATCAAGCCGTAGTTCCTGAAGACTGTATCCCTTGTTAGAGGTGAAATGTTCTATAGCGTTTGTTACATTTTCCATTTCAGTCTGGCCCACTTGGAGTTCCTGTTTGTAAAAGTTCAGGTCAGGGTTCATTTTTATTCCCTAGACACGCTGGCATTATTGTCCTTTCCGTTTTTCACTTCCGGAATGATCCACAGAGTAATACAGACTATTTTGTAGCATTATAACCCATGTGTCCTGTATGGTATCCATGCTAAAAGCATACGTTTGATATTAACATTATTCTTTTGCTGTGATGGAGGGATTTTTTGAACATAGATCTTAGAATCACTCGCTTTTTTTTTTTTTAACTAGAGAGAGGACATGAGCAGGGGCAAGGGGCAAAGGGAGGGAGGAGAGAGAGAGAGAGAGAGAGAGAGAGAGAGAGAGAATCTTAAGCAGGCTCTACGCTCAGCGTGGAGCCCAACTTGGGGCTAGATCCCACAACCCTGGGATCGTGACCTGAGCCAAAATCGAGAGTCAGATGCTTAACGGACTGAGCCACCCAGGCGCCCCAGGATCACTCACTTTTAAACATTATTTCTCAACTTATAAAACCATTTCACTCCAGGAGCAATTAACTGTGGGTGGTGGCATTATGGATTATTTCTACTCTTATGCCTTTTCGTGATTTCTAAGTTTTCTACACACATAAGAAAATAACCTCAATTTTTTTTTTAATAGTGTTTGTTGGGTTTAACGTAGTTTGGCAGTAGAAGGCTTGTGAATTATTATTATTATTGGGTAATATCAGGTTCAGGAAGAGTATTTTTTCTGGCTCACACTTACCTTCTAAGCCCCAAGATGCTTTTTTCCCCGCTTTGCCCCCTGAGGCACGGGGTTAAGGTTTTCTGTTGTGTTTTGCCTTTTTTCTTCTATAGGCTGCTCCTCCTTTCTGCTGCCTTGATTGTGTAACATGGAAATGAGGCTGGGCAGAGAAATCAATGAGTTGTCTCGGCATCGATTTAGTCAATTCTCAGGTGGCCGAAGAGCCAGGAACTGTGAACCGAAAACTTCATCTTGTCTCAGGTTTTCTTAATTGTCTCTCGAACACTCGCCCGAAGCCGGTGCTTGCTAGAACTCTCCAGAGACAGACCCCAGTCTCAGCCTGAAGGAAAAGTCTGCGTGGAGACAAAGAGTGGGGGCAGGGACAGGGACACAGGACCTCAGGAGAGATGAGAAAAGTGGCCGTCATTTTGAAGCCAGGCTTTTGAAACCGCTCTGCAGCAGGGGAAGGCTGTTCCCGCCTAAACATGCCACTTGGCTGGTCCCTTTGTACGACCCTTTGCAGAAAACTGGGGGGTCTTCTGTGCCAGGGCGCATCTGCCTTCCTGGTGAGCAGCTGGAGGGATCTGCCACTGAAAATACAAAATTCCTGCTGGGTGGCTCATGCGTTGAGCGTCGGACTCTTGATTTCAGCACAAGTCATGATCCTGGGGTTGTGGGATCAAGCCCTGCGTCGGGCTTCGCACTATTAACGGAGCCTGCTTGGGATTCCCTCTCTCTGTCTCTGCGCCTCCCTTGCTCACCCACTTTCTCTCAAACAAATAAGCTTTAAAAAAAAGGTTTTTTGGGGGGCGCCTGGGTGGCTCAGTCAGTTAAGCATCCAACTTAGGCTCGGGTCATGATCTCACGGCTCGTGGGTTTGGGCCCCACATTGCACCCTGTGCTGATGACTCAGAGCCTGCTTCGGATTCTGTGTCTCCCTCTCTCTCTCCCCCTCCCCCATTCACACTGTGTCTCTCTCTCTCAGATATAAATAAACATTAAGAAAATTTTATTAAGAAAAGGGTTTATTTTTTCCTTTTTATTTCTATTCAAGTTAGTTAACACACAGTGTCGTCTTGGCTTCAGGAGCAGAACCCAGTGACTCATCTCTTACATAGGACACCCAGTGCTCCTCCCCAAAGTGCCTCCTTCATGCTCGTCACCCACTTAACCCATCCCCCGCCCCTCTCCAGCAACCCTCAGTTCTCTGTATTTAAGAGTCTCTTACAGTTTGCCTGCCTCTCTGTTTGTATCTTATTCTTCCTTCCCTTCCCCTACGTTCATCTGTTGAGTTTCTCAAATTTCCGGAACAAAAAAAAAAAACTTTTTAAGTTAAGAGCTGGATACTGAAATGTTTAGACATGATGCAGTTGCACACTTAGGAGTCTACAGCGTAGTGTGAACGTGACTTTTATATGCACTGGGAAAGCAAAGCGTTCATTGGACCCGCTTTACTGTGGTGGGTCTGAAACCAAAGCCCCAGTGTCTCCGAGGTGTGTAAGTAGGGTCGTGAGATCTGTCACACAAGCTTAGTCGTCTGATTGGCTCACAGAGACCACTCTTCAAGCCACCAAGACAGAACAGGTTTTAAAAAATAATCCTCACAGGGCACCTCGGTGGCTTAGTCAGTTAACTGTCTAACTCTTCATTTCAGCTCCGGTCACGATCGTGTGGTTCCTGAGTTCCAGCCCCATGTCGGGCTCTCTGCTGTCAGCACAGAGCCTTGTTTGGATCCTCTGTCTCCCTCTCTCTCTTTGCCCCTCGCCCACTCACTCCCTCTCTCTCTCTCAAAAATAAACGTTTAAAGAACGATCATCAGGACTGGGGCACCTGGGTGGCTCAGTCAGTTAAGCGTCCAACTTCGGCTCAGGTCATGATCTCACAGTCTGTGGGTTCGAGCTCTGCATCGGGCTCTGCGCTGACAGCTCGGAGCCTGGAGCCTGCTTCGGGTTGTGTCTCCTTCTCTCTCTCTCTCTGCTCCTCCCCCACTTGTGCTCTCTCTCTGTCTCTCAAAAATAATAAATGTCAAAAAAAAATTTTTTTAAACACTCATCATGAGAACAGGCTGCAATATGTGTTGCTGAGAACAGCATGTATTTTTTCCTCTGCCCAAAGAACTTTTCCTGTTTTCTCTGTTTGCCTCTCATTTTTGCTCCCGCCTCTTCCCGGGTCCCCTCGTAGAAATGGCTCTGTGGTATAGTCTGTGGCGCGCCGCCAGCTGGATCGATGGCCCCTCTCAACAGGGGGCAGGCGGTGCTAATTAGGCTCCGATGCCTCTGATGCCTCTTCCCTTCTTCCCCAGCAGGGTGAACGCGAGCAGGGTGCACGCAGGCTGTGTGCACACAGCGCCAGGCAGCCGGGCTCGCCCTGCTCTGCGGCCCGGCCTAGCACCGCGCCACCGCCCATCTGTCCCACCGCTGCTGTCTGGTTTAGGGAGACGTGAGGGCAGGACGAACACACACTTCCTGTGTCCCCAAGCCAACAGCACAGTGACTGACTCCCACCATGTATTCTGCTCCCGCAGAAAGATGGCTGTCCCCTCACGGGGCTTATTTGTTGTTTCACGGCTTTACGGAAGGGCACCTGGGCGGCTCAGTCTGCTGGGCGTCAGACTCTGGATTCCAGCTCAGGTTCATGGGTCCGAGCCCCACGACGGGCCCTGCGCTGACAGCTCAGAGCCTGGAGCCTGCTTCTGATTCTGTGTCTCCCTCTCTCTGCTCCTTCCCAGCTTGTGCGTCCACTCTTTCTCTCTCTCAGAAATAATAAATGAATAAACTTTAAAAAGATACAGAATAAAAAGACATGATTGGAGCAGCTGGTCTGTGGCAGAGCCACCCATCCATGTCTTGATCAGGCAGTTATTTCCGTGGCTGTGCATTTTCTAGAAAGACTCGATTAGCAGTTGTCTATCCCTTACTTTAAAAGTCTTTTAAGTGGTGTGAGAGGAACAGTGGTTAGTCCCTCCTGGGGAGGAAGAATGATTTATCTCCATAGAGGCAATATTGCTGCCAAATGTTCAGCTTTCTGTTTTTCTGTAAGAAGCCCCCCAGCTCGGATACTTTGGGGAGTATGTGTGTAGTAAGTCATAAGGAAGTACAAAGAGTATCAGTGCTCTCAAGAGATACCAAGTGTATTTGAGCAAACAAGGGTGTTCTACAATGTAATAATAATTTCTCAGTCAACAACGTTTCTGAAGTACAGTCAACCCTCATCTATTCCCGGATTCTGTGTTTGCAAACTTAACTTCCTCGCTGAAACTTATATGTAACCTGGGGGCGCCTGGGGGGTTCAGTGGGTTAAGCATCCAACTTCGGCTCAGGTCATGATCTCAAGCCCTGTGTCGGGCTCTGTGCTGACAGCTCAAAGCCTGGAGCTGCTTCGGATTCCGGGTCTCCCTCTCTCTGCCCCTCCCCTGCTCATGCTCTGTCTCTGTCTCTCTCAAAAGTCAATAAACATTAAAAAAAAAAAAAAAAACTTATACGTAACCCCCAAATCAATACCTGTGGGGCAGTCACAGTCACGTGAAGATGTGTACAGTGAAAAAGACAAAAAGACAAGTCCCCCAACATGCGCGTTCCCATCCAACCCGGTGGCGCTCTGCCTTCTCGTTTCATCCCGTACTGTAAGCAGGCGTCCTTTCTGCAGTGTGCTTAATGCCGTGTTTTTCACATTTTTCACATTTTGTGCTCTCTGTAATGACCCCCGGTGGGGCACCTGGGTGGCTCAGGCGGTTAAACTCTTGACTTTGGCTCAGGTTCAAGCCCCACAGTGGGCTCTGCACTGGCAATGCAGAACCTGCTTGGGATTCTCTCTGTCTCTCTCTGTCCCTCCCTGGCTTGCGCGCTGTCTCTCTCTCAAATAAAAATAAACAGGCACCATGCTGGGGTGCTCTCAGCCATCACTAAATGCAGAAAAGCTGTGATGCATCTTTTGGAAGAATTGCATGTGTTAAATACACTCCCTTTGGCCATGAGTTGTAGTCCTATTGACCTTGAGTTCAATGGTAAGAAGCCAACAGCATGTATTAACCAAGGTGTCTTTCAAGAGAAGCACACCTAAAGCAAGGTTGCATGTTGATGGGTTGGTGACAGCGTGTGCAAAGGTCCCCAGGAGCCTGGCCTTGTGGCTTTCCCCGGAGCGGCGATTCGGCGTTGGCTAGTCCAGCGTCCACTGCAGCTTTGTGGGACATCACTGCAGGGAGTAGTGAGAGCCTGCTGCAAGGTGGTTTTGTTTTGTTTTGTTTTTTTATCTTGAAATCGCTTAAGATTCACAGGAAGTTGCAAAACTAGTACAGAGTCTCAGCTACCCTTCACCAAGCATCCCCCGTGAGGACAATCTAACGTGACCCTGGTCCGTGGTCGAGGCCGGGACACTGGCATCGGTACAGTGTGGTCTCCTCGGGGACAGACCCTGCCTGCACTCTTTCGTGGGGGGAAGAGAGTGAAGAGCCCTATGAAATGTTACTATCTGTGTGCAGAGCTCTGAGTAACTAACCCAGTACCAGCTGAGGCGCAGAAGTGGTGCATCCCAAAGAAACCATGACTTCCTTTAAAAAAAAAAAAAATACATAAACATAATGTTGACCATTTTAACCATTTAAAAAATTCTTTTTTTTAAGTTTTGTTTTGTTTTGTTTTGTTTGTTTTATTTCTAGGAGAGAGAGAGAGAGAGACAGCATGAGCAGGGGAGGGTCAGAGAGAGAGGGAGTCACAGACTGAAACAGGCTCCAGGCTCTGAGCTGGCAGTCAGCACAGAGCCCCACGCGGGGCCCGAACCCACGAACCGCGAGATCATGACCTAAGGCGAAAGTCGGACGCTTAACCAACTAAGCCACCCAGGCACCCCTTTTTTTAAGTTTTTAATCTTTATTTTTGAGAGAGAGAGCGTGAGCGGGGAAGGGGCAGAGAGAGAGGGAGACACGGAATCCGAAGCAGGCTCCAGGCTCTGAGCTGTCAGCACAGAGCCGACGTGGGGCTCGAACCCACAAACTGGGAGATCATGACCTGAGCCAAACTGGAACGCTCAACCAGCTGAGCCACCACCCAGGCGTCCCCATTGTAACCATTTTCAAGAGTACATTCCAGTAACATTAGCTACATTCACATTGTTGTGCAACCCCCCTCCCCACCATCCATCTCCAGAACTTTCTCATCTCCCCAAACTCTGTCCCCATGAAAGACGGACTCCCAGCCCCCGGCTCCCACCATCTATTCTCTGTCTCTGTGGACGGGACTCCTCTAGGGACCTCCTGTGAATGGATTCAGGAGGTATTCATCCTTTCCTGTATGGCTTATTTTGCTTAGCATGATGTCCTCAAGTTTTGTCCATGTTGTAGCAAGTGTGAGGATTTCCTTCCTTTTTATGGCTGAAAAATATTCCATAAAACAGTGATTTCTTGGCCCGTTTTGTGGGAGGCATTGCCCTCTGTTCTACTGGGGAAACAGTGATCAGAATAAATAAGTAAATTATATCGTATGTGAGAGAAGCCAGCTTACCATTCTTTCAGCTGAAATTCTGTCCCTTGTACCCCTTTGAGTGTCCCTAATCATGACCCTCAAGCCATGAATACCTCAAAGTATCTTCTCAATTATCAAGGAAGACTTGTTACTGTAGATTTAGTGTGCCCATCATTTATTAAAATTCTTGGGGACTAGTGATGCTCAGAAGATGTTTATGGTGACTTTTTCTCCTGCAGACTGTTTGGTTAAAGCAGAACGTTGGGCGCCTGGGGGGCTCAGTTGGTCAAGCATCTGACTTTGGTTCAGGTCATGATCTCCCAGTTCGTGAGTTCGAGCCCCATGTTGGGCTTCTGTGCTGACAGCTCAGAGCCTGGAGTGTGCTTCCAATTCTGTGTCTCCCTCTCTCTCTCTGCCCCTTCCCCACTCATGTTCTTTCTCTCCTCTCTCTCTCTTTCTCTGTCTCTCTCCCTCCCTCTGTCTTTCAGAAGTAAACATTAAAAAAATTTATTTTAAAGCAGAGTGTATTTCACTTCAGGCAAGATGTCGGGTCACAGGAACAATCAGACAGCCAGGCAAAGGACGCATGTCAGGGTTGGTCCCATATTTGTACATCCAAGTCACAGTTGCCTGGGTGGGGTTTAAAGCGGTGTCGAAATGGCAGGAAATCCCCGCCCTGGACCACGGAGGCCCCCATGTAGGACTTTCACCCTTGTGAACAGGTGTCGTACGTGAGAGAGAGCCTCACCACCTTTGTCTTTACGATAATAGCAATTATTAGCCCCTTGGGATCATGACACCGGGATGTGTGAGGTCACTGACCAAATGTCACCCCCACCGTGCGGAGCCATGGTAGAGAATGAGTGGCCACGGACATGCGTTCCGCGTGGGGTACGGCGTCACACCGCTCAGTGCTGAAGCGTTAGCTGATAAGCTCTGACCGTTACTCCGGGACCAGAAGTGTCCTCTCCGACACGTACCCACCTGCGTGTTTCCAACCACCCTGGATTCCCACCCAAGTTAAAGCTTTCGGAATGCCGAATCCCGCTGTGCAGAAAAGCTCTTAAGTACATTTTCCTTGAGTGCAGGTCCCTCAGCCGCCCCAAAGGTCACGGCCTGCATGCGGCAGAGAACCACAGTCCCCACTACTTCCCTTGTGTGACAAAAAAACATGAAGCCTGGCGGCGGGGGAGGCACCCGGGGGCTCAGTCCATTAAGCGTCCAACTCAGTTTCAGCTTAGGTCATGATCTCACAGTTCATGAGTTCGAGCCCCGCGCCGGGCTCTGTGCTGACAGTGTGGGGGGCCTGCTTGGGCTTCTCTCTGTCTCTCTCTGCCCTTCCCCTGCTCACTCTTCTCTGTCTCTCTCTCAAAAATAAGTAAACTTTTTTTAAAAAATGATACTTGGGTACCCTGGGGACTCAGGAACCAGGTCAGAAAGGCTAGCAGACAGATTTCTTCCTTTTTTTTTTTTTTTTTTTTTT
>NW_027532882.1:889286-900109 GCF_008692635.1 Crocuta crocuta | reverse complement strand
TTTTTTTTTTTTTTTTTTTTTTTAATGTTTGCTTGTTTGTTTGTTTTTTGATAGTGCGTATACAAGCTGGGCAGAGAGAGAATGGGGCAGGGTCCGAAGCGGGCTCTGTGCTGACAGCAGAAAGCCTGACGCAGGGCTCAAACTCCCGAACTGTGAGATCATGACCTGAACCAAAGTCAACCGACTGAGCCCCCCGGGTGCCCCCAGTCGCTCCCAGTCTCTCCCAGTCACTCCCAGACTTCTTCCTAACGTTGCTTTTTGTCCTCACCTGGAGTAGAGCTTTCGCTGTGGGTTTCCCCCTGAGAACGAATTAGCCAAGCAGCCCATCTCCGCTCAACTTGATTTGCCAAATTGGAGAGGGCAAGAGTTTGGCCTTCTGAGTTGCATCTTTCCGTCAGTGGGAAGTTGACCAGAGAATACACACATCCTCTCACCTCGGCTCCTTCATTAACGAGCAGATGAGTGTGAAGAACCCTTTGGAGACCCTGTCGTGTGTTAGGTTTGCAATCGTTGTGTAAAATAGGATCGGCACCTCTCGCCCGCCCTGGTGCTCAGATTGTATCCGAGCACTTACGGTCAGGGGCGCGTGTGGCGCAGTCGTGGCCTGCGGTCTCTGGGTCTCCGAGTCATCCTGACAGCGATCTCGGGTTAATTACAGCCGTGCGTGTGTTGTCGGCACGAGCACACCGAGCGCAGAGCCCTCGGTGATCTTAGATTATTTGCAGTGAATATAAACTGCTCTCCGCCTCTCACCCCCTGCCAGGAGGGAAGGGGTGTCGGGCTTTTTTGTTGTTATTTTACCGAAGGAGAAGATACTGTGCGATTTCCACACTCACTGGTCACAGTGGGGACCCATTTCCTGCCCTGCCGACCTGCTGTCTCAGCCAATACGGTAGGAGAAGGCGCAGCTTTACATTTCTAGAAGGCTCGCACGGAGGTATAAAAACAGCGTAGCCTGGCCCCGCGCCGGATCCCGGCGCCCGGACTGTGACCATGGGGAACACGCATTCCAAAGGCAGCGACAGGGATGGCGCCCTCCGTGGCTGCCCCGAGCTATCTTTCTATAGCTCTTTTCCTAGGAAATGGAGCGAGAACGTCTTTCTGGATAACGAGCTGCTGACCTCCAAGATCCTGTCTGTGCTGCGGCCGCAGTCGGAGAGGGGCTTCCGGACGGGCCAGCTCCGCTACCCTGCCCGCTTCCTCAGCACCAACTCCGTGTTTACCTCTGTCGCAGCGTCCCTGAAGGAGCACCCGAGGGCCACCCTCTTGTCGGATGGCAGCCCGGGCCTGTCCAGGAATGTCGGCATGACGGTCTCACAGAAGGGGGGCCCACAGCCAGCACCCAGTCCAGCGGGAACGGGGACGCAGCTCGGGTGAGTCGGGTCCCCTCTCTGCACCGCGTGCAGGGAGGGAGGGAGCAGGATGGGGCGTCCCCTGGGGACCCCGCAGGCGGCCTCTCGGAAAGGAGACCCTCGGGTCCGTGTGAATGTGATCACCAGCCGCACGGTGAAATTCCTGGTAACACTTTTGCTTCGGAGATCCTGGGCGTGCTGGGCCACTTGCAGCCAGTTTGTTTCGAAGGGCCCTTGGATGGGGTTTCTGTCTGTGCTTGAGATGACGCTAGAAGTCCCACTCAGGTTGCCATGGAGGTAGCATCCCGGTATTTATGCCTTAACCCCGTCCTCCATGGACTTCGAGGTGGTTCCCATATTTCTCCAATCAGCAAGGATTGGGTAGAAAACCTAGCGCTGACATGTCATCATGGTGGTCCTCGTACGGGCTGGCGGGGAAAGGACTGATTGTCTTTTTCCTTTAAGAAAGGGTTCTCCCTCCGCCCTCGACTGAGTGTGGCCATGACCACCTAACTCGCTGGAAAGAATTCCAGGGGCGCCAGTGGGCTCTGGTGGCCATTAACGGAAGCGTACAATTTAACTCACCCTGAGAATGTACCTGGACATTGAATTGAAGTCAGTTATGATGGAGGAAGTCCTGATGTTATGAGGACAGATAGTCTCCTGATTTCTGCAAATGAGCTATGGGGCACTTGGGTGACTCAGTCTCGGTTAAGCGTCCGGCTCTTGGTTTCAGCTCAGGTCATGATCTCACAATTCGTGAGTTCAAGCCCCATATCAGGCTCTTCACGGACAGTGTAAAGTCTGCTTGGGATCCTCTCTCCCTTTTCTCTGCCCCCTCCCCTGCTCGCTCGCTCACTCTCTCTCAATAAACTTCAAAAAAAAAAAAGAAAGTAAAATCAAATCTTAAAAAAAAAAGACCTGTGACAAAGTTTAACTTTATATAGAAATTTGGAAAGTTCTCAAATAGATTTGCCTTCATAGAAAGAGTATGTATGTGTATTTAATTCCTTTTTTTTTGAATAATGGTTTTTATGATTTTTATTTAGACCAGCCACAGGAGAGATGGATGAAGCCGACTCCATATTTTTAAAATTTAAGCCGGCAGCTGATGACTCTCTTTCACTTACATCTTCGAACACCGAGCCCATTTTCGTAGAAGGTACAGCCCCCTCGCTTCTTTCCCGGACGTCCCTCTGGGAAAGTGCCAGGACCCATATCCAAGTGTCCACGGGACGTGGGCCGGGGTGGCCCAGAGCCAGCAAGCAAGGCGCCCCCCCCCGCCCCGCACACCCTGGGGCAGTGACCGCTTTTTCTCCCCTCAGACCCTTGCACGGCCTCGCTGAGGAGTGAGATCGAGTCAGATGCTCGCGAATTCGAGGCCGAGTCCTGGAGCCTCTCTGTGGATGCCGCGTTTGCAAAGAAGCAAAAGAGAGAGGTGGTCAAGAGGCAGGATGTGCTCTATGGTGAGAAGTTCTGCAGGGTCACGCTGACCTTCCACTTCCTTCTCTTCTCTGTTTTGATTGGTTGCACCTGGGAGTCTGGGCTCCGCGGGGACCGCAGGCTCCGCCTGTGCCCCCAGGGCAGCCCTGCATCCCAGGCAGGGAAGAGGTGGCCAGGGAGGGCTTTGTGAGGACCCATCCCTGAGGACGAGCATGGCCGAGTGCCCGGTCCGGACTCCTCCTGACCCTGCCTGCAGCCCTGACAGAGAAGACTGCCCCGGGCCCATCCCAGCTGTCCCTAGTGACCACCCCCCCCTCCCCCCCCCCCGGGGTCGGGACATGGGACGTAGCACTGGCTCCTGGTTGGGATGGGACGCCCCTCCCAGCTGGCCGTTGGAGAGCCTGGGACGGGAGGTTACAGGTCACAGTACAAAGCGCGGCTCTCAGACAAGAGCCCAGCACCGGGCCAGGTGCCGCGGCGGGTGCCCCACGTAGGTTCCTCCGGGCCTCTGGACCTCCTATAAGCGGGATGATAAAGGCCCAGGACAACGTGCTTGATCGGAGCTCCTGTCCCCAAAGCGCCCGCTTCCTCTTATGATTCTTCCTCTGTGGGAATCATCGCCGAGACGACCGTGTCGTGTCGTCTGCGGAGGCGTTTTCTGTCCCTCGTCGGTTCTGTTAGGAGACTCTGGCACACGCCGGTCTTCTCGCTGTGTCCCTCCCCGTGTCACACAGCTTCCTGCCCAGGCTGGAGTCGGTTGGGGTGTGGGCGAGAGGAGACCCCGATAGATGCTTCAGGGCTCCCGAGCCGGGGCAGAGGTCCTGCAGCGACAGGCACACGGGACCCATCTGGACGCTTCCATCCGGGCCACCCTTGGCCACACTGTTTCCCCCTCTGGGCGGACAGTCTGCGTTCAGCCCCATGGCCGGCAGCCCGGGGCAGGCTCTGCTGACCTTTGTTTGGTCTCCTAACAGCAGCAAGGCCTGATTTAAACAACAGATAAACTCCAGCACAAAACCTAATCTCTCTTTGCCTTTTAACAAGAATTGAATTCCTCCTCCCAGCCGTGGTCTGGGTCTGCTCACTAACCTGCACTGACATGCGAGCCTCACTTCCCAAGGAATTGTGTTCATCAGAACAGTCTTGCTAGGGCACCCAGGGGGCTCAGTCGATTAAGCTTCCAACTTCAGCTCAGGTCATAATCTCGCACTTCGTGGGTCCAAGCCCTGCATTGGGCTCTGTGCTGACAGCTCGGAGCCTGGAGCCTGCTTTGGGTTCTGTGTCTTCCTCTCTGTCTGCCCCTCCCCCACGCTCTTGTGTGCTCTCACTCACTCTTTCTCAAAAATAAACATTAAAAAAACAAATTAAAACAAAATCTTCCTGCTTAAACCAGCCCTGAAATGTCTTCGGGCTTGAATCCTCCCGTGAACTTGAGGTCCCTGCACACCTCCCGGGTCCTATCTTTCCTGACATCATTCCAGCCCTGGCTGCTCCCTTAAACTGGGACCTTTACAGCACTGGGCCGGGGGGCTGGGGCGGGGAGGAGACCAGCCCCCAGGCGGTAAGACCCCCAGGGCCAGGAGCAGCCCGCCAGGCACGCATGGGCAAGTCCCCTGGTCTGTGTCCCCGCAGAGCTGGTGCAGACGGAGGTGCACCACGTCCGGACGCTCAAGATCATGCTGAAGGTCTACTCCAGGGCCCTGCAGGAGGAGCTGCAGTTCAGCCCCAAGGCCATCAGCCGCCTCTTCCCGTGTGTGGATGACCTGCTGGACATGCATAGCCACTTCCTCTCGAGGCTGAAGGAGCGCCGCCAGGAGTCCCTGGAGGAGGGCAGTGACCGGAACTACGTCATCCAGAAAATCGGGGACCTCCTGGTGCAGCAGGTGGGCACGGCCGGGCCGGGCACGGGGCCTTCACCAACGGCCGTGCAGCTCTGGTTAGAAACACAGATGCCTGCCGGCCAAACGCGCCTGCACAGACACCATCCGCGCTTGCACGCGGGGCTCTCGTTTGTTCGCTGCATTGTGTTGTGTTCTGTTTTGTTTCGTTTTCTGGTTTCGACCTCTGTGTCTTCGGCTGTTAGAAGCATATCTGTGGCAAAGGGGCCCAAGCCTAAACTGCCTTCTGAGTCGGCTTCTGAGCCTAGGCCAGGATGGACAGAGGGGACCCACAAGTGCCCGTCCGCCCTCGGAGTGCTCGAAGCGTCCCCAGTCAGCTAACCAGAGTGAATTAGGAGAAGCCCCCTTTGGCTTTGAAATCTCTCTAACGCGCTGCGGCTCAAGTTGATTCTCCCTGCTTGGATTGAATTCAGGGAGTTTCACTGGGACATAGTAAAGCCCATGAGGAAGTTTTCTCCTTTTGCCTCGTTGTAGCTCGCCCCGAGGCCCCCGTACATGCTGGGGCGTGTGTGTTAGACAAGAAAGTGGGATCCCAAGTCAGTGCATGACATTACTTTAACGGAGTCAGCGGAGCCAGAGGAGAACACTCCCTGGAGGTTTCCACGCCCCCTTTCAGTAACGTCTCCATTGTCTTTCTGCAGTTTTCAGGTGAAAATGGGGACAGAATGAAAGAAAAATATGGTGTCTTTTGTAGTGGCCACAACGAGGCGGTCAGTCATTACAAGTTGCTGCTGCAACAGAACAAGAAATTTCAAAGCTTGATCAAGGTAAAAACAAAAAACACCTTTTTAATTAAAAAAGGCATCGTCTTTGCTGTAGATTGTTCTCCACAAGACTTTAATATTTGGTGAGCTTAAGGTTATAAGGTACCTGTTATGTTTTTTTTTTTTTTAATTTTTTTTTGTTTTGTTTTATTTATTTCTAGGAGAGAGAAACAGCGTGAGCAGGGGAGGTTCAGAGAGAGAGGGAGGCACAGAATCTGAAACAGGCTCCAGGCTCTGAGCTGGCCATCAGCACAGAGCCCGATGCGGGGCTCGAACCCACGGGCCATGAGATCATGACCTGAGCCGAAGTCGGACGCTTAACCGACTGAGACCCCCAGGCACCCCAGGTACCTGTTATAAACCAGTGATTTTCAAGTTTATTCTTTCTTTCTTAACCACAAACCTGTTGGGAACACACCAATGAAATGTAGAGAATCGCAAGAGGTAAAACAAAGCCAAGTACACCGGGGGCTTTGTTCCCGGCCACACGAGCAGGCCGCAGCGTGGAACCTGCTGACCACCACTCCTCAGACTGCCGAGGGGACACAAGCGTCTTCCCCCCTGTCCTGGGAACTGCCCCTCCCTCGCCTCCTTCCCTCTCTGGTCCCCATTTGTCCCCCGAGGCCTGGAAAATGACCCCCACCTGCCTTCTGCCTAACCACATACGGGTGCTCACAGCCCAGAACCAAAAACGCAGCATCCATCCAGAGCCCCCGAGGTGGGACAAGGCCTTCCTCCCACATCCCTGCAGGTGCACCTGGGTCGAGGTCACTCAGCTGTCAGCTTAGTCCCCAAGGACTTTACCTGGAAGTGATGGCCAATAGCTAATAGTCTAGAGTTAAGAGTGACAGGTGTTGGGGCGCCTGGGTGGCTCAGTCGTGAAGCATCCAACTCGTGAGTTCTGCTCGTGTCATGATCTCATGGTTCATGGGTTCAAGCCCCACATCGGGCTCTGCCCTGGCAGTGTGGATTCTGCTTGGGATTCTCTCTCTCTAATTCTCTCTCTCTCTGTCTCTGTCTCTGCCCCTCCCTCACGCTGTCTCTCTCAAAATAAATAAACTTAAAAATGTCAGGTTTTTAAATTCCACCATTGCAGTTGCAGTGGACAGACGGACGGGTCTACTGTCTAAGGCAGAGGGTCTTTTGGAGGTTGTCCCTGGAACCTCACAAAGCCCGGACTGCCCCCCTGGGCCCCCTCAGAAGTGGCTCTCACAGTCGCTGCATTCCTGGAGTGCTTGATTGCCAGGGGAGCAGAAATGCAGAATGTGTGGCATGCCCTGGAGGGCACTGGGAGCTGGGCCCGCCCAGCCTGAACCGGCTCCCGTGACTGCCCTCAGGTCCTCAGCCAGAGCTGTGCATCCAGAGCCAGCAGGGGGCGGACTCCGAGCGCAGACGCTGGGGTCATTCCAGACAGTTCTGGCAGCCGTCAGTCATCTTCACGTGTGCATATGCACGCACACGTATGTGGGGGGTGTAATATACAGCGCTCTGGATGATTCCCTGCCGCCCCCTGTATTTTGAGACAGAGAGAGAGCACAAGTAGGAGGAGAGGCAGGGAGAGGGGAATGGAGGGTCTGAATGATGCAGGCTCCAGGCTCTGTGCTGACAGCAGCTCAGACTCCCAAACCACCACGAGGTCATGACCTGAGCCAAAGTCAGATGCTTAACAGATGGAGCCACCCAAGTGCCCCTCCTTTTTTTCTTCTTAAGTTTATTTATTTTAAGAGAGAGAGGGAAAGGAAGAGTCCTGAACAGACTGCGCACTGTCAGCATAGAGCCCAACATGGGACTCGAATTCACGAACAGTAAGATCGTGACCTGAGGCAAAATCAAGAGACGCTCAACCGAAGGAGCCCCCCATGCACCCCTGGTTCTGGTTTCTTTTTCGTGGGGTTAGCAGAGGCCCTCCTTTAAGGGGGGCACTTAAAGGGGGACACTGCCTTTGCGCTGGTGGCCTTTCTGTATACAGCAGCCAGGCCGTGCTTGCAAGCGTTCAGTGAGGCGGCAGGGAGGAAAGGCCTTGGCGGGCCGAAAAAGGAAGCAGCCCCCAGCTGATCTGGCAGGAGCCAGGATGCCAACACAGTGTTTGTTTCCCATCTCATAGAAAATTGGCAACTTTTCTATCGTGAGGCGGCTTGGCGTGCAGGAGTGTATCCTTCTGGTCACTCAGCGCATCACCAAATACCCGGTGCTAGTGGAGCGCATTATGCAGAACACAGAAGGTACAGTGGCTTTCTTCGCTCCCCCTTGCCCGCTGCTGCTTTGAGGGGTGATCTCGGTCTTTCTGCCCCATTTTAGCAGCAGATTGGAGAAGCACCCCCCGCCATGCTCCATCCCTGGGTCCATCGTGGTTCAGCCGCCACTAACCGAGCTGCCACCACGCTGCATCCACTGTGCTGGGTGCTGGGGCTTCCGACTTGAGAAGGACGGGGTGCCGGTCTTTTGTGCCTACTGTCAACCGGCAGCCCCTGGCACAGGCTGGGCCCTAGCCAGCCCTGGGTCGTCGTCTGGGGGGTAGATGAGTGGTGATCCCGACGGGCACAGAGGTGGCCTTCGTGGCTTGTGCCTGGAACCCGGGGGGGCAGAGGAGGAAGGGCACATGGCCCAGCCTGGGGTTCTCAGGGGCAGGGCCTGAGTGCCCCTGCCCTGCCTCAAATGCTACACGCTTAGAGTGACAGGAGCAGCTCCGGGTGATGGCGGGAGGTGGAGGGAGTCTTCTGGGCAGTGCTTGTGGGCACAGGGGCGGGGGGCTACCGAGGAGTGGCAGGCAGCAGAGCTAGGCAGGGCCGCGTTTGTCATTCAGTCCCACCTCAGCTTCCACGGTCAGCGGATGCTCTGCCTCGGCAGAAAGCAGATGCTGCCGCAGTTATTTGGAGAAGCATTTACATCCGCATCTGGGTTGGAAGGTGATTCTTGAGGGTCCTCTGAGCAGTGGCTGCAGGGAGCGCACCTCGTAGAGCCCATAGCACGTCCGCCTCTGTCATATTTGAACGGGGACACAGGAAGGCGCTAACCCTGCGGTGTGTGGCAGCCGGCAGCGAGGACCACAGAGACCTGAGCCAGGCCCTGAAGCTCATCAGAGACATCATCTCCCAAGTGGACGCCAAGGTCAGCGAGTGCGAGAAAGGCCAGCGCCTCCGGGAGATTGCGGCCAAGATGGACCTTAAGTCATCCAGCAAGTTCAAGAACGGCCTGACCTTCCGCAAGGAGGACATGCTGCAGCGCCAGCTGCACCTGGAGGGCACGCTGTGCTGGAAGACCACGTCCGGGCGCCTGAAAGGTAAGCCTGTCCCTCTGGAAGGGCTCTGCTGTGTCTCCAAGCGGCCTGCTCACCGCCCAGGGTGTCCTGTGGGGCCCACCTCCAAAATCCACGGGGTGCTTCCAGGCCAGAGAGCACGCAGGCCCACCCCCTGCGTTTATGGGCCGTTCCACGAGCTTCTGGAAGCCTCCTCACCTGTCCGTTGACACCAGCGTCTTTCAAGATCATTAGGCAAGCGCTTGAGGTGGCCAGGGACCAAATACGCCTATTCGTGACTTGCACAGACGAGCATCCGGCAGGCCGTGTGGCACCTCCTGGGTGCGGGACACCCAGGGGGTGGTGGGCGGGCCATCCCCTTGGGGTCCCCAGCCAGTGGGCAGAAAGGGAGAAAGAAGGAAACAAACCAAAAGCAGTGGAAAGTGCAGTGAATGCTTGAGCGGGAGCAGCCAGCAGGCGGCCGTGGAGAGAACCCGCAGGGAGAGGTGTCTGGTCTGGGTGTTGCACGCGGGCTCCGGCTGGACGCTCCGTGCAGGATTTGCACGCGCGTGCCAGGGCTCTGCTGTGAGATGTCCCCGTGGGGGCAAGGCACCGAGCCCACTCTTGGCAGGGATCTCAGGGCACGAGGGGCCTGAGGCCAGGCCCTGGGCGTCCCCGGCTCAGGTCCCGGCTGACCTGGGAGCGGGAAAAACGAGGGGCAGTTCACGTCTGAGGAATCAGCCAGGGAGTCCCAAAGGCCAGACCTGCAGGTGCCATTACAACAAAGACTGGATGGCAGGTTCCGCAGCCTGCAGCCGGGACTCCAGCCACTGATCTGTGCCAAACATTGGGCCCCAGGGGGTGATGGAGAGCGGGGAGGCGTACGGAAACCCTCGGGCTCTTGTAGAAGCATCGTGGCGCCAGGCTGGGCCACCAGCCCCCCACCGCCCTGGGCCGGGCCGTCCCTGGCTGTGTGCGTCAGCCTGGCAGGGCCCGTGTGGCCCTGTGACCCCATGAGACGTTTCCTTCTGCGCTTTCTCGTTAGATGTCCTTGTTGTCCTTCTGACTGACGTGCTTTTGCTGCTACAAGAAAAGGATCAAAAATACGTTTTTGCCTCCGTGGTACGTAGCCTGTCTCATTGGACATTCGGTCCTGCCCTCCGGGACGTTGGGGGGTGGCTGTGAAGCTGCCAGCACAGGGGCGGCTGGGGAAACACATCCAAAAGCTCACCCGCTGTCCCAGGTCCCCCCAGGGGCCGGGAGGTTCCAACGGGGCAGGAGTAGAATTTTCTGAGACCCGGGCTCCTGTCCGGTTGCCTGAGGAGGCCTCAGCGGCTCTTGCTAGCATCCTGTCTGGTCTTAGCCTGTGTGTCTCTGTGCCTCTTCCTCGCTCAGGGGCTCAGGGACTCCGGGGCTCCCGCATCCTTGCCGGGAGAACCCCTCCTTCCTTCCCTGTGACCGTCTTGGCCCCACGATGCCCTTGTCGCGGGAGCCAGGTCTCGCCCGCGTAGGGCTGGTTTCTCCTGGGGCCTCTCGCATTGGCTTGCAGACTGCCATCCCCGCCCTGTGTTGTCACACGGCGTCCCCTCCGTGTGACACTGTGTCCCGTCTCCTCTCATTAGCAGAACCCCAGCCAGACTGGATGGGCCCCCCCTAATGACTTTATCTTACCTTAAACACCTTGTAAAGACCCTACCTCTAATAATCACATTCCGAGGTGCCAGGAGGGTTAGGGCTTTAACATCAGGATTTGGGGGGCCCAGTTCAGCCCACCCCTGCCAGTTAACATGCATTCTAGCGGCTGTATCAGCATCGTCTCTCGGAGGATCCCAGTGGAATACCGCCTGGCTCTGGCTGTTTGGGGCACAGAGTTGGGACTCTGGCTGTTTGGGGCACAGAGTTGGGAAGAAGGTTCATTGGTGATTATACACTGCCTACCCTTGTATTTCCGGGGTTTGTCCAGTGGCGTGTGTCACTGGTCATAAAACATGTTTTTAAACACAGTGAACAGAGAGTATGAGGGTATCGTTGCAGTCGTGTCTTTTTTCCCCAGATGGCAAAATATCTCTGCTTTCAATTGTTTGCAAATAGATGGGGCACCTGCTGCCCCCCCCATCCCCTTCCCCCTCAG
>NW_027532882.1:871094-889165 GCF_008692635.1 Crocuta crocuta | reverse complement strand
AGGTACTATTGCCCCCCCACCCCCAACAGGACTCCAAGCGCCCGGTCATCTCGTTACAAAAGCTCATCGTGAGGGAAGTGGCCAATGAGGAGAAAGCCATGTTCCTGATCAGCGCCTCCCTGCGCGGCCCGGAGATGTACGAGATCTACACCAGCTCCAAAGAGGAGAGGAACACTTGGATGGCTCACATCAGAAGGGCCGTTGAGAGGTGAGAAGGGCCCGCGTGTGCCTCCCCACTCCTCCCTCCCACCTCCCCACCCCCGCAGTGAGCAGTTTGACTTTGGGCTTTGACAGTTGGCCAGTCAGCTATGGCCTTGAAGTGCCTGAGAGAGTGCTAGAGGTCACAGGTCAGCAGCAGGAGACCCCTCTGCCTTTCCTCTCCCTCATTCCGCCTCGGTGCTTTGTCCACCCTCCTCGCCTAAAAGGGACACATGGCACCCACCATCCCAGCTCCAACCGACACCAGCCCAACCTGTCAGATGCTAAAGAGGCCCGGATGTGGCTGGCCAGCGGGTGTGGGGCCAGGCAGTTCTAACCTGGGTGTTGGTGGGATGCAGCGAATGACACCTGCCGGGGCCAGGCCTGTTGGAGCAGATCGCGGCTTCCCATCCTTCTTCCTCAGCCCAGGGGCCCCCTCAGGACCCAGCCAGCCTGCTGCTCCCTCTCCTCATTCCTGGCAGCTTCCCGGAGCCTTAGCCTGCCCAGAGCCCCCTCGGTACCCAACCCCAGTTCTGCGGGTCCCCCAGAAACTGAGCTGTCCTCAGGTTCCTCAGTCTCCTCCTCCCCCACATTGTGACGGGGCACGTAAACCTGTGGCTGGTCACGTGTGGACCCTGGGAGACAGGATGGATGCCGACGGCTGCCTTTCTCTTCTCCCTCATTTTCTCCCACACCATTAACAAGCTGCATCACCCACAGAACCAGATGCTCTTGGCAGCTGGTTCTGCGGACAGAGCCCTCCGTGCCCGTTGCTGCGGCCAGCCTGCCCACGAGGCGTTCTTGCCCATCTGTCCCTTCTCCCTGCAGCTGTCCGGACGAGGAGGAGGGGCCCTTCAGCGAGGCCGAAGAGGAGAGGAAGGTGGTGGAGGCCCGTGCCCTGCGGCTCAGGGACTTCCAAGGTAAGGGGAATGAGTCTGGCCCTCTGTACCCACGATGTGTCCCTCGTGTGGTGAGAAGGCCCCACAGCAGCATCCACACCCTGGGACCGTGTCCAGCTGGCCTGGGACCAGGAGTGGCATCTCTGTTCCTTCCCACTGGGATTGGCCTTGGAGGAGTCCTGTGGGCCGCCTCCTGTCCTACATCTCGGTGGGGCCTTCGCAGTGAGACTTTGTCATGAGGTGGCGGTCTGCGGGAGGGGGTGTGGGAAAGGGGGCCCCCTGAGCCACCTCCAGACGCTGTTGCTTTGCCGCACACACCGCCTCCTCCCTCGGTCCCTGTTCAGGAAGGAGCTCGCTGTGGGTGTCCCAGGTCACATACATAAAAACCCGAAGGGGACCTGGAATATTGCGGGGGACCCCGCAGCCTCCTCCCGGAGCCTGGCAGGCCGAGACTAGCCCGGCTTTGAGGCTGGGGGCCTCAGCTCCCTCCTCCGTGTTTTAATTTTTTTTTAACTACTTTATTGAGACATAATTCACACACTACACAGTCCACCCGTTTAAACCGTACCACGTGGTGGCTTTTGGGTATATATCGCAAGATTGTGCAACTGTCACCACAATTTCAGGCCATTTTTGGCTCTCCACCAAGAAACCCCGTGCCCATTAGCGTCACTCCCTGCTCCTTCCTCCCTCGGCTCCTGGTAACCTCTGCTCTACTTTCTGTTTCTACGACCTTGCCCGTGTAGGGATCTCATGTGTAGAGCCTTGCGATCTCTCCCCTCCTATGTCGGGCTGATTCCACGGAACACGATGTTTCGGGGGCCAGCCGTGTCAGAGGGTGTGTGAGTTTCCTTCCTTTCTGTGGTTGAATACCGTCCCGTTGTACGGGTGCACCGTACGTGCTTATCCTTTCTTCTCCCGCCTTTAACGGACTCCTGTGGGACCCCAGTGAGGTCACTGCCAACAACAATTCCTAGTACCTTGTGGTCTCCATCAGCTTCTCTCCTTCCTCTCGCTGAGTTTTATTTGTAAATGAGGTAGTATTTGGACAATAAGCACCTAAAATTAGGTAGTTCGTACTTCATTTCTCTTAGTAGGGAGAGGCGTGTGCGTAAGGACGCTTATTAATGAAAATGTCCAAAAGAAAGGGGTGGAAAACTGACCCGGGACACACAGTGCTAACGCCGTATTCGCTCAGACTCCCCCTCTGCCGGCTGGTTCTGTCACACGCCCCCTGTATCAGACCCGTCCCCGGGGTTGCCGCGGTCCTCCAACGGTGTGGCTCCTCACGTTCCTGACAAGACTGCGTTAGAAATACGGAGATCTTCGTTCCCACCTTGCATCCCCAGCTGACCTCATCCTTGACCAGGACATCAGGGATGCTCCTCAAAATCAGGAGCAAGGCCGGGCCAGCCCCGGTCACCATTATATGACCTTTATCCTGCAGGTCCCAGCCACGGTGATCAGGGGAGAAACGCAAGTCAGGTTGTGACTGGAAGGGAAGGGACAGAATTGTGCTTTTTTGCATGTGACGTGATTATTTGCCCCAAAAATCTCATAGAGTCAACCACAAAACTATGGTAGGCTGAGATGCAGCCGAACGTGACGTGTATGATAGCAGTCACCAGTGAGAGCGTCGCCGGTGCCCAACTACAGAAAAGGGCACAAAACCCAGAGATGTGCAGGGAGTTTGGCCTAAATGCCTGATGGGAGGTGCTCTGGATAAGAAAACCAAGTCTTCTAAGATTCGCACTTGGGCCCAAACTAATAAATCAGCCTGTTCAAGTCCTCACATATACCCCGTGGCGTTTAGTTTTTCTGACTGAGGTGAACCATCAGAAGGCAGGCCCGTGCCCTCACCTGCCCCATGGGCTGTTGGAGGGGTGGGCTGCAGGTCAGCCGGGGTCCCCGGAGGCCAGCCCCACTCTGCAGGGGCTCCCAGAGCCCACTCCTGGGTGAAATGATCCCAGAAGGCCCACCACAGCCGCCCCCCTCCCCCCACGTTCCTTTGCAGAGCGGTTGAACATGAAAGACCAGCAGATCGCTCAGAGCCTTGGCGAGAAGCAGCAGATCTACCTGGAGATGGCCGAGATGAGCGGGCTGGAAGACGTCGCCCACTCGCGGCTCCTCTTCCGAGGAGGGGATCCCTCCGAGATCGTGCAGGGGGAGCTGATCCTCAAGTCGGCCATTACTGAAAGTAAGGAGCCGAGCCTGGGGGCCTTCACAGGACGCCAGGACGCTGCTGCCCCACAGTTGGGGAGGGTGCGGGGGGGGCAGTTCTCAGGGAGGCCTCTGGGATCTGAGGTCGATGGAGGCCCCACATTCAGGAGGCTCTTCTGAGAAGTGGGTCACCAGTGATCTACGCAGAGATATGCATGTAGCCACATTTGGTGGGTCATTTCAGAGGGCTTCTAGACCCGCCCCCTCCACCCCCCCACCCTGGGCTGGAACCCCTCATCTAGTGGGAAGAGCCTTCCGAGCACAGCGACCACAGGAGGGTGCTGGCCAGGCCTGCCTCCTGGAGCCAGCAGGATCGCTGCTGGAGCCCCCGGCCTGTGGCCAGCCCGCCAGCGCTCACTGGGTCCAGGGGGCAGCCAGCAGCTGCTCTCACCGACACACGACAGGCACGGCTGCCCTCCAGCCCTTTCCTTCAGAGTGAAGGGAACAGAGACCACAGGGGCCCCTTGTCGACTCACTTCTGCTCCGCCTCATTTCCTCCAGCCACACTGACCTCCTGCTTCCTCACATCTCTTCAGGGGCCATTGTTCTTGGCCCCCTGAGGACCCTCTCATATCCTGTGCCTCGGCCTGGAATGTTCTCCCCACCGCCTCACTTGGCCAAAGCCTGTTTGTCCGAGAGCACTTCGGGTGACCGGGCCTGCCCCCAAAGGCTGCCCTCCCGTGGCCTCCGACCTGCTGTGTGCCTGTCGACACCGAAGCGCACCCTGAATTCTTCCCCAGCCCCTCCTGTGTGCTGCCCCGAGGCCCGGCCTGTCCTGCAGGCACAGACTGGCATGTCCTGGCCACATAAGTTAGCGGGGCGCAGAGAGCGGAGGTGGGGCTGAAGTCCCACACCAGGAGTTAGGAGACCATGACCAAGGGCCTGCAAGCTTCTAGGCCCTGGATGCTCGGGCCCCGCATGGTTCCAGGTGACTCGCTTCCTCCCGTCTCCTTCCACAGTCGGGGACATCCAGAGCCTGATCTGCAGGCAGCTGGGCAGCGCCAATGGCCAGGCGGAAGACGGGGGAGGTCCTGCCGACCTGCCCCACAGGGCAGAGACCTTCAGGGGCTACGACACTGTGAGCAGCCCCAGCAAAAGTGAGTGGGGCTTGCGCCTGGGGCTTCTCGGGACAACTTCGTGGAACGTTCCCTTTGCAAAGCCGAGGCATTTACTGCTGGGCTTCTCTGCTGCTGCTTCCCCCCAATGATTATAAACCCTCTGCGAGGAGGTTCTGGAACCTTCAGGGTGCCGTCAGTCATGCTCTGACAGCAGCACACGGACCAGCCCCTCCCTTTCCTGCTGGTTGCTGTCTCCAGTGCTGCCATTTTGGCACAGGCCCAAGGGTAGCGGCCTGGCCACATTTCCTACCGGGGTTGGGGGGACGTGTGGGGCCCGGTCCAGAATTCTGGGGGAACTGCAGCCTCCTCACACACCTGGATTGGGGTTTTCAGATGGCAGTTTTAAGAAGGTCTGCGGCAACGACCCTGGCCCCCAAGACCGGCAAGGCCCGGTGAGCAGCCCAGACTCGAAGCCCGGCGACACCCCAGGGGCCTCCGAGGAGCCACCGCCTGTGGTATGCTGCTTCCATAGCCAGGTCCCGGCCGCCCGGGCCCTTTCGGTTATCGGTAACAGGTGTGAACAGCCTGTGCTTGGGTGGTCTTTCTTTTCCATCTGGCTAATAGCGACACGTGGTCCCTGGGAGTGGCCCACGGTGGCCAGGGGTGGGGTGAGGGAGGGGACAGGCCCAGGGCAGTAGCTGTAGCAGCATCAGCAGAGGAGAGACCCTACAGGGCCCACCAGCTAGGGTCTGTACAAGTGTCCTGGGGCACAGAGGCTGCCACACAGGGAGTCCAGGACAGCCGCCTTCCCGCCTCCAGGAAGGCTGCCCTGTGCCCTGGTTTCCCAGACACCAAGACTCAACGCCGGTCACGTGACCAGGCAGGGCTGGAGGGGTGGGGGATGTTGGTGGCTTGGCAATAGTAAGCAGGTCCTTAGCTCTTCGAGTCTGACCTTGTTACCTCCGCAGGCCCTAGTGCCGGGTGCCGAGTCTGGCCCCCGTCTGCCCGCCGTCCTGGAGTCGGAGGTAGGCTCGCGGGCGTCCATCCCCTCGGGGGCGGGCGTGCATGTCCCGTGCTGCTCTGTACAGGGCGCCAGCGTCTCCCTCCCTCTCCGCAGCTCGTCCAGCGGATCCAGACGCTGTCCCAGCTGCTGCTCAGCCTCCAGGTACGGGGCGGGGGGCGGGACGGGGGTAGCAGGGGTTGCGACCATGCCCTTCTGTGGGAGGTTGGGGTCCAGGGAAGGGCAGGCCGCCTCCTCGAATCGGGGCCTCCCCCCGTCCGCCGCAGGCCGTCATCGCCCAGCAGGACAGCTACGTGGAGATGCAGAGGGCCGCCCTCCAGGAGCGCGAGAAGCAGCTGCGGTTGCAGTCCACGCGCGGGAACCTGCTGCTGGAGCAGGAGCGCCAGCGCAACTTCGAGAAGCAGCGGGAGGAGCTGGGGGGCGGNAACGACAGCAGGATGGGGGGACGTGGCGTCTGTCGCTTTCAGGCCCAGCCCTCAAGCCACACTCCCAGCTTCAACGGGGACGGGCTGGAGGGGCCCACCGCCCTCGCCAAAGCGCCAGGACCCCGGGCGAGCCTGCTGCTGTCCGGCCCCGGCCCCGAGTTCCCAGAGCGCCCCGAGGTGGCGCGCCGGGACAGCGCCCCCGCCGAGAGCCGGCCGGCCAAGAGCGACGTGCCCATCCAGCTGCTCAGCGCCACCAACCAGATCCAGAGGCAGGCGGCCGTGCAGCAGCAGATCCCCACCAAGCTGGCCGCGTCCACCAAGGGCGGCAAGGACAAGGGCAGCAAGAGCAGGGGCTCGCAGCGCTGGGACAGCTCGGGTGAGCGCGGGGCGAGCGCCGGCGGCCTCTAGGCGGAGTGGGGGGCAGGGGGAATCGCAGGGGCCTGCCCTGTCCAGTCATGCGCAGTTTGTGAAACCAGAGCACTTCTTGTGAGCAAACCAAAATGGGACCGCAGGGCCGTTCCCTGGAGGGGCACCGGGAGGACACTGGAAGGTGCAGCTGGTGACACCAGGCTACAGGGACGGCCTCTCCCCACGTGGTCTTTCACCCCGAGAAGCAAAATTAAAACGTCCAACCCCGTGTCCCTTTCCTACCTCGGCCCTCTCACTGGGGTTGGGGACGAGGGAACATCTTGCCCGTTCAGAAAGAAGGGCCTGCAAATGGGTGACCCAGGAGAGGTCAGAGAGCCCGGGTCACTGAGGGCCACGGAGGCCAGCAGTGCCCACACTCCCCACCAGCCCCCAGCCAGTGCCGACACGAGCACCCGGGTCTCTGCGGTGTCCTCCTTCCACAGAGGGGACACTGAGGCCCTCGCGCAGAGCACTCTGCAGTGAGCGGTCCCCCACAGGGAAAGCCCAGGGGCTCCCTCGGGCGCTGTCCGCCTGCAGGCTCTGGCTGAGGGGAGCCAGCCCTGGGGTGTTCCCTGATGACAGGGCCTGGGTCCCGGGACTGCCCGGGCTCTGGGGTCTCTCTCGCCCAGCGGCCCTCTGCGGTCCGGCGTGGCTGTCTCTGCGGCCGTCCTTGGCCGTGGGTGCAGACGTCCTCCCTCGGCTGCCTGGGGCAAGAGCCAGGGAGAGGGGTTGGAGGCCACTGGCCAAGGTGGGGGGCTGCTTGTGTGTCTGGAGCGAGACCGGACACCCCGGGCTGTGCCCTTCTGCCCTCAGCCTCCTTCGACCTGAAGCAGCAGCTGCTCCTCAGCAAGTTCATGGGCAAGGATGAGAGCGCCGCTCGGAACCGCCACTCACTGAGCCCCGTCCTGCTTGGCAGCCACGGCTCCGCGCCACTCCNTCCCCGGCAGGGGCTGCCGCCCGCCACCCCCTCTCTTCCAGACCCCTGCTGCCCAGCGCCGGCTGACGTCCCCCCAGAGGGCTCCACCCCCAAGCCCGGGGGCGCACCCATGCCCCCGTCGCCCTTGCCACTGCCCCCCACACCCCTGGACAAGGAAGAAGCCAGCAAGGAAGACGTCATCTTCTTCTAGAGGGGCTGGGGCTCCAGGTGCAAACCCCTCCCTGTCCTGCTCTCCGGGGAGCAGCCCGGTTGTCCCTCCCCCCTTCCCGAGCAAACCAGCACCAGCGACCGCCTGGCTGGGGCTGGGGTCTGGGCCGGGGGCGGGCCTGTCGTCTCGAGGCTCTTTCTATAGGATTAGCAGTGGTGCCTGGGTAACTTTCTAAACTTCTTTTTAATATCGAAAGGAAAGTTTGTAAAGTTTATAATCGAAGGGTGAGCCAGAGCTGACCTGAGGAGCTGTGTTCGGGTGTAGCCCCCCATCTGGGTAGGAAGAGGGTGACGCCACGCCCTCGTTCCAGGTAGTGACGAACGCTGGTGGTTCCGCAAGAGGCCTGGTGACAGGCCAGGCCCCAGTCTGAGGAGGAGGTGCCGGCCCTGGGCCAGACTCCGCAGCCCCCAGGCGACGCTGGAGCGTGTCACTGGGGCACCAGGAGGGGCTGGGTGGTGTCAGCAGGATCAGCGTCCAAAGCAGAGACCCATGTGTCTTCACAGCGAACCTCAAGGCTGGGGCGTGAGCTCAGGCCAGGGGTGACGCACAGCCCACTGGGGACCGAGGGCCGCAGGCCAGGGTGCGTGAGGCGGATGGCCGGTGGCACCGTAGTCCGGTTCTGTAGGTTCTGGAAGGGGCAGGCCATAACTCATTTTACTTTGGTGGAGGTTTTTAAGATCTGCTGTTGCCCAACTCTGTGCTTTCCAGAGGAACCTCACCCAGTTGGCATGATTCTGTGGGGTTCAAGGGCACCAGCTGTTCCCTGAGCATTCAGCCTGTCCAGAGAAGGCACACCGAGAGCTATAGGCAGGGCTAGTGCACTCCTGAGGGCCTGAGGGTCCCACCCCTGGGCAGAGGGGCCCCAGCCCCCATGAGATGGGCTGGTGTTCCTGGGCCCGCAGGGAGGACGCCCCCAGGGCAGGTGTCCCTCACTGAGGGGCTGATGCTGGTAAAGGGAACAGAGTGGGTGGGCCACCACGTCCTGGCAGACAGGGTGAGATACTGGAGGGGTCACGTGTGGCCGGGAGACCTCAGATGGACAGATGACTGCGGGTGCCTCGTGCCCAATGAGCCATGCCAGCTTACTGTCAACTTCGCCTGGAGGGGACACACACACACACACACACACACACACACACACACACTCCAGCCGCACAGCTGTGGACGTCCGGAACAGTCGGGAAGCAAATGGGTCCGAGCCACACTTCAGCTCTGGAGGAACTCTGGGTGCTGGGTGCGGGGGTGGGGATCCTCCAGCCTTTGCACCCCAGGCTCCCCCACCAAGCCCAGAGCCAAGTCCCTTCCAAGGCATTGGCGGGAGGACTGGTTCCCTAGCTGGCCAGGAGCAGGGTGGGGACGACACAGGCATCTGTGACGGAGGGACCGAAAGCAGCAGCTGTGAACCTCTCCCAAGCACAGGAAGCCGTGTGACTTCCCCGGCCTCTCTGAGAACCCCTGCCTGCTCCCCCCGCCCCCAACTGTGTCTTCGGCTGGCAGCCGCCTCCTCCAGGAGCAAGGAGAAGCGCGGTCCCCTCTGGTCCTGTGACAGCAGAGCGCGTCTGTGCCACGTGTCTAGTCCGTGTTCGTGCTGTCGTACCGAGACGTGTCGGAGCACTTTAGGAAATGACCTTAGGTTCCTGTCCTGTCGTAATGAGAATGTTCCGTCGTGCTGGGTGATTTTACCGCCAGGTGCCCCTCGTGGGTGCGCTCAGGTCCGACCCTCCGAGACGCCACAATTCCTTAGCTGATGAGAAGCCCCAGGAGTTTCTGCCCCCATCATCCGGCAGGACTCAGGGCTTACGCCGTGCGACCGAGGTTTCTCAGTCATGCCACGCAGCGGGGCAGAGTCAGTGCATCTCCAGCCAGCGGGAGGTCACCCCTGAGTGGAGCCCGACTTTCCTTGTGTGGCTGGTGGTTGAACAGATGCTCTCTCTGTGGAGTCTGTGCACGTCTTTGTTAATCGTGACCATAATCTTAGTCCGCCCGACAATTACCCTTACGTCGATCGCAGCGTTTCCTCACCGCGGGGTCTCTCAGAACCGTCTTAGAACTTAAGAACCGATTCCAGCAATAAAAGCGTCAAAGAAGAGTGGGCAGGAGTGGTTGCTTTGAGGATTGGGGTTTGTTTTAGGGTTCGCTGCCCAGACCTCAGAGCTGTCACGGTGGATTTCGCAGGGGGACTCCATGGCTCCCCTCCCCAGGCGGGGCCCCCTGACCCCCTCTGCTGCAGTAGGACCTAGGGGAGGCCTGGACGCCATGGCCAGGACCCCGCAGACTGCCTGGCCCGGGCCGCCGTAGGAGCCCCCTCAGCTGACACTCCCCTGCCCCCCAGCTGGGGTGGTAGCCTCGGGGACCCCGGGACTCTTGGGCAAGCTTGGCCCCGCCCCGCACAGAAGAGCCTGGCCCATCAGCCCGCCCGGGTTCCCTCTGAGGATGCCCCAGGCGGTGGCCACCCTGGAGGCGGTGGCGAGGCCGGGGCGGCCGTGGGCCCCAGGAGCAGCAGCCTTCCAGACAAGCCTGAGGTGTCGGAGCCCCGCAGGCCTCCCTGCTCCCGCGCCGTCCCCTTCCCTTCAGGCCTGTCCCCATGGTCTTGGGATGTCAGCCTTCTTGACAAGGAGCCATTGCCCAGAGTGGCGCCTGCTGGCCTCAGGGTCATCCCCCAGGCCCACCAGCCTCCCTGCCCCCCGGGTCCCGGGAGAGCCCGCTTAGGCCCAGCTCCCAGGAACAGGCTTGTGCCCCCAACCTGAAGAGGCTGCACAGGGGGTGTGGCCACACTGCAGGTGGGGCTTCCCCTTGACCACCCAGCAGCGTGTCCCGGGGTCACGGGGACACCAGACTGTTGAGGCACCTGTGACCTGTTAACAGCCGGCGTTCCGTGGTTTGCCCACAGACACCCTGCTCGCAATGCCTTACAAGTCCGGAGTCTCCAGGCAGGTGAGCGGGTGCTGCTGTGACCCCCCCCCCAGTCTCTCTGGGGGCCCCGAGTGCTTGGAAGGGGGCCTGTGCTAAGGGCCAAGAGCCGGGCCTGCCCCCCACCTGTGAACCCCGGGTGGACCGGACAGGTGGGTCTCTTCTGCACCCCATGCTCACCCTGAGTGGTCCTCCCCCCCAGCCCTTCCTGCCACATTGCTTCCTCAGGAAACGACGTGGTGGCTGTCATGTGAAGCCCCCGGGGCTGCAAACACTGCCACTTTTCGTGGATCTTTCCAGTGCTCGCGGGATGTAAGGGAGAGCACGCTCCCCTCTGCCTTCCCACAAGGACTCGGGTGGAGAGCCCAGGGACATGTCACAGGGGCAGGTGTGGGCTGGCCACCATCTGTGGGTGTCTGCCTGCTGCCCTCGCAGTGGGAGACCGGAGGCTGCGTGGCCCAGCCCCAGCTCGGCCCCCGCGAAGCACTCAGACCGGCCCCGGGTGCAGGCTGTCCGAGTGGGAGATGCTTCAGCCACCGCAAGCACCCCGGGGACGCCCAGGAGGGCAGGACCCAGGCGCGGCCTGGTGGGAGGCGGCGCCCCTGCGCTTGAGACGGGAGAGCTGCCCACCTCGGCTGACGGCGGCGCCAGGCCAGTGGGCTGTGCGTGCGGAGTTGGAGGGGGCCATGGAGCCAAGTGTGTTCCAGAAGGCGGGCTCCAGAGGTGTGGTTTCCAGGCACTGCGGCACCTCCACACCTCGGAAAGGAAGGCCTAGAGGCGGGAGGGGCAGGAGCCAGGGAGACAGGAACTCACGCTCACGCCTCGCACCCGCATGGCTTTTAATCGACCGTCAGTTCAGCTTCCCGGAGGCCTGCCTGGCACCTGCCGTCCGGGCTCTCCCACTCCCCTTTGAATGTGGGGCACAGGCTGCGCGAGGGTCTGCTGAGTTTCTTCTGCACACAAGGCCTGGCGACCCCCCGCTCCGGACCTGAGGGAAGCCTCCCCCACAGCGCTGGGAAGGCCCTGGCCCCCAGCACGTGGGGGGGCCTCACTTCTGCCTGCATCCTGCCCGACCCTGGCCTTGTCCCCAAGGCTGCTCGGAGCGCTCTCGGTCATACCTCCCTACACCTGGCATTGATTCACTCAATTAAAGACCCAGCCCCCGCCTGATTCCTGCCTTTTGGGAAGGGGCCCCCCAGTAGGGTTGCAGCTGCATCCACAGCTCCCAGGCCACGTCAGGGGGCGGTGGCCTCGGCCCGGTCACCAGCCCAGACAGCCTGGTACACGCTGAGGAGGGAGGAGATGGTGCCCAGGAGGCCCACCAGCCACGGGGGGAGGCGGCCGGCCCACAGGACCCCCGGAGGCAGCCAGTGCACGGCGTTGGCCAGGTCGGCCAGGTTGCTCAGGAGGGTCAGCACCTCCAACTGGACCCGGGCCTCCATGGCCTTCCTCTTGCTCCGGGGCAGCCGGCTGTGGGGACAAAGAGAAGGTGCTGTGAATGACCCACAAGTGCCCTCACTCCCCCAAACAGGCTGGGAGAAGGAGGAGAATGTGGGACTGAGTCCCCGTCAAACCCCCCAATGGAGCCCAGGGCATGAACAGGGCACAGACTGGCCCAGAAACTCTCAAATCCACACCTCGGTCCTCCGGCCACTGGAGACGGGCAGGGAGGGGGGCAGTTTCTGGGCCTGCGGGGCCGCGGCCTTGCCCCACGTTCCTTCCCAGCCCTGATGAAACACGCAGTGAGCACCGTCCTCAAGAAACAACTCTGTCCCGGATCAGCCTTCCTGCTGGGGGCGCAGCCACGGAGGCTCAGCCACTTCCTGCCTACCGGGCCTCAAGCAAGCCTCAGTTTCCCGACCTGTGCCAGCCCCTGGAGCTGCTGTAGGCTCCCGTGATGGAGCACACAAGGCCGCCCCTGCCCAGGCCTGCAGAGGGCGAGGCTCACCCACCCGGGCCCCCAGGCTGCAGGCCGGGGCCAGCCTTCTCCCGGCCAAACCCCCAATGTCCCTGGATGTCGTACCTGGTGAAGGCCACCGTGGGGTTCCTCAGCCTCTGCCTCAGTTTCAGGACCATCCACAAGGACCTGCAACACCAGAGAGGGTGGGGGACGTGCCACCAGAGGGGCAAGACAAGCAGGGTGGGGACGCAGGACTGAGCTCCCGACGCCACCCCGACGGACACTGCCACTGCGGCCCCAGCCTCCCTGTAAAGCTTGCTGAGCCTGCGCGCCCCCCCCAGAACTCCAGACCTGGCTGTGCCTAGGGACTCCTTCCTGACTCGGACCCCGGCCTGCCCGGACTGTCTACACAACATTTGGAAGCGTCCAGTGCTTCTGCTATCAGGGCCAGCCATGTGTACCTGACCAGGTGACGTGTCCCCAGAGACTGGGACACAGGTCAGTACCTGCAGTGAGGGAAGTGGGTCTGCATCAGAGCCACCTGGAAGACTAGGGCAAAACGCCAATTCCTGGGCCCTGGGTGCCCGGACCAGGAGAAACCGAACCCCTAGGCACCTGGGCATCTGCATTTCAACAACCTCCCTGGCGCCTTGGGTCTTAAGGACACCTGGTCGTGACCCTCACACTTGCTCACACCAAGTACGGAGAAATGATGGGAAAAGTATGCGTTCTAAAAATAGGCAGAGCACAGAAGACCGTAGGGCAGTGCAGCTACTCCGTGATACTCTTAACGGTGGACACGTGTCATCGCATTTGTGCAAGGACACAGAACATGCCACCCAGCGAATCCTAACATGGACCACAGACGGGCGCCAAGGACTTGCTGATGTGGGTCTGTCGACTGGCGGGGGATTTTGATAATGGAGGGATGTGGGGAGGGTGGTGATCTAGGAAAACCCACTTTACTTTTGGTTCAATTTGGCTGTGAACCCAAAACTCTAAAAATAAAGTATATTTTTTAAAAATTACTAGAGGNTGTGCTGACAGCTCACAGCCTGGAGCTTGCTTCGGATTCTGTATCTCCCTCTCTCTCTGACCCTCCCCTGCTCACACTGCCTCTCTCTCCCTCTCTCTCTCTCAGAAATAAATAAAACATTAAAAAAAATTTTTTTTAATTACTAGAACCGGGCCGCCTGGCTGGCTCAGTCACTGGAGTGTGCAACTCTTGATCCCAAGGTTGTGAGCTTGAGTCCCACGTTGGATGTAGCGATTACTTAAAAATTTTTAAATCTTTAAAGAATAGTTAACGAGGGGCACCAGGGTGGCTCAGTCGGTTAAACGTCCGACTTTTGATTTCGGCTTAGATCATTGTCTCATGGTTTGTGATTTCAAGCCCCACACTGGGCTCCGGGCCTGCTTGGGATTCTCTCCCCCCTGCCCCCACTTCATAAAATAAACTTAAAAAAATAAGCTGTAGGGGCGCCTAGGTGGCTCAATCAGGCGTCTGACTTCAGCTCAGGTCATGATCTCCCTGTTCGTGAGTTCGAGCCCCATGTCAGGCTCTGTGCTGACAGCTCAGAGCCTGGAGCCTGCTTCAGAGTCTGTGCCTCCCTCTTTGCCCCTCCCCTGCTCACACCCTGTCTCTCTCTCTCTCTCTCAAAAATAAACAAACATTAAAAAAATGTTTTAAATAAGCCTTAAAAAAGAAAATAAAAAATTAAATGTTTATAAAATTGACGGAACCAAGGCTGCCCTAAAACAGGAATGGGAAGTCTCTTGGGGCCAGAGGTCCCCAGTACTGAGGAGAGGCCGTGAGCCAGCCGCTGGGAGCTTCAGCATAGCTGGGTGCCTGCCAGGGTCCCCAAGCTCATGGGGAAGGCCAACACCCAGAGAGAGACTAGGCAAGCTGTCCAGGCATAAGGCCCACGGCCGGGAGGGGGGGCCGAGATCAAGAAGGAGCCTGGGGTGCATGTCGGCAGGGTGCGAGATCAAAGCCGGGGAAGAATCAGCAATGCCGAGAGGGGCCTCTGCCTTAGGACTGTACACGGCCTGTGTGTGTTTTCCACTCTGGGGTTTGTTCATCTTTCAGACCATCGATGAGAAGAGTGTAGTCAGGGCACGGGTAGCGGGGGGAAAACAAGGGCTACTGAGCGCCAGTGTCTTGCCCAGGGACAAGCGACAGCTGGCGTGGGCACTGCCCCCTCCCTTCGGCGATCTGAGAGGCGTCTGCTGGGAAACGCCGGAACAGGGAGGGGGACTCTGAGCACACCCACTCAGCAAATTTACAGAGAGGAAATTGTTTGAGAGAAAACCATTCTTTTACAATTCTAGAAACTGTATGGGGTTCCAATCAGGGAGCCCCTGGCTGCTGTGTCAGGGATGTGTGCCGATGGCCACACACACAGAGAGACCCGGGGCCAGGCAGCCACACCTGCGACTTCTGACCAGGCCTGGGCTTCCTGGCTCCGGCGGGCACATGCGCACATGTGCCAAAGATGTCCCCCGCCTAGTCCCCAAGGCCTGTGAGTGTGCTCCCTTACACGCCACAAACAGGCTCTGCAGGTGGGACTGAGTTAAGGGTCTTGAGATGGGAGGTGACCTAGGCGGCCCTGGGATGACACTCAGAAGAGGGACGCACGGGGTCAGAGTCGGAGAAGATGTGACGAAGGACGCAGGCTGGAGGGACAGGCCCTGAGATGGAAGGAGGGGCCACGAGGCGAGCAGGGCAGTGGCCTCTAGAAGCCGGTCCCCTGCAGCCTCCCGAAGGCGTGACCTGGATTTCTAGCCCGGGGACTCCATATTGGACGTCCGCCCCCCAGCCCGGCGACATCAGTGTGTGATGTCTGAAGCCACCGTTTGTGGGAATCTGTCAGGGCAGCCGCTGGGGGACGGATCCGGGGACGGAGAAAAACAGGAAGATGGGAAGAGGCAAAGGCCCTCGAGCCTCCAGCCCGTCTGCCCATCGGCCCGGGTCTCAGCGCCCCCATGCCGCCTGCTGGCAGGCGCTGCCGCCACTTACCTGGCGATGCCCAGGAGCAGGGAGAGGCCCCAGAAGGCTGTGCTCAGCGTCCACCACCGGGCAGAGTCCACGCGGAGGATCTTGGCATCGGCAGCCCAGGCGATGTGCTCACAGGGGTAGTAGAGCTGGTCGGCCAGGTTGCCCAGGACGGACACACAGCGGACAAAGATGTCCTCCCCCTGTAGGAACAGCAGAGGACTGGGGATGAGCCTGGAGTCGGACCTACCCAGGCCCATTTCAGGGACCCAGACCAGGCCAGGTGGCAGTCACAGGGCAACGTCCGGGCCCGGCAGGCTGGCCCGCGGCTGGGCCGCTGCAGGAGAAAGGCCCGATGTCTGCTTCCCAGCAGTGTGGTCATCGCCCAGGGCAACAGCCGGTGTCCCATTAGCTGCACTGGGAGTCCCCGGGGAGCTTCAACAGCGCCACCTCTAGGGGCGCCTGGGTGGCCCTACAGTTAAGCGTCTGACTTCAGCTCAGGCCACGATCTCACGGTTCGTGAGGTCCAGCCTCACACTGGGCTCTGTGCTGACAGCCCGGAGCCTCCTTTGGATTCTGTGCCTCCCGTTCTCTCTCTCTGCCCCTCCCTCGCTCATGCTCTATCTCTCAAAAATAAAAATAAAACATTTTAAAAAAATTTTAAAACCACCTCTAGCCCCAGGGTTTCTGCCTCACTAGGCCTGGGGTGAACACTGGTACCAGGAATGTTTTTTATATACATATATATTTATTTTTGAGAGAGAGCACGAGCTGGGGGGGGCAGGGGGGGAGGGGCAGAGGATCCAAAGTTGGCTCCGAGCTGACAGCAGAGAACCCTATTCGGGGCTCAAACTCAGCCAGATCATGGCCTGAGCCAAAGTCGGACGTTCAGCCGACTGAGCCACGCTGGCGCCCCCAGGAATGCCTTCTGAGTTCCCGGATGGCTCAGCGAGAGCCGTGACGGGTTCGGGCGGGTGCTGCTCTAACACGAGGCTGCTGCACACGCAATGCTCACGGTAAACGGGCACTAGGCTGCAAGGCTTGGGTCGCCGCCCCAAACCAGACAGGGGACACCATCCCCACAAACAGGCAAACTGGAGCGCTTGGGGTGAGCTGCCACGGGCCCCTTCTCATACAAGCACAGGCCCCAGGCCTTCAGATGGCAGAACCAAGCCCTTCAACCCTGAATACTGAGCCACAGCCTTATCCAGTTAAGGCTTCGGGAGCCTGGTCCCCAGGCTATGTTCCTGGGCCCCACCCCTCGGGATCTGACCCCCTGGGGGCCTCCAAGCAGCCTACCATACCCCTCCCTCTTCTCTCCATCTTCCCAGGAGCCCCCGCCCCACCAATGCCTGATGAGGCTGCCCCCTTCCTCCCTACTAGCCAGCTGTGACCCTGCCTCCCTCTGGGTTCTGAACCCCACTCTAGCTCCCCTAGCCTGCCTGGGGTCTTCTGGTGCCCTGGCACCTTCCACTCCTCCATGGGAGCAGGGCCCTCCCCGCCCGTCCTGATGTGCACATTCCACAGTGTCCCCAGAGAAGCAGCAAGGTCAAGGCCCTACACCGGGGAGGAGATACTCACAGGGCAGGGGGCACAGACACATAAACACTGGACCCAGCAAAGGAGTTCTTGTTCTGGGCAAGGAGATGGGGGAGGGGGATCCTCCGGGGGCACATGGGAAGCATGCCCTAATCAAAGAAGGTAGGAGATGGGCGTCAAAACAGGGGGAAGGTCCAGGAAAGCACTTGAGATTGGAGTGCCTGGGCCATGGGCACTGGGGTGGAGCGAGGGTGGGCGTGTCTGAACATGGAGCGGCTCAGAGAAGGGAAGGGGGAGAGGAGGGGGCGGGCAGGGCAGCCCAGGGAGGGGCATGGCTTGGCCAGGCTGGCCCCAGGCGGCTTCTGAGCCCATCGCCTGGGGAAATGGCCCCTGGGAGGGGACAAGATGGTCCCACGTACAGGGAACACTGCTCGAGATCGCGGGGCCGCAGCGCTGTTGTAATGGCCAACCCTCCGCGTCCATCAACAGGGGACGAGCCAGCCACACAGCAGGGCGCCAGGTGGCCACAACGGAGGGGGCTCTGTTTGGACTGAGACGGGGTGACCCCCAAGTTGTGCTGGTTAAGTGAAAAAAGCAAGTGGCCGAACGGTGTAAGTGGCACACAGCTCACTAGGTAAACAATGTGTATTTGCCTGTGCGTGTACAGATCTCATGAAGCAATCACAAAAAGCTGAGAAGGGCTGTGTCTGAGGAGACAAACCAGGAAAGAGGGGATCAGGAAGGAGGGAGACTACTTAGTCTACGAATAGCCTGTATAGCCTTTCGGAATGTATGAATGTATGGGCTATTGTTTTTTCAGTTTATTTATTTCTTTTGAAAGAGAGCCCAGAGCCAGATGCGGGGCTCGAGCCCATGAACCATGAGATCACGACCTGAGCCGAAATCAAGAATCGGATGCTTAACCGACTGAGCCCCCCAGGCGCCCCAGCTATTTTTCAATTTAAATTAAAACAGGAACATGTGGTCATCCCAAAAAAGAAAGCAAAATTTTTTTATCTTTTTTTTAATTTTTTTAATGTTTTATTCATTTCTAGGAGACAGAGAGAGAGACAGCACGCTAGCAGGGAAGGGCCAGAGAGAGAGGGAGTCACAGACTCTGAAACAGGCTCTAGGCTCTGAGCTGGCAGTCAGCACAGAGTCCGACGCGGGGCTCGAACCCACGAACCGCGAGATCATGACCTAAGCGAAAGTCGGCTGCCTAACCGACTGAGCCCCCCAGGCGCCCCAGCTATTTTTTAATTTTTTTTTTTAATATTTTTTATTTATTTCTAGGAGAGAGAGAGAGAGAGCGTGAGCAGAGGAGGGTCAGAGAGAGAGAGAGTCAGACTGAAA
>NW_027532882.1:860350-870539 GCF_008692635.1 Crocuta crocuta | reverse complement strand
CGAACCGCGAGATCATGACCTAAGCGAAAGTCGGACGCTTAACCGACTAAGCCACCCAGGCGCCCCTATTTTTTAATTTAAATTAAAACAGGAACATGTGGTCATCCCAAAAAAGAAAGCAAAATTTTTTTTAAAAAACAATAAACTGCCAGGGCTCCTGGGTAGCTCGCTCGGTTGAGCGTCCAACTCTCAGTTTCAGCTCAGGTCATGTTCTCAAGGTTCAGGAGTTCAAGTCCGGCATCGGGCTCTGTGCTGACGGCGCAGAGCCTGCTTGGGATTTCCTCTCTCTCTCTGCATCTTGCTGCTCACTCGCTCTCTCAAAATAAATAAATAAACTAAAAACAAAAACAAAAAACAATAAACTGCCCACGCAACTGCCTTCAGAAGAGTCCGGAAAACACCCGTTTTTGCCCCAGTCTGCGCCTCCCTCTCTACGGCCCCTTTACCTCTGCCCCCAGGCCATACTGCTTCGTGTAGATAAACATGGCCACATCGTCAAAGAGTCGCAGGACAGTCCTACAGTGGCTGAGCTGGGATGACAGTGTCAGCAGGCGCGTCCCCACTTCTGACCTGGCTGGACCCTGTTCCACCAGTACCCCACCGACCAGCTGGCAGCTGTACCCCAGCGTTCGGATCTGTGGGAAAGCAGAAGCAGTCAGCACGGCCCTGCTCCCGGAATGAGCTAGATCGGCCCCGCGCGGCCGTGGGTCCCACAGGACCAAGTTGGGGGCAGGGTAAGATTAGATCAACGAACTTCCAATGAAAGCTGAAAGTTTAAAGCGATACTTGCAGGTGGGCCGAACGGAAAAACATGACGTCACTGTCCAAAACTCACTGTGGACACTCAAAGGGAGTGCTGGCTCGTGTCACCCTCCCTTTGGAGACAGATGGGACATGGACAAGAAGATGAGACCATTTCCCATCCTGCGGTTCCTCCTTTTCCCAGCAAGCTGGAGGACCAGGCGGCCGTGTACATCTGCATCTGCCCAGCTGGACCAAAGTCCACACGGGAAGTGATCCGGCCTCAGCCCCGTGAGCAAAAGGGCACTTTGCTTGAATTACTTCGTGATAAAAGGAACTCACTCGGTGGCTGATTGGGGACATTGTGAACTGGCTCGGCTTCACACCTTCTACCTGTGCTTCATCCGTTTTTCAGAAATTGCTTTTCCTGTTGTTTCATATATTGTTACCTCTCGTTTCTTTGCAGTCCCTTTTAATAGCAAAACTCTGCGATTTAAATGTCCAGCTTGGGAATTTATTAAAACCTGAATGCCCGATCATAAGGGATGGTTGGAACCCATCTGCACCCCTGGTGCATTTCCGGGTACAACCGAAACCTCCCTATAAAAGAAGGACGCTTACGTAGGAATAAGCTGAGAGTCTGTCCTCAAGGGGCAGGATGGACCCTAAATGCCCAACCAGAGGGTATGTGGGAGGAACCTAAACATCCAAACACGGGGAAAGCCCTACAAAATCCTAAGTCCCCGTAGGAGATTGTGAGGGACAATCCTGGGACCAACTGCAGCGGCCTAACTGTTCACACATGGACTGGGTTGGCTTGGAAATGTCCAGCCAGGTTGAGCTGACTGGCACAGCCTCTGAGCCCAATTACAGGGGATGTGGTCGCAACCTAAATGTCCAGCCGTAGAAGGCGTCCGGCAACACCCTGAGCCCTGTGACCGGGACAACCCAGTGACCACCCTCAGCGGTCTGGTCGGACCCCAACAGTTCAAACGTGCGGATTTGGCTGGTACTGAAAATATCCTGCCACGACAGGTTGGCAGGAACAATCTAATGTCCACCGCCAGGGGCCAGGGTCGGAGCCCAGGCGGGGAAGGCCTCTGCGACCGAGGATCTTGAGCGACCCCGCCCCTCTCTGGCCTCAGTTTCCCGTCTCTGAGCCCTGGCCCTGGTCCGAGACCTCCGAGCGCGCTCCGCCCCAGCCTCACCAGGCGGTCGCGGCCCCTGTAAGACTCCAGCGCCGACGCCAGGCCGCTCAGCGCCGCCATGGCAACTCCGCCTGGTCGCACCGTGACGTCGGCGCGCGGCGCCAGGGGGCGGAGCCAAGGAGCGAGGCCACGCCCCTTAGAGGGCGCTCTGCGCAGGCGCGGCCGCAACCCTTTGTCCCTGGGCCGGCCCTTTGTCCGCCCCGCGGAGCGTCGGGATTTGCAGCCGAGTGGCTGTCGCCTGTGCGCCCAGATGGCTCCGAGCCCGCTGCCTTCTGCCCCGCGACGGCTGCTCTTTTCAAAGTCAACCACCTACCCACAAAAATAATATCCAGGCGAGAGCATCGACCTGTTTGCTCTGATTCAAGAAGGGATTTTTCTTTTTAATTTCTGAGCTTCACCCTTACGGCTGTTGTCAGCAGGTCAATAGTGAACATGCGCAGCTGGTGTAATATCATATAAGGCATTCCTAGGAAGTTAAGGAAACTCCTAGAACTGTTGTGGAAAAGGCCATATAGTCTGCTGGCTCCAAAGAGGGTCACTGACTGCGTGGCCGGGAAGAGGCCACATTGTACACATTGTACCAGTTTGTAGCTTTCCCTCCGGGCCCCAGTTTGATAAACGTCACTGTGTGGGTTCCAGGCAGCAGCCTAAAGGCCTGAGCCACAGATACAGTGAGTTTAATCATCTCGTAGCTTTTGAATTTCGTGCCACATGGGTGTATAATCTCATCAAAGAGATGAAATTTTTCAAAAAGTTATGATTCATTCCCTTTTTTTTTTTTCTTGAGAGCGAGAGTGAGTGGGGGAAAGGGGCAGAGAGAGAGAGAGAGAGACAATCCCAAGCAGCCTTCATGCCCAGCTCAGAGCCTGGCACAGGGCTCGATTGAGATTGACGGTGAGATCACAACATGAGCCGAAATCAAGAGTGGGAGGCGTAACCGATTGAACCACCCAGGCTTTAATTGAGGTAAAATTCATAGAAGATTCACCATTTTAAGGGGCGCCTGGGTGGCTCAGTCAGTTAAGCGTCTGACTCTTGATTTCGGCTCAGGTCACGATCTCACAGTTCCTGAGATTGAGCCCTGCGTCCGGCTCTGCACTGACAGTGTGGATCCTGCTTGGGATTCTCTCTCCTTCTCTATCCCTAGCCTGCTCGAGTTCTCTCTCTCTCTTTCTTGCTCTCTCTCTCTCTCTTTCAAAATAAACATGAAAAAAGAGCTTCACCCTTTAAGATGTATAATGCAGTGGCATTTAGGACATTCCCGTGCTGTATAAACATTACCCCTTTGTAGCTTTAAAATAATTTCACCCCCAGAGGACACCCTGTAATTCTGGCAAGCTCTTTGTCTATTCCTCCCTACCCCGGCCCCTAACAACCACCATCTGCTTTGTCTCTGGGGATTTACCTATTCTGGGTATTTCACATAAGTGGAAGAGTGCAATATGTGACCGTTTGTGTCTGGCTTTTCACTTAGCATAATGTTTCTAATGTTCATCCACATTGTAGCGTATATTAGCATCTCATTCCTTCCATGGCTGAGTCCTATTCCACTGTATGGGTTGACCACATTTTGTGTATCTGTTCAGCCACTGACGGACACGGGTTGTGTCCACGTTCTGGCGGTTGTGAATAATGCTGCTATGAACAGGGCTTTGGGTGTATCTGGTCAAGTTCAAGTCCCTGCCTTCACCTTCAGTGCCTTTGGATAGATACCCAGGAATGGAACAGCTGGGTCATATGGTGGCTCTACCAGACTTTTCCACATGGGCTGCGCCACTTTGCACTGCCACCAGCAGTGCACAGCATTCTCCACATTCTTGCCAACACTTTCATTTTGCTTTATCATTACTATTATGGCCATTCTACTGGGCGTGACGGGATATCTCACTATAGCTTTGTGTTGGGTTTTCTAGTGATTAATGATATTGACCGGTTGCCTTTTACAGAATGTTTCCCCTTGATTTCAACTTCTGTTTCTCTTGTTGCCTCACTCCTTTCTTTCCAACCACATTGCCTTCCTCCTGGTCCTTCAAGTTACAGTACACTCCTGCCCCAGGGCCTTTGCATTAGCTGTGCCCTCTGCCTAGAATGCTCTCCCTCCAGATTTCCACATGGCTCCCTCCCTCACCTCTTCTTCATGTTTACTGGAACAACATCTATCTTCTGGTGGGACCTCCCCTCACACCGTCCTGTGTACTTCCTACTCACATTTCCTGATCCCTTATTTTTCTCCTTAGCTTGTACTAGTATGTAACATAACTATATTGCTTCTTTATCTGGCTGTCTAGTTTTTTGTCCCTCAAAAGAATGTGAAAACTTTGATCTGTTTTGGTCACAGCTATGTCCCCACAGCCTGGCACAAAACAGGTTCTCAATAAGGGCGATAGCCTGAGGGGCTCAGCTCCCTGCTCAGTGCTCCATCCACACTATCCCAGGAAGCCTCATCTACTCCCACGAATTCCCTGGCCACCCCTTTGCTGGCCTCTCCCTCATGACTCTTTTTTTTTTTTTAATGTTTTTATTTTATTTTTGAGAGAGAGAGACACGGAGAGTGTAAGTGGGGGAAGGGCAGAGAGAGAGGGGGACAGAGGATCCAAAGCGGGCTCTGTGCTGACAGCCCGCTGCGGGGCTTGAACTCATGAACCGTGAGATCATGATCAGAGCCGAAGTCGGACACTTAACCGACTGAGCCACCCAGGTGCCCCCGCCCCCATGCCTCCTCAATCCTGACCTGACTCCTGCTCCCACCTGCTCACCCACAGACCCCATCCCCACGCTCGGCAAGTCCCAGGCTGACTGTTGTGTCATCCCCGAACACCTTGCTCTCCGTGTCCCCATCTCGGGGCTCCCCCGCCAGCCACGGAGCCACCCAGTCACAGACCTGGACATCACACTCGCCTCTTTCTCCCCACACACACCCCTCCCACGTCCCAAGGTCACCAAAATATCACTCAAGTTCATGCACTTCCTCCCGGCCCACGGCCCCCTCCACAGGCAGCCCACCTTCTCTCCCCCCGGCCTCCAAGCCCCAGGTCTGCCTTCCCTACAACATCTCAGGAGACTCTTTACCCCCCACATCTGACCACAGCCCTCCTTGCTTAAGACTCGGGTACAGACATCTGTGTGCCCCTCACCCACCCACTAGGGACATGGTTTCTGCAGCAGACAAAATCCCAGCCACGGCCAAAGCCTGCAGATGGAAGCGGGTCTTGGGCCGAATGGGGGGCCACATCCCTTGTCTCGAGCCCAGGCTGCCCCTGACAGCTTCGTGACAGCACAGTGCATTCCTCCGAGTGCCGCCGGGTGCCCGGCGCTGTGCCAGGCACCGAGCACACAGCAGTGAGTCTTGCTGTCCAAGCCTCCCGGCGTCCTCCGCCATCTGGCTGGGGCCGAGCTTGACCTTTGAGAGAGCGAGACGGGAGCCAGACTGGCATTCACAGCCGGCCTTGCTGTTGCGAGGAGCTGGCCTTCCCGGCTGGGCCCTGGTGTGCTCCTGCTAGACATAAATAATTCCGCAGAACGTCACCACTGGCAAGGCCACTTGGTGACCGTGGGGGGACGAGACAAAACAAGCTGAAGGCAGGCATAACATGGGCATTGTCCAAACCCCAGCAGCGCCCAGATGTTGGCTTTTCCTGGAGGGTCTGAGCCACCGCTGTTCTTTTTACCAGTGACAGCTCTGTCCTTGCTTCTTTCCTTAGACTTTCTGAGAAACTCTGAATCTGAGATCCTCAATAACAGAATTACCTCCCCACTCCTCACCCCCCCACCCCCTCCCTTTCCGACAGCCTCCAGGATCCGCCCCGAGGGTCCTCCTCCTCCCAGCAGATAGAAGGAGGAGGCTGAAATGTGTATTTGCATCAGCCTGGCTGGGCCCAACACCCTAGCCTCCAGGCAGGGGAGCCACTGAGGGGACACACACACACACACACACACACACACACACACACACGGACAACGAAACAATTTGGTTCAAGTTAATGAGATGAAACCCACTCAGGGAATAAGCCCTGGGGAGGTATTAGCTACAGTGACAATCATATTGCAGTATAAATGTATCCAATCAATATGTTGTGCATCTCAAACATAGGCAATGTTATATGCCAATTATAGCTCAAAAAGGAGGGGGGGGAGAGAGAGAGAAGGAAGGAAGGAGGAAGGAAAGAACCTATTTAATAGTTGATTTGTGGTCATGAACTGGGGCCCTAAACTTTATTTCATTTTTTTATTTTTAATTTAATTTATTTTTTGAGAGAGAGAGAGAGAGCAGGCAGGGGAGAGGGGCATAGAGAGAGAGAGAGAGAGAAAGAGAATCCCGAGCAGGCTCCCCACTGTCAGCGCAGAGCCCGATGTAGGGCTCGAACTCACCAACTGTGAGATCATGACCTGAGCTGAAATCAAACGTCGGATGATTTGATCAACCGACTGAAACATTTAAAATGTTTAAAATAAAATTCCATTTAAAAGTATTATTTATTGAGGGGCACATGGGTGCCTCAGTCAGTTAAGCGTCCGGCTTTGGCTCAGATCATGACCTCACTGCTTGTGAATCCAAGCCCCACGTCGGGCTCTGTGCTGACAGCTCAGAGCCTGGAGCCTGCTTCTGATTCTGTGTCTCCCCCTCTCTCTGCTCCTCCCCTGCTCACACTTTGGTCTCTGTCTCTCTCTCTCAAAAATAAACATTAAAAAATAAAAATGTTATTTATAGGGGCGCCTAGGTGGCTTAGTCGGTTAAGCGTCCGACTTTCGCTTAGGTCATGATCTCGTGGTTCGTGGGTTCAAGCCCCGCGTCGAGCTCTGTGCTGACTGCCAGCTCAGAGCCTGGAGCCTGTTTCAGAGTCTGTATCTCCCTCTCTCTCTGACCCTCCCCTGCTCACGCTGTCTCTCTCTCTCTCCTAGAAATACATTTTTAAAAAAAATGTTATTTATATATTGTGGTAAAATATACATGACATAAAATCGACCATCTTAACTATTTTTAAATGTACTGCCCAGTGACATTACGCACATTCACACTGTCATGCGACCGTCCCCACCATCCACCTCCAGAACTTTCCATCTACCCAAACCGAACCTCTGTCCCGATGAAACACTGACTCCCCATTTCCCTCTTTCCTACTGTTTTATGTATTATTTTCATTGTCAGATCATCTCCGAAAAGAAAGTCAAATTTCCCAGCAGTAAAAACCTGCGATGCCAAGACCCATGTCCTTGAACTTCCCGGAAGCACAGAACACAAGCCCAAGGGAAGACAGGCCCGCCCCGGCTCCTACCCACCGCTCCCCAGAGACTGTTCTCCCTCGGGGTCCCAAGTGACAAGCTTGCATCTGGTCAGCCTTAGGCGTGTTCCTGATGGTCGCTGGGCTGGGGCGCCACTGACACCCTGAGGGGCACCTGGGATGTCTGTGAGCCCCGGAATGACACTAGTGAGTGCAGTGACTCAAAGACCAGAGATGTTGGCTCGTCCCACGTGGGGCGTGCTGGGAAGCAGACAAGCAGGAAAACTGGAGGGAAGCGATAATAACCAACACCAGCGGCCTCCTGCCTCAAATCCTCGCTGCTGCTTTCTGAAGCCCCATTTTCCAGATGATAAAACCGAGGCTTCGAGCAGCCCAGTCGCTTGCCAAACTCTCTTGAGCCCTCCGGGGCCAGGATCCTCTGACCTCACTCCTGATGTTCATCCCAGCTGCCCTCGGAGTGGCTGGGGACCATTGTGACAATGCTGATTGAGGGAAGCTCTTTGATCACAATGGGCAAGACCAGCACCACCCAGGGATGCAGCCTTGGAAGGAACATACGAGCATCTTCTGGGACACCGGGGACAGAGGGCGTCTAGCGGGTCAGGCCGGTTGCCAAGGGCATTTTCCAAGACTCATCAGTCCCCATGTCACCCCTTGAGGTAGGTGCCATACGCTCACCCCTGATGTGGAAACTGAAGCCCACAGGAGCCCACTTACTTACCCCAAGGTGACCTAGCTAGTAATTTCAACTGTTAGACTCTCCATAAACCACTGGAGATTTCTCGACTCTCAATTATTTCAGGTGCCAAAACGATCAAAGAAGCAAATGTAGTCTCTGAACATCTGTGGTTTGTTAAATGCTTGACCCCTGTTTTCTCGTTTCTTCTTTTTCTTTTTTTTTAATTTTTTAGTTTATTTATTTATTTTGAGAGAGACAGAGACAGCGCGAGCTGGGGAAGGGCAGAGAGAGAGGGAGGCAGAGAATCCCACACAGGCTGCCGGCTGCCAGCACAGAGCCAGACGTGGGGCCCGAACCCACAAAACCCTGAGATCATGACCTGAACTGAAACTGAGAGTCAGATGCTTAACTGACTGAGCCCCCCAGGCGCCCCATGGGTCCTGTTTCCTAAAGAGGTCGACATGAGCCAGTTGTGAGCTGACTGGTCTGGGGCGGGANCATGGCTCCTAAGGGGACTGCTCTCCAAGGAGCTGGGAGCAGGGTGGGGGAGACTCCTCTGCTCAGAGCAAAGGCAAGAATGTCCCAGTCAGCTAAGTGGGGTTCTGGGAGCCACGTGCTGGAGATCAGAGAGGTGCAGAGAGGTTTTTAGGCCTCAGAGAGTTTCAGGATAGGAAGAGATCTGGGAGAGCAGTCAGCACCCAGGACAATGGTGAGGATGTGGGTGGCGGAGTTGGCGTGGTGGCCAGGATTGAGCAGAGATGGAAGTTCCCAGACACGGAGGGGGGAGGGCCGTGGCCTTGACCACTACCCGAGGGCGAGGAGAAGGGGCTCCTGTGTCAGACAGACTGTAGAATGCAGGGCTTGATTCTTTCTTAAAAATTTTTAATGTTTTACTTATTTCTTTTTTTTTTAAATGTTTTTATTTATTTCTANTGTTTTACTTATTTCTGAGAGAGAGAGACATACACAGCATGAGCAGGGGAGGGGCAGAGAGAGGGAGACACAGATTCAAAGCAGGCTCCAGGCTCTGAGCTGTCAGCACAGGAGCCCGGAGCGGGACTCGAACCCACGAACCATGAGATCATGACCTGAGCGGAAGTCGGATGCTCAACAGACTGAGCCACCCAGGCGCCCCTGCAGGGCTTGATTCTTTGGTCCTTCTTGTCGCTCACTTGCACTGGTGTCTGCTGTTCCTTCTGCCTGGAATGCTACTCCCCCAGGTCCCCACGTGCTCCTCTCCCACATTCTCCAGGTCTTTACTCAACTGTCATCTCAGTGACACAATCGTATTTAAAACTGCAGCCCTCCTTCCCTCACTGCTACCCTCCTTTGCTGTGTGATGGTTTTTTTTTTTTAATTTTTTTTTAATGTTTTATTTATTTCTAGGAGAGAGACAGAGAGACCGCGTGAGCAGGGGAGGGTCAGAGAGAGAGGGAGTCACAGACTGAAGCAGGCTCCAGGCTCTGAGCTGGCAGTCAGCACAGAGCCCGACGCGGGGCTCGAACCCACGAACCGCGAGATCATGACCTAAGCGAAAGTCGGACGCTTAACCGACTAAGCCACCCAGGCGTCCCGCTGCGTGATGGTTTTAACCACAGTGCTCAGCTCCTTCTACTAACTCCACAATTTATAGTATTATATTTACCCGGCACTGTCAGTCACCCCCATTAGCAACTCCACGCGAGCACTGGCTCTTGGTCTGTTTCGTTATTTGATGTTCCTACTCCCAAGGACCTAGAACAGGGCCTGGCACACAGTAAGTGCCAAATGAATGCTTATAGCTCTACTTCCCCTGGGGACAGGCACTGGGGCTGAGCCTATTTCTTGTTTTTTTAATGTTTATTTTTTTAATGTTTTATTTATTTCTGAGAGAGAAACAGACAGCCTGAGCAGGGGAGGGTCAGAGACAGAAAGAGAGATACAGAATCTGAAGCAGGCTCCAGGCTCTGAGCTGTCAGCACAGAGCCTGATGCAGGGCTCGAACCCATGAACTGTGAGATCATGACCTGAGCCCAAGTCAGAGGCTTAACGAGTGAGCCACCCAGGCGCCCCGATGTTGATTTATTTTTGAGAGAGAAACAGTAGGAGCAGAGGAGGGGGAGAGAGAGAGGAAGACACAGAATCCGAAGCAGGCTCCAGGGTCCCAGCTGTCAGCACTGCGCTCCCAGCCAGGCAGAGCCCAGGAGATTATGAGATTATGACTTGAGCTGAAGTCGGATGCCGAGTAGACTGAGCCACCCAGGCGCCCCTGGGCCTGTTTTTGACGAAGTCCCCAGCCCCACCCCCACCCCCCATGCCCAGTGCCTGGCGCACAGGAAGGA
>NW_027532882.1:857221-860310 GCF_008692635.1 Crocuta crocuta | reverse complement strand
GCCTCCAGGCGACCGAGCCAAGATGCGCATCCCGCCCACCACCTACCAGGAATTTTTCCCGCCCCGAGACGCGTGCCCGCGACCCCGCGCGCCCTGCAGCCACTTCGGTGAGCGCGCCCACGCGCCCCACGCGCGATTTGCCAACCCCGAGCTTCTCAAGTCCGGCGGGGATTCTGCGCCCTCTCCCAAGGGACAGTTGGCAAAGCCTGGAGATCATTTTGGTTGTCACGACCCGCGGAAGGGGTACTACTAGCAGGAAGTGAATGGAGGCCAGGGATGCTGCTAAACATACCCCTCCACGCACAGGGTAGTTGGCCCCAGTAAAGAATTATCCAGCTCTAAATGCCAATAATGCCAAGCTTGAGAAACCCTAGAACTTCCCTGAGCCTCAGTTTCTACATTCATTGAATGGCATAGCTCCTGAAGTTTTTCAAGGGACTGTGGCATGGGCAGAAGTCATGAATGGTGGTTTGGGGACAGACAAATCTGCTAAGTGTCCTCCCCCCTACACACACACACATCCCGGCCCTGCCACCATAGTAGTTATGTGAGCCTGAGAAAGTCGACCAGTCCAAGTCTCGAGTTTCCTCATCTGCAAAATGGGTGCAACAAGAGCGCCCCCGCTTCATAGGAGCTGGTGAAGCGAAAAGAGCCCAGAGGGCTCTTGCGGTCACTGTCGTGCATCTGGCACACAGTGACCGCTCAAAAAAGACTAGCTGCTGCTGTGTGATTGTCCAATTCTGTGACTCCAGCGGACCTGTCCGTGGACATCACTAGTCAAGAGTCCCTCCGAGCTGGACTCAGGGATTGTCAGATCTGGATTGGACTCAGTTCGGTTTTGGGTTTCTGTGACTTCTGGCAAGTCACTTGATCTCTCTGAGCCTCAGGAAGGCTGTAGAGTGGGGAGAATAATACTATCTCCCAAATGAGGTTCGAAGCCCTTAGTCTAGATTCCTGGCTCTCAGCAGGTATCGTGGTAGTTACTCTTGTTATCATTATTTGTATTGTTTTGGTGTTTTCCACACAGCCCTCAGGTGAGGCTAGTCAGGACTGCCCACCTCCTCTCTCCAGGCGAGGAATCGAACCCCAGTGAGCCTGAGGCTGCAAGGAATCACTGTTGTTCTCTCTCTACTCTTGCTCATCCTCAGGAGGCGTCAACACACTCCAGTGGGACCACAGGAAACAGGACAATGAGACCTCCTACCAGAGACAGTTCCAGGCTCTGCCAGGCCCACCTGCCTCGATGTGTAAGAGGGTAAATCGAGGTGGGGCTGGTGCTGCTGGGGAGGGGAGAGGCGGCGGCTGGGTCGTGCTGCCACGTCCGTCCACCCACAGGCCTCCTCCAGTGTGGAGCTGGGAGACTTCAAGATGGGCTATGGGCCCACGTGCTCGGAGCAGAAACAAGCCTACGGGCCCCAGGGTCTGCCCCCAGCCAGGTACAAAGGGACCGTGGCCTTCCACCAGGGCGGAGCAAAGGACTCTCGGCGACATGAGGCGTGTGCCAATACTGTGGGCCTCCCTCACCTCCAAGCAAGGCCCACTATTGTGCCAGATCTCCCACCATTTAGCGCCCCGCAGCCTGGCCTTTGGGAAGCCTGCCCCTCTCCCACTTCCTGGGAGCTGACAGGGCCCATATCCGATCCATCTGATCTTAGAGTGGATCCCCCTTATCTGCAGGTATGACAAGGCCCGGGCCTCAGCCCACATCCACCAGGTGAATATTCGTCCTGGCGATGGCCTCTTCCATGACAAGACCACCAGGGCTGAATACTTCTACCCCCGAGAGCCAGGTGAGAGTCTGCCACCCGCGCTGTCCCCACAGCAGCCTCCCAGGGCCGCTCAGTGCCTCCCCTGTCACTGGCAGAGCGCTTTGTTCTTCACCACGACCAGACTCCGGCATCGCACATCCTGGAAGGCAATGGGTGCCCCGGCCCAGGCAGCCTCACCACCTCCACGCGCTTCTTCCACGGCCAGGTCAGCGGGAAGGGGGAGAAGGCCGCAAGGCTCATCAGGGAGACGGGGTACCAATAGCAAGTGGCCTTGGCCTTGAAGTGAGAGTGAGCTTGACGTGTGTCGGAGGGGGGTGTCCTGGACCTATTTGCGGGATCTAGGGTTAAGTCAGTTAACCACTCTGAGCCTCAGTGCCCCTTATCTGCAAAAATGAGATACAACGCCAACTCTCAGCACCAGCGCGCGGGGCCCAGAGAGGGTGCGGGCTGGCCAAGGTCGTACAGCGCTCACCTCTTCTTTCCCACACGAGTTTTGGGACATCTCGGACATTTGGGAGCTTCCCAGATGCCATGTGGTCCTACAGCCACCGCCCGGGAACAAGCCATCCAGCCGCCACGTGCCTCACGAGACACTGAAGAGTCACGTGGGCCTCGGGGAGTCCTCGCTGCTCGGACAGTTCTTCCAGACCTCCACGGGCACGGACTATTGCTTCCCAGGCACCGTACAGAAGCCGCAGCCAACTCCCAGTCTCTACTTGCTGGCTAGCAACCTGCCCCAGGGCACCGGCGGTGAGCTCTAGCCCCGCCCCCACGATTCTCGCCCCGCCCACTGCCCCACTCTGGCTCCGCCTCCTGAGGAGCTGGCTCCCTCCTCGTGAACCAAGATCCCAATTCTGCCCCTGGACATCCTCGCCCCGCCGTGGACCTGACTCCGCCCCCCCCACCTCCATCATGGCACCTCCCCTTGCAGGATGTAGCTCGGCCCCTCTCCATATCTGTCCTCGCCCGACCCTGATCCCTGCCGGTCAGTCAGACTCTGGCTCCGCCCGCTGACCAACTAACCTACCTGATCTGCCCTCCCCCACGACCCTGCGCTTGCCCCGCCCCTGGCTCCTCCCTCCTCCCCGCCTCCTAGTCCCTCCTTCGCTCTAACTCCAACGAGGGCTCAGGCGTCGCCCTGAACTCCTACTCCAAGCTTAATCCACAAATTTCTGCCCCGGGGCCCTGCCTCTCCTCTCTCAGCCCTTCATCTGGACTATCCCCACCCAAATCTACAGAAACAGACTTTTTAACCATGAACCAGAAGATGCTGAAACCGCACAGAACAGCTCCGGCCTCCATGACTGAAGATGCTACAGC
>NW_027532882.1:850439-857174 GCF_008692635.1 Crocuta crocuta | reverse complement strand
AGGTGGGGGTATCTCCCAGACCAGGTAACCCCTCAAAGCAGTGTAGTTCTGTCTCATGATGATAATGCCGTCACCACAGGCCCGGAATTAGTGTCAAGTTCGTTCAAGATCACTCTGGGGCGACCCCAGGCACAGGGTCATCTTAATGTCACCCCAGCCTCAAGGTCATCCCTAGCTCACCTCCAGGGTCATTTCAGGGTCAGCTCAAGGACATTTTTATATCACCGGCCACAGTTGTACCCCCAGCTGAGGGTAAGCTCAGTTGCCTCGGGTCACCACAGTCCTGGGGTCATCCCAGGGGTCTCCCGGTTTCTCTCGAGCTTCTCATCCAGCTCCTAGGTCAGCCCAAACTGGGATACCATTTGCCCACCTCTCCAGAGTCCAGTCACCAGCCTTTGCTGCTCCCGGGGTCGTATGGGGACCACAGGGTGGGCCAGGTAGGTCAACCATCTTTCAGGCTGTCCTGCCAGGCTCCTCACTCTGACTCCACAGTGCAAGGACAACCACATTGAGCCCCCGCTGGGTGGACAGCACTTCTTCTCCACCCAATACAAGGATGAGTTTGCCTACAAGTTCCAGGGCCCAACAGTGCTGAGATTGGCCAGCCTCCAGGACAGCCATGTGCCCCTGGGCTCCCCCCACCAGTGGGGTTGTGGGGCTGGGAAGGTAGACCCTCAGGCCCCCCAGCTCCCTACCTACCCATGCCCTAGCCAGCAATAAACACTGCCTTGGCAACATCTCACCCTCCTCATTAGTCAACCATGAAAGATGATGCTTGGTGGGATGGAGACTGTCCAGGAGAGAGTGACTCCATAAAAAAAAAAAAAAAAAAAAAAAAACCAACCCTGAACAGACACTTCTGTGAGCCCTGAAGTTCACCCCACTCTGGGCAGGGAGGCCGTTCCAGCTTGTACAGAAGCTTGGCAGTTGGACTCAGTGTAAGGTGTCAGGTGCACCAACAAATCTGAATGGTGTGGAGAGAGTGGAGTCAGAGTGTTGAACAGGGCACTGTGGTGAAGAGTTGAGAACGTAGGCTCCCAGGGCTGAATGGACAGGCTCTAAATCTCAACTCCTCTGTCTTGGATAGTAGTCTTGGGCAAGTCACTTAATCCCTGTGAGCCTCATCTCTTTGCTTATCTGTAGAGATGAATGGCAGCCCTCTTGTTAGAATGATATAAATGAGAAATGTACACACTTGTCCATGTGTGTGGCTGAGGGTCAAGGAGGGAGAGCACTTCCCTTCCGAGCATGAAGGTGAGGAGGAAAGAGGAAGATGAGGGTATGGGAAGGAGTGGAGAAGCTGAGAGTGGCCCAGCAATTTCCTCCATTGTGGGCGAAGGTGGGAAGCACTGGTTGGCTGGCCAACTGGCCCCAAGTCAGAGCTGGGTCCAGGGACAAATCAATGAAAGCCATCAGGATACGATTATGTTCAAGGAGGTAGATGTCCATCCAGACACAAAATGAAAAGGGTGGAAAGGAGGAGGATGGGGTGGAGCCCTGAAGCCTGCTCATGACAGGGCTTGACACGCAGGTCAACGAATGGTACCTTGGACAGCGCCCCCATCTTGAAGGTCTTGGGTGTGGTGAAATTGGCTGTCTGGGGAATAAATGGGCCTTGGTGGACGAGCCCAGGGCCTGCTTCAGTAGGCTGTTGACAGTCAGGTTTCAGGGACTGGACATGGCTCCCTGACTCTGGAGTCAGACCTTCAAAGGCCAAGGCTTTCAATCCAACGAGCCACTAAGAGCCAATGTTGAGCCCTGTCAGGAGCCATCTCCCTATGGGTGGCAATCCTGTGAGGCCAGGTTGTCATTTCCACAGGAAGGACAGAAGTCCAGGTTTGTGTCCTACAGAATAAGATGGCTCTTTCGGCTGCACTCATATTATCCATGCAAGAGTCGGCTAGCTGCAAAATGCCTCTTCTTGCTTTCACTAACAATGTACATGACACACTTCTGAATTACCTCCTGATGAAGAAGGATTTCTCAAACTCAGTACTACTGACATTTTGGATGGGATCATTTTTTATTGTTAGAGGCCCTCTTGTGCATTGTAGGAGGTTTAGCATCATCCCTGACCTCTACCCGCTAAGTGCCAGCAGCATTCTCCCCACCCCAACCAGTTGTGACAACCACAAATATCTCCAGACATTGCTCAATGTCCCCTGGGGGGGAAGGGTTGTCCTGGTTGAGAACCACTGCAATAAGCCCAGCTTACAAAGATCCCCAGGACAAAATCAAGCTCTCCTGATGAAGCTGGTCTGTGTGTTAACAAGACTACTCTTAACAAAAAGGCTATTCCTTTTTGCCTTGCCTACCAGGAAGCTCAGAAAACTTACTTTGGTATTCATTTCCATTTGCAGGATTATCTGTGCTCCTGCCTGGTTCTAGGAGTGGTTTAAAGCAACCCAGACACCAGATGAAAACTAATGGTTGGGAGTTACAAAGAGGCAGATTTCTCCATAAGTTGGAGCATTTTCTAACAATGGGATTGCCTAGCCCTGGGATGGGTTGCTGGGAAAGAATGAGAACTCCACTGGAAATATTTTCAGTGCAGAAAGATACTTCATCATGATTTGGGATGTACTTTATGGATTTATGGCTACCCTTCCTGTATTCCACTCACCCCACCACCAAAAAAGGCATTTCTTTTCTTTAAATTATTTAATGCTTATTTATTTTTGAGAGAGAGACAGACAGAAAACAAGTGGGGAAGGGGCAGAGACAGAGGGAGGCACAGTATCTGAGGCAGGCTCCAGGTTCCAAGCCATCAGCACAGAGCCCGACGTGGGCCTCGATCTCACAGACCATGAGATCATGACCTGAGCCGAAGTCGGACACTTAACTGACTGAGCCACCCAGGTGCCCCCCAAAAAAGCATTTCTTTTTTTAATGTTTTTATTTATTTCTGTGAGAGAGAGAGAGAGACGGTGTGAGCAGGGGAGGGTCAGAAAGAGAGGGAAACACAGAATCCAAAACAGGCTCCAGGCTCTGAGCTGGCTGTCAGCACAGAGCCCAACGCGGGGCTTGAACCCAGAAAACCGTGAGGTCATGACCTGAGCCGAAGTCGGACGCTTAACCGACTGAGCCACCCAGGTGCCCCCCAAAAAAGCATTTCATATTAACTACAGAAACCAAGAAGGCTGATAAAATGAGTAAAATAGGATTGAACCTGGGAAAACAGGTTAATTTTTAAGGAAAAACACTTCATCACTGAGCAGCAGAATTCAGACCTGCCACTTACCTGTCTGTCTGTCTGTCATTGGGTAGGTGATGGTGGGCTCTGATCCTCACTTTGCTCATTTGTAAACTGGGACAGCAACTGTTCTTTCTCACACGTACCGTTCTTAGAACAGGGCTCTGCGTGTGGCTGCAGCTGGACAGGTGCTCATACTTTTCTAATGTCTTAGGTCATTTTTGTTGCAAGTGACAGAAACCCAGCTTGCTCTAGTTGAAGCAGAAAAGGATTGTACTGACTTTGTTAAAAAAAAAAAAAAAAAAAGCCACCGGCCCCAAACAGTGTTACGTGGGCCAGACTAAATCACCAAACTAAGGCTTAATACCTAACTGAATGGCAGTTTTAACCTCCTCCAGAAATGTCCATTTTAATCTATCAATCAGTAAATTTCTGAGCTGTACCATAAGGTCATCTGTCACAGGGGCCTTCTCCACCCCCCAAAGGAAGATGAGGTGATCTACGCAATAAGATCCCCTGTACTTCCGCTGGGGGAAAGTGACCTTGCCAGGAATAACCATTTTTCTTTTGCTTACAACGATCTTGCCCACCCCTCCTTCCTATAAATACCTTCTATTTCGCACAACTCCTCATAATGCCCCTCTGCGTGTCAGAGGGAATGCCGCCCCACTCATGAATCATTTAATAAAACCAGTTGGATCTTCAAATTTGTCTGGATGACTTTTGTTTTCTACAACTTAGAAATAAAATCTGGAATTAGGTCCCACATGAGGGATGCTGGTTATTCATCCGAACTGTTCTCCCTCACCACTTCCCAGCCCTGTATGGCTTCAAGTGGTGGCTTGGGACCTCTTTGGTTCCAAGGACGCTATAAAAAGATGCTATAACCCAAATCCCTTTTGAGGAAAGCCTCAAAAAGGAGGGAAGGGTCTGGCCCCCAACTCCTCTTACTGGAATTTAAGGGACACTCTGGCCCGTTTGAGTCCCATGCCTAGCCGTGAGCCAATCATTGTGCCCAGAGGGATAGAATGCTATGATTGGATGGCCAGCCCACTGGCCCACACCCTGGGTGATTTGATTCCCCAAAACTCACCAGGATCTTTGGGCCTGGAGCCCAACCTTTCCGGATCTTATCTCCTAGCAACAGACCTGTGCCCGCCCAACCCCTTAGCATCTATTTTGCTCCAGGTCACAATCTGAAGGGTGGAAAGGCAGCTAATAGACTCTTCCCAACCCAGAGGGTAATTGTAAATTTATAGACAGGGAGTGTTCAGTGTTACAGAATAGCCTGGGGCATCAAGTGCTCCCCGGTCCTCCGATAATCCCAATCTGATCTCCCGCCTCATTACTAACTTCCTCTTCTAGCTTGCGGCAGAGAATTCAGCTCTGGCAATCACAACATCTAGGAGATGCTACTAGTCTCTGTTCCTAGAAGTACCCAGAGGTAGCTTGTGTCTGTCGAAGGAGACCTTTCTGAAGGCCTTATGAAGGCTCTCACATATTTCAACATCCTCATGTTTTTCTCCAAAGTCCCTCAAACCACAGTCTCAAGACATGTGTTTAGACTCCCAAGATAAAACAGGCAAGATTTCAATAAGCTATTTTCCCACATAACAGAGATTTCTTGTTTCTCGAGGAAGGCTCTTCACGGGGTAGATTGTGAGCTGTGTAAATAGAGAGAGTTTCCTTCACTTTAAAGTGAATGCATATGTGTATGGGGTGACCCTGGCCCTCTACTTCAACTTTTCTCAGCCAATCCCACATTTCAAGTCATTTCCCTCAATACCCTTCCCTTTCCAGGTACTAATTCTAAATAAGTTGAGACTATCATGGATTCAAGGGGAACCAGAATAAGGATTCAGGGGACAAAACTACCCCAAATGTCTGGGAAATGTGTTGGCTCGTGGTATTGGAAAGAATCAGGGCATCTGACTTCAGGTATGGCTGTATCCAGGAGCTCAACCAATATTGCCAGAACTGTCTCTCTGACTCTCATCTATACATCCTGGTGTAGACTGGCTTCAGTCTGCAGACTGTTCTTCCAGACAACTGCGGAAGGTGAATGCGGGTAGGAGGAGGTCCCATATACAGGTTATGATCCTAGAGGAAGAATGAGACCCTCCAATGTCATGTCATTAGACCTACTTATTGTTGCCAGGGGATGAAGTTGTCTGGTACGTTTAGATTGAATGGTACCGGGAGGCTGTGTTAGACTGGAGTAGGGGGGAAGGATCCACAAAGGGAGAGCAAAGTGCTGACAGAGATACTTAGCAGACAGAAACAAGAGCTGTCATCACAAGTATGACTTGGTATGGGATCTTCCGGGAGGCGACAGGGTGAGGAACCAGTGACATAATCCAATTTCAGTCTCAGCCCTCTCAGATCTGCTGTGCGCTTTCCGGCAGAAATGTGGAGAGCAAGTTTCAGACCGTAAGCTCAGCACAGATCTAGAAGGTTCACAAAAGGAGAAAGAAGACTCCTGGAGGCCTGATGTGCTTGAGGGTAGGTGGTGTCAAAATCCACTGGCCAACGACCATCAGAAATACACCTGTCGTCAAAAAATATATATTTTTTAGCTTGCTCCAGCAGGGAAGATCACATAGTAGGAACCACAGGGCGCCTCCATAGAGGGTGTTGTGGGACAGGAGGGTCATCTTATAGGACGTGGGCACGTGCTGGGTAGTTTTAAAGACGGTTGAAGAGAGTAGAGGCAATTCTAGGTTGGTGCTGGCGGGGAGCGGCTTGGTGCCTGGGTATTTTGATGATTTTTATCTCAGCAGCGGGCCGATGGGGTGGATGGACGGGGAGCTGTCGTCGGTAAGAAACAGTAGTCATTTGCGTGGGTCGGGAGAGGAGGGTGTGTACTCATTTTTGTGGTTGCAGCGTGTCTGGCTCGGTTCAGACATGGTCACAGAGCGGCCTTGTGTGATCATTGTTTATAATATGTGACCGTTGTTTATGCACCCAGCTGCCGGGGCTTTTTCACTCCCTCTTTGCCGGGATCTGTGTCTCCAGGTAAAGTCTCCCGAGTCCTTCCTGGCTCTGGCCTAGGCTTCTCCAGAGATCGTCATCACTCCAGTGGGCATCAGACACGGGGAGTCCACCCGTGACAGCAGTGAGTGACCCATCAGCCCGGTAGGAGGAAAACAACGCAGGGACAGGGTTCCCAGCCGTTTTCCATGGAGAAGTGTAGAGGGAGACGCAGGACTGAGCAAAGATAGAACGGCTTTGTAATTGCAGGGCTTCTCAGAGCCTTGGCGGTGTTTCCGTGCATTGCCAGTCGGCCAGGGAAATGAGGTTTGGCGAACAAAGAGTCAGAGAGGTGCGCAGGAGGCAGAGACAGAGGACAGAAGAGAGACGGAGGGGCAGAGGCAGAAAAAAGTGACAGGAACAGAGGCAAAGTGATTGAAACAGACGCAGAAAGAGAGGGACAGAAGGGAACAGAGCGAGGCGCGGAGAGGGGAACAGAGATGGAAAGAGAGACAGGGACGCAGGGAGACAGCCACGCGGGCGGGCGCAGGCGAGGGCAGAGACGGACCCCG
>NW_027532882.1:849774-850369 GCF_008692635.1 Crocuta crocuta | reverse complement strand
TGGGGGGGCAGCCGTGATCTGTGGGGACGGGAGCTCAGGACTCCCCTTCCTCTGGAGGCGATCCAGACCCCCTCCATCCCAGGAACCCTGGAGGACGTCTAAGTATTGTTCTCCCCACCCTGCACCCCGAGGTCGGGAGTTCAGGAGGCCCTTCCTCAAGAAGGAGATGGGGGGTTCCCTGTGACCACCTGGAGCTCTGTTATTGTTCCCCCTACCCTCCAGTCTTGGGGTCCAGAGTTCTGGAAGCCCCTTCGCAGGAGGTCATCCAGGGGTCCACCTGCCCCCCCAGGAACTCAGAAGCCCCCCTCTTCCAGCTAGGAGATGGGAATTTGGGAGGGCCCTTCCTCAGGAGGCAATCTNCCAAAGCCCCCCCCGCCCCCCCAGGAACCCAGATGGGGACCCAGGCATTGTTCCCCCTACCCCCCTCCAAATGTGGTGTCTGGGTTCAGGGGGTGATCTAAGAGCCCCACCCTCTCCATTTGCGTAGCCACTTCCAGCTGTGGGGTTGTGGCTCAGGAGGCCCCCTCTGCCTCCAGGAATAGATCTATTTGTGGTTTGCTCCCCAACCCGCCCCCACCCCCCATGGGGAGGCCAG
>NW_027532882.1:848162-849743 GCF_008692635.1 Crocuta crocuta | reverse complement strand
GTCCAGCTATTGTTTCTTCCCCTTGCTCCCAACCTCCAGGCATGGGGCTGGAATCCAGGATCTTTTCTCCAGGAGGAGATAAAAGTGTCCTGACACCCATGGCCATCTCAGCCATCGGCTCAGTTACTCAGGAACCCCCCTTTTCTAGGAGATGACCCAAGAGCCCCCCAGTAACCCAAGAGGAGCCCCAGGTATTATTTTTGTTCCCTCCCGCCCCAGCTAGGGGTTAGAATTCAGGATTTCTATCCAGTTGGACAGACAGGTATACCAACAGCGGACGCTGCTCTCCTGGCTGTAGGGTCCATGGTCTCCCTGTGTCCCAGTGGGTCCCACAGCATTTCCCCCACCCTCTCTAGCTTTAGGAACTTGGCATCCGGGTACACAAGTGTCTTGACAGTTATTCCCATCCCGGAACCGTGAGGTCCGGCACACAGGTCGTCTCCTCCCCAGCAGGCAAGCCAGAGGCGCCCCTGCCCTCCCCCAGTGACCCAAGATGAGTGCCAGCTGTTGTTTGCCCCCAACTCATCCCCCAGATATAAGCTTCTGAGATCACGATGCTTCCTCTCTACGAGGCAAGCCCGAGGTTGCCTTCCCTCCTAGGAACCCCCAAATATGCCAGCCCCAACTATGGAACTGGGAGTCAGTCCATGTACTCGGAAGCAAGCACAGGAACCCAGGGACTTCTCTCTCTTTCCCATGAGGAGAGCCCAGTCAAGGCGGTAGGAACCGTGGACTCTCTCTCCTCCACAGGACCCAAGCTTCCCACGGGAGGAGGAGCCCAAGATGGAGAGAGGGGCAGAGCCCTGGAACTGGGTACTGGAGACCTCTAGTGCTGGGTCCCATGACTTCCATCCAGGTGTGGTGCTGAGGAGGGAAGCCCCGCCCCCCCACATGTCACACCAGGGTCCCTCTTCTCCCTGCCCTGGATGGGGCTCACCACAAGTGTCCCCGCAGTCTGAGACAAGAGACGGATCCATGTGTGCACTCAGGAATGGATTCTGGGGCACGGCCCCCCCTTCCCTGCCCAGACCCCAGAAGAGATCCCCATGTTCTCCAGAACCTACGTCCACCCACCCTCTGTCTTCACCCTACAGATTCCGCCGTAGAAGCAGCCAGCACCTCCACACCAGGGATGCGGCGCTCGGTCCTGGTCAGGAACCCAGGCCACAAAGGCCCGAGGCCCGTTTATGAAGAGCTTGACTCCGACTCCGAGGACCTGGACCCCAACCCTGAAGAGCCGGACCCAGTCTGTGAAGACCCAGAGCCCGAGCCAGAAGACCTCAACACTGTCTCTGAAGATGTGGACCCCAGCTATGAAGACCTGGAGCCCGTCTCGGAGGATCTGGACCCCGATGCCGAAGCTCCGAGCTCCATCTCGGGGACCCGTGACCCCGATCCCCAAGATCTCGACCCCATGTCTTCAAGTTTCGACCTGGATCCAGATGTCATCGGCCCCGTCCCCCTGGTTCTTGACCCGAACAACGACACCCTCAGCCCCACCGAAGCCCCAGACCTGGACCCCCTCTCATCCAGCCTCACTGCCACCCCCGAGGTCCTGGCCGCCAGCCCCGCAGTGCTGGC
>NW_027532882.1:845572-848108 GCF_008692635.1 Crocuta crocuta | reverse complement strand
CGCACACGGGCGAGCGGCCGTACCCGTGCCCGCAGTGCGGCAAGGCGTTCGGCCAGAGCTCGGCGCTGCTGCAGCACCAGCGCACGCACACGGCCGAGCGCCCGTACCGCTGTCCCCACTGCGGCAAGGCGTTCGGCCAGAGCTCCAACCTGCAGCACCACCTGCGCATCCACACGGGCGAGCGGCCCTACGCCTGCCCGCACTGCTCCAAGGCCTTCGGGCAGAGCTCGGCGCTGCTGCAGCACNTCTGTTCTCGGCGCCGGCCTGGGCCTCAGTCCCGGCCCCAGCTCTGGCCTTGGCTCTGACCCTGGCTCCGAGCCGGGCTCCCTCCCTACTCCCAGCCCCAAAGCTGTCTCTGGCTCCGAAGCCACCCCCACCCCTGATTCCATCCAAGCTTCTGACCCTAAGCCTGGTCGTGTCACGGATCCCCACCCCGTGGCCAGCCCCGACCCAGATTCTGTGGCCAGCCCCGACTCCAACCCGGAGTCTCATCCCGACCCCGGCTCTCCCACCCATGACACCGTCAGCCCAGCCCTCCCTACTGGCGAGAGTCCCGAGTGGGTGCAGGAGCGAGGGGCATTGCTGGGGCCCGACGGCTGATGTGGACGCCGACGCTGACGGGGCCTGGGGAAGTTGTGTGTCATGCAGTTTAGTAAAATCCTCGCACTGCCTCCTGGCTCTGTGTTGTGGTTTGCCTGTGTCTCTTTTTCCACACGTGCACGGCCCTTTCCTCAGGAGATGGGGGAGGGCGTGGTCTGTGCCAGCCATAGCTGGAACCCCGGTGTCCTGACCTCCCGTCCCCAATCCTCCAGGCTTCCCAGGCCCCCCACAAGGTCTCGCACTGGCCCATCCCAGCAGTTACCACTCTGCTCCCCCAGGCCTGGCCACCCCAGTCGAGGGCAGACTCCTCCGGCACGGGTGGTCTGAACGGGATCCCTTCCCTCTGGCTTTTCTCTGAACGGCGGAATTTCCAGCATGTCGACAGTCTAGCGGGCTGATAATGGAGGCTGATATGAGACCTTGCAGGCAGCCCTACCCCATGTGCTCGCATAACCTACCCCATGCCCTTCAAACCCCGTGTCCTAGGCACAGCACTGGACAGAGGAGGCGCCCGTTTCTGTGCTCAACCAAAATCTGTTGCTTGCTGGGGTCTCAACAGGGAGCAAGATAAGCATGGCCTTGGCCTTCACAGATCTCACAGATGCCAAATTCAGAAACCTTTGAAAAGTAGTTTCCGGCTATAGTTCATTCTAGAAGAAGCATGACCAGACTCCCCCCACCGCCACCCCCCAACATCAGACAGGTAATGTGCTGAGGTTGTAGCAAGGCTTGAGGGAGACACAAAACACAGAGCAGCATTAACACTCGGTCATCAAGACCACGATCTGCAAAAGGATCAAGACATGATTTAGGGGTAGGGGGCGGGAGACTGCTTTCCTGAGGAGGGATTCTAGAACCCCAATTTAATCGTTAGCGCTGTTTGTCCCGCCTTACGCCATACTCTTGCAATTTACACTCTTGCGTTTTCTCTTTTAGCTCAACAGCTTCACGAAACAGGTAACTCTGACTAAGTAACCCCGTTTTTCAAATAAGTAAACAGGCACGTGGAGTTTAAAGAGCCCTTTTAGAAGATGTAGAACTAGCAGCTGGCAGAGACTAGATTTAATCCAAACTGTCCTCCAGAGCCTGAGTTCTTAACCAGCGTGCTTCAAAGCAAGAGCGTGCAAAGGCCCTGGGGCTGCTGAGTGACGAGCTAGGGGAGATGGGGCCAGAGCAGAGGGGCCTGGCAGACTGAGGTGGGAGTTTGCTGGTGATCCTAGAGCAATGGGAAGACATTGGCAGGTGTGGCAGAGGACTCACATGAGTTACTCTTCGACCACGCTTCCAGCTGCTGCCTGGACTGTGTAATGGAGGGGGCAGGCGTGGGAGCCTCAGATTAGCAAGGAGGTTGCTGCGGCGGTCCAGGCCAGGAATGTTGGGGGACTCTAGGCTGACAGCCATAGGAGCGGGGATATGTGGTCCTATGTAGGACATAATGAGGAAATGAAATAGGGTTTGCTGACAGTTCAGATGAGAGCAGCAGAAGCGGAAAGAGTTGGGAGCAACCAGGCGGTTTCTTCCAGGCCAGAGAGGCAGCCATGAGAGAGGACGGACGGTCATCATCGGACTCTGGGGAGGGTAAGGGGTCAAGCCTTGAACATGGAACTCAAGAACCTGGCACCGGACGGGGGCATGACAAGGAGCCAGGACGGAGCCAGCCCTACTTTGGCATCCTCACAGCCAGCCCCTCCCCCAGCCCCTCCATGCACCGGCGGCGTTAGGACCTCAAGCCCGCCCTCCGCCCCGCGAGTCGCCAGCTGAGGACGACGCATGCGTGCTGCGGCAGCGGGGATTGTCGTGGCGCAGGGGGTGGGACAGGATCCGGTCACATGCTTCCAGGGGTGGGGGCTGTGCCGCCCCGATCACGTGACCGCGGCTCCAGTCAGCTGATGCGTGAGGGTTTGAAGCTGCGCGGCGAGGGGGCGGGGCCGCAGTG
>NW_027532882.1:838348-845395 GCF_008692635.1 Crocuta crocuta | reverse complement strand
GCGCGGCTCAGGTGAGGGCGCGCGGCGCCGCGGGTCCCCGAACGCGGGCGGGCGGCCAGCTTCCCCGACCTGGGGCGGCTGAGCTCCCGGTTTCCCTTGCCTCAACTCCGGTGCTGACCTCTCAGCTTCCCGGTGCTGGAGGTAAGGACAGATGGCTCCTAGAACCTGGGCGACAGGTGGGCACCGGCTTCTCCGAGCTCGGAGTGGCGGGACTCCCGAGTGCGCTTCCTGGACCCACATTGTGCTGAGTCCCCAAACTCAGGCAGCGGAAGGTGGGCTGGGCGTAGTTCCCATTGCTCGGCCTGGCTGGAACTCAGAAAAGCGGGCACCAGCTTCTCCCCCCCTCACGTGCGGCTCCCAGGACTCCCTCCCCCAGTCCAGGAGGCAACGCTCAGCTTCTCTGAACTCAGGTAGTGAGCTGGGGGAGTCGCCTCCTAGACCGTGGCGCTTAACTCGATTTTAGAAGCCCAAACCCAGGGAAGCTCAGCTTTCTTGAACTCAGGCGGTGACTGTCCAGCCTTGGGTGTCTTTAGTCTCTGCTTCTGGGCGGGGGGTGGGCTGGAGGAAGACGCTCTTGTTGATCTTCCATTCCTGAGCCCTGAGCCCGCTGGAGATGTCGGAAAGCTGTCCCTGCTGGTAGGATCTGGGATGGGTCACCTGTGATCCCAGCTAGGGCGGCGGGCCTGCCCTCTGGCTTCCCATCCAACTATCTTGTAAACAACTCCACAACAGCATCCAAGCTCCAAGGGGACCGGCCAGGAGCTGGCCCTCCCTGCACGACAGGTTCTGACAGTGTCACATGCATCCTGGTGGCTGTGCCAGGCAGCCACCAGGTCCTGGAAAGAAGCAGGGTTCTTCCAGTGGGGGGCGGGGGGGTGTCAGGGACGGTCCTGGGCCCCTGTGACCAGCTGTGACCCCAGCAGGTAATGAAACCTTGAACTTTCCTCTTGGGCTGATCAGGAGTGAAGAGAGTAAGCAGTGCTTAGAATAGTCCCTGTTTGCCAAAGAATTAAACTAAGATATTAGCGCTGAATTGAGGCTTTTCTCTCCTTTGTCTTCATTCTGAGAACACCTTCCAGAATTTCAGCCTCAGGGTAGACTTTTTTTTTAAATTTCCACTTGTCACATGAGGAGGAGAATTTGAAAGATGTACAGGATTCCCTAACTGGGAAGTAGCAGGTTTGAGTTTTGTTTCTAGGGGTGTGTGATTTCCAGAAGCTGGTGCCCTTAATGAAGATGCTCTATTCGCTCACGAACTGACATGCATGTGGCATAATGACACCCACCAGGGTGCAACAAGTCTTCAGCAAATGCGCTCTACTATTGTTACTGTTATTGTCTCCTCTTCTCCAGGCCTGTGGCTTGTGAGAGTGTCATCTGGATGGGCCAGGTCACGATGAGCGGAAAGGCCCTTCTTTGGGTGTTTGACCAAAACAAACAAACAAAAAAACTGGAAAGGACTCCTGGGTGGCTCAGTTACCTTCCAGCTTTTGATTTCACCTCAGGTCGTGATCCCAGGGTCATGGGGTTGAGCATCGCACTGAGCCTAGAGCCTGCTTAAAGATTCTCTCTCTCCCTCTGCCCTTCCCCCACGCGTGCTTGCTCTCCTTCTCTTCAAAAAACAAAAAAAGAAAAATTGGAATGTAGCTGAGCTCCGTGCTCACACCAGGGGCTAGAGTTGGCATGAGCCCTGGAGCCTTGAGTGCCCTGTGAGAAGCCAGTGGAAGCAATTCATTCTCTCCCCACAAACCAACACCTGCAAGAAAAATGGACTGTTCTTCTTCTTTTTTTTTTTTTTTAATGTTTTATTTATTTCTGAGAGAGGGAGCGACAGCATGAGCAGGGCAGGGTCAGAGAGAGAGGGAGACACGATCGGAAGCAGGCTCCAGGCTCTGAGCTAGCTGTCAGCACAGAGCCCGACGCAGGGCTCGAACCCATGAACTGTGAGATCATGACCTGAGCCAAAGTTGGATGCTTAACTGACTGAGTCACTCAAGCCCCCCAAGGACGGACTGTTGTGACGCTCTTGCCACGTGCCAGCCCCTGTGATAAATGCTTTGTGCGCATCAGCTCCTCAGCTTCCCAGTGAGCAACATTACTGGCCCATTTTGCAGATGGGAAAGTTGAGGCTCAGAGGCTGAGTACCCTGCCCAAGCCAGTGAGCCACAGGGTCACGCATCAACTCAGGCCCTTTTGAGCCCCAAGTGGGGGGTTATCGCTGCATATACCCATAAAACGTCACAGGTTTTCTGGGTTTTCTTCGATCAGAGTTCTTTTTGTGGCTGGAGCTGGGACCTCTCTCCCCTGTTGGTAGGTGGTCCCCCACTGTCGTCTCCCTCTCCCACAGAGACAGAGCGCCTGCTGACCCCCAGTCCTGGGTATGGCACCCGGGCCGGGGCTTCCCCGGTCCCTCCGGAAGAGGAAGACCTGCGCCGCCGGCTCAAGTACTTCTTCATGAGTCCCTGTGACAAGTTCCGGGCCAAGGGTCGCAAGCCCTTCAAGCTGATGCTGCAAGTGGTGAAGATCTTGGTGGTCACCGTGCAGGTGAGTCGTGCAGCGGCCCCAGCAGCACACCACCTGTGGCTGCTGCTGTTCTGGAAGGAGAGTGCTGGAGTCAGAGCCCGGTCCGGACGCTGCAGCAACATAAGGGCAGCGATGGTGGCGGTAATCGGTCAGGAAGCCCCCCAGGTCTGTGTGGGAACAGCTCCTGGGAACCTCGCAAATGCCCTTGAGGTCCCAGCAGCTGTCATTGCTACCCTTTTGTAGAAGAGGCAACTAGGGCTCAGAGAGGTTAAGGGATTTGTCCAAAGTCACAGAGCAACCAAGTGTTGGGAGCTGGCACTTGAACCCAGGCAGCCTGGTGCCAGGTTGATGCTTAAAGAGAACGGACTCAGGGGCTGGACAGACCGTTGCTGCCTTCCAGGCCCCGTGGTGGCCTTTGGGGACCCCACGATGAGTCAGACCGAGCCCCTGCCCTGAGGAGCTCCCGGTCTGGTGCTGTGCGATCGATTCAGGGCATGTTACCACACTCCTGATTTCTTTTCGGTAAAAGGGCCCATCAGAGGCACTAACCCTGTAGGTTTGGGTTAGCACAGAACGTGGCACCTGTTAAACATTTAATGAACGTTGACCTTGGTCGTGAGACGTATGAGCACCCGCTGGGTGCTGCTCACCCTGTGGGCCTTCCTCTGCTCGTGCCCTGGGGAGGCCCCATCGCGGCGGCGTCCATCCCTGCTCCCTCCACCAGCTCATCCTGTTCGGGCTCAGCAACCAGCTGGCAGTGACGTTCCGGGAGGAGAACACCATCGCCTTCCGGCACCTCTTCCTGCGGGGCTACTCTGATGGGGCGGACGACACCTTCGCGGCCTACACGCGGGAGCAGCTCTACCAGGCCATCTTCTACGCCGTGGACCAGGTGCGGGCACGCGGGGGGCCGGCGGGGGCGCGGATGGGCAGGGGAGAGGGGGCAGGGCTGACGGATTCTCCCCTGCCCTGCCCGCAGTACCTGATGCTCCCGGAAGTGTCGCTGGGCCGGTATGCCTACGTGCGGGGCGGGGGTGGCCCTTGGGCCAACGGCTCGGCCCTGGCCCTCTGCCAGCACTACTACCACCGCGGCCACGTGGACCCAGCCAACGACACCTTTGACATCGATCCAATGGTTGTCACTGGTGAGTAGGCGGGGCTGGACGGACACAGCCGTTGGAGCGCCGCTGCTGGGATTCCCATTCCGGTTCTGCCTCCCGGCCCATCTAGCAGATAGGGTTGTCCTGATCAGTAACGATTCAGCGCTTGGGGTGTCCTTGGGGGAATGCTTTAATATCATTGATTCACTAAACATCTGGGGCCCACTGAGGCCCGGGGCCCTGGGGCCTGTGTGGGAATGTGACACGCTGGGCCCTATGCTAGGGAGACGGGGAAACAGACGACAACCGTTAAGTTCGTAGTGGGCAGTGAAGCAGGGGAGGGTGCTGTGGGGGACTCTGGGGGGACCTGCCTGTGCCTCTCCCGCCCCCAGTGTCCCTTCCCTGACTCCCTGTCCTCAGACTGCATCCGCGTGGACCCCCCTGAGAAACCTCTTGTGCCCCCCAGTGATGATCTCTCCCTTTCGGACGGCAGCGCTGGATACAAGAACCTCACGCTCAAATTCCACAAGTACTAACGGAGGGGGTCGCAGGGCCGGGCCGGGCCGGGGGGGAGGGATGGGGGGAGGCAGCACGCCCGTCATCCTTGGTCACCCCCTCACAGGCGGGGACAGAGCAAGGCCATGCTGATGCCCACGTGTGAGCACTTCCTCTGTGAGGAGCAGAGTCGGTGTCGAGCGGTGGGGGGAGGGACGGCAGGAGGGAGGAGCAGAGCCCCCCCCCCTCACCCAGGCCTTCCCCCCCCAGGCTGATCAACGTCACCATCCACTTCCAGCTGAAGACCATCAACCTCCAGAGCCTGATCAACAATGAGATTCCAGACTGCTACACCTTCAGTGTCCTGGTGAGCCCTGGGTCGGGGTCGAGGGTGGGGGCCTGCCAGGAATAGGGACTGCCTGCGGGGCTCCTGAGCTCCGCTGGGGACCTTGGCCAGGGGCAGCGTGGGGGTAAGAAGGGGGATGGGGCTGGACAGACTACCTATCGTGCGGGTCTGGGAGCCTGGCTGGGCCAGCATTTACTCTGGCTCCTCCCGCCCTGCCGTCCCGCTGCAGATCACTTTTGACAATAAGGCGCACAGCGGCCGTATCCCCATCAGCCTGGAGACCCAGGCCCACATCCAGGAGTGTAAGCACCCCAGCGTCTTCAGGCACGGTGAGTCCGCAGGCCCCACACCAGCTAGGACCAGGGGCCCCGACCTGCCCGGGGAGCCCTCAAGTCCCAGACTAGCTAGGACTGGGGGCCCCGACCTGCCCGGGGAACCCCCAAGTTCCAGACTAGCTAGGACTGGAGGCCCCGACCTGCCTGGGGAGCCCCAAGGCCCCACACCAGCTAGGACCGGGGGCCCCGACCTGCCCTGGGAGCCACCAAGTCCCAGACTAGCTAGGACTGGGGGCCCTGACCTGCCCGGGGAACCCCCAAGTTCCAGACTAGCTAGGACTGGAGGCCCTGACCTGCCTGGGGAGCCCCAAGGCCCCACACCAGCTAGGACCGGGGGCCCCGACCTGCCCTGGGAGCCACCAAGTCCCAGACTAGCTAGGACTGGGGGCCCTGACCTGCCCTGGGAGCCCCCAAGTCCCAGACTAGCTAGGACTGGGGGCCCTGACCTGCCTGGGGAGCCCCAAGGCCCCACACCAGCTAGGACCGGGGGCCACGACCTGCCCGAGGAGCCCCCAAGTCCCAGACTAGCTAGGACTGGGGACCCCGACCTGCCCGGATAGCCCCCAAGTCCCAGACTAGCTAGGACTGGGGGCCCCGACCTGCCCGGAGAGCCCCCAAGTCCCAGACTAGCTAGGACCGTGGGCCACAACCTGCCCAGGGAGCCCCCAAGTCCCAGACTAGCTAGGACTGGGGGCCCCGACCTGCCCGGGGAGCCCCCAAGTCCCACACAAGCATGGACCCAGCTCCTGGCTCACCCAGGTAACCCATGAGCCCCTTGAGTAGCCACCACCAGTCCTGCAGGCCCCGAGGCCCTGAGGCCCCGAGCCACTCCTGGCTCTACCCAAGTCGTCTCCTCCCAGGGGACAACAGCTTCCGGCTCCTGTTTGACGTGGTCGTGATCCTCACTTGCTCCTTCTCCTTCCTGCTGTGTGCGCGCTCGCTGCTCCGGGGCTTCCTGCTGCAGAATGTGAGAGCCACCTCCAGTGTCCTGCACGTGTGCCTGAGCCAGCCTTGCCCGGCTCTGGGGCCTTAAGGGCCGGGTGGCGGGGGAGAGGGCCCCTTGCCTGGACAGGCCCTCACCCGTCCTGCCTCCTGCAGGAGTTTGTGGGGTTCATGTGGCGGCAGCGGGGACGGGTCATCAGCCTGTGGGAGCGGCTGGAATTTGTCAACGGTTGGTACATCCTGCTGGTCACCAGCGATGTGCTCACCATCTCAGGTACCATCATGAAGATTGGCATCGAAGCCAAGGTAGGTCCTGCCTGGCGCCTGTTTTCTCCCTCCAGGCGCTGCTCCCCTATGTGTGCCCCGCCCCCCAATCCTGCCTGGGGCCACACAGCCCCCCGAGAATGGCCAGGCCAGGTGGGGTTGACTCTGCTCTTGTCCCTAGAACCTGGCGAGCTACGACGTCTGCAGCATCCTCCTGGGCACCTCCACGTTGCTCGTCTGGGTCGGCGTCATCCGCTATCTGACCTTCTTCCATAAGTACAACGTAAGGCGCGGGTGTGCACACTGCGCCCTTCTAGACGGCGGCCGCGTGTTCCCCGGTTCTCACTGCCCCCCCCGCCTCCCCCCCGAGTTCATGCACGTGTGGCCGACTGCAGCCTCTCTAGGTGGCGTGTCATGAGCCTCTCCCCATACCTGCCCACCCAGATGTCCGTGTCACCACTCCGGAAGCACAGTCACGGGAGCCCGCTGCCTCACACGCGCCCAGTCCAGTCTGGTCATGGGATAGCCCCCGGCCCCCTCGGCCCCACCTTGCCCCTTCTGAACTACCCGCGGCCTCTGTGCCCGCTCTGGCGTGACTTCAGCCAGGCCCTGCCCACTTCATGCCCATTCACAAAGCCCACCTGGTTCCCACACCCTCATTGTGCCCCGCCCCCCGCCCCATCTGCCTGCCAGATTCTCATCGCCACGCTGCGGGTGGCCCTGCCCAGCGTCATGCGTTTCTGCTGCTGTGTGGCTGTCATCTACTTGGGCTACTGCTTCTGTGGCTGGATCGTGTTGGGGCCTTACCATGTGAAGGTAGGGGCTGTCGGGGGCACGCTTCTCAGGATCCACCGTCCAGTTCCTGCCTCCCCTCTCTAAGCCCCCTCTTCCTAAAGCCTCTGATCCCTCACCTATCAGATTGTTGATCTGGGGGCATGAATCCCCCACCTTGACCCCTGGTACCTTCCCGGGAGGTCTGTGGCAGTTCTGCCCACTGTCCCCTCTGATCCCTCCCCCCCCCCCCCCCCGCCCCCCCCCCCCC
>NW_027532882.1:831104-838270 GCF_008692635.1 Crocuta crocuta | reverse complement strand
ACCCCACCCTGCCCCCAGCCCCGCCCCCGGCTCCCTCTCACCCCACCGCCCTGCTGGCAGTTTCGCTCGCTGTCCATGGTGTCGGAGTGCCTGTTCTCGCTCATCAACGGGGACGACATGTTCGTGACATTCGCCGCGATGCAGGCGCAGCAGGGCCGCAGCAGTCTCGTGTGGCTGTTCTCCCAGCTCTACCTCTACTCCTTCATCAGCCTCTTCATCTACATGGTGCTGAGTCTCTTCATCGCGCTCATCACGGGTGCCTACGACACCATCAAGGTCAGCGCCGGCCCACACGCCCTCCCCCCCAGCCCGCCTCCAGCGAAGCCAGCTCTCACACCCACGCAGCCGTGAACCAGGGGCTCCAGGTCCCCTGGCGTTGGCCCCAGCAGGGTCTCAGTGGACATGAGGCAGGGTGAAGAGGGAAGGATCCAGGGAGAGACCCTGAGAAGCCAGAACATAGGTGGCCAGGCTGGTGGCGCTGATCACAGCCACCACAGCCTCGGTTTTCTCATTGTGGGGTTTGGGCCAGGTAAGCATTCCTGGGTCTGCTTTTTACCAATGGGGAGACCAGGCTCTAGGGTTTTAGTGACTTGTCTGAGGTCAGCTACTAGGTGGCGGGGCCAGGCTCCACCCAGGACTGTGTGATTCCGGAAGGTCCCGCTCCTAATTCTTCTATCTCGTAGGGTGGTCTGGGCGGGAGCTCTTGAAGCCCAGGGAGTGGTAGTCCTGCAGGTTGCAGGGGTCAGCGGAGAGGGGCCGGAATAGAATGTGGGGGTGGCAGGCAGGCCAAGCCTTGTACTGGGTAACTAGGAGACACCGTGGGTACAGACTAGCCTAGCCCAGGAGGCAAGATGGAAGATCCAAGAACACAGAAGTGTAAGGACCAGCTGGTGAGGGGGACGAAGGTTACAGAGGGTCACCTGGTCTAGACTGCTACTGGGGTGAGCCTGGGGAAGTTTCCAGAATGTGCCATCTAATACTAGTTTTAGCCGCATGTGACTATTTACATTTTGACTTTAATCAATCTGAATTCCATACTCAGTTCCTCACTCACACCTTTTACGTATCAAGTACCTGAAAGCCAGTATGGCCGGTGATGACCAGATTGGGCAGCACAGATGGCAAACCTTGCCATCATCTCAGAAGCTTCTGGATTGACGAGCTGAGAGTTGAGAGAGCACTGGGGAGAAGGAGCAGCCAGGGCAAAGGCCCAGTGGCCAGAAAGGAATTGGGGAAGAGGTGAAGGCTGCTTTACCAGGTTGGGAGGGGGTGAAGGCTCTGCTGAAAGTAGATGTGCACCCCCCTCCCCCCACCTCCCTGCGAGCATGGATAAGCCATCCCACAGACACTCTGTCACCAGGGCCTGAGGAGCCCCTGTGCATCTTGCTTCAGCACCTAAATATCACCTGTGTGTATCAGCTTTGGATGTGCAAGCCCAGACCTCGAGCCCTGTGTGTGCACCCAACTCATTACTTGGGTATCAAGCACCCAGATTGTGTCCGGTGTGGGTCTGGGTGCTGAGCAGCAGCAGAGGGCACCAACTGGCCGAGAAGCGGGTGCACATATTCGGGAGGCCAGGGAAGGTCTCTGGGGAAGCACACCATGAGGCATGGCAGGTGCAGGGGACAGTGAGTGCAGAGTGAGAGTTGCAGAGGCGTGGTGGGGGGAAGCTTGGCTGGTGGAAGGAACCAGGAGGAGACCCAGCTGGCTGGCTGGTGAAGGAGGTGGTGGGGAGGCCAGGCCTCAAAGGGGCCACCACGCGTTTCTCCGCAGCACCCCGGAGGTGCTGGCGCAGAGGAGAGCGAGCTCCAGGCGTACATCGCGCAGTGCCAGGACACCCCCACGTCCGGCAAGTTCCGCAGAGGGAGCGGCTCTGCCTGCAGCCTCCTCTGCTGCTGCAGGTTCGAGCTGGGGCCTGGGGGCCTGGGAGAGGGAGTGTTTCTCAGAGAACTGCTGCCTTCTGTCCCGGCCGGCCGGCTGAGGCTGATTCGGCTTCCTTTCCAGGGACGCCTCGGAGGAGCATTCGCTGCTGGTGAATTGATTCGGACCCGCCGCTGCTACTGGACATTAGCCCTCCGATTGCGGAGACTCACGCTTATTTATTTTTAGGGTTTGCTTTTAAAGGACCGGCTCCCTGCCGTGCCCTGAGGACCTGGGCCAGTCAGGTCGGACAGGGGTGGGGTGGGTGTTAAATAAACGGGAAAATAAACTTGTTCTCATTTGTAGTGGGAAGGCCATTCCCTGCGCCCACAGGTCTCGGTCCCTTTAAGGCCTTGTGTAATAGCGTAGCGGGCTGCGCAGGACCGCAGACACTCGGTGGGGGGGCGGGGCTGTGGCGCGCCCTGCGGTGAATAATTTAAAGGGGCCGCGCCTGCGGCGCCGGGCGGAAAGCTACCGGTGTTGGCGCACGGTGGACCCTGGCTGCGGCCGCCTGGGTGAGTCCGGGTTTTCGTCGCCCCGCAAGTGCGCCCCTTCGGGGATCGTTAGCGAGACCTTGGCTTTCCTAAGATCTGTCCTCTGATTCCTGGTAGTCCCCGACTCCGGTATTCCCATCCCCCTCCCAGTTCTTGGCAGGTGTTTCCGCGCCGGTAGTAGCTAGGTGCGCTGGAGGGTGGAAGGGGACTAGTTCTACGTAAATTTTCCATGTACTATCTCAAGGGCCCAGTGACTCCCCTAAGTTTCCGTTAGTACTCCAGCGATGCCAGAAACATTCTCATCTTCCCAGAAAAGCCCCAGTAATCTTCCAGCATTCATCCCGAGGCCGGGTCTCTAGGTCAGACGACCGCAGGGACGTGCCCACCCAGCTCCCGGTTTCCCCAGTAACAGTCCTGTATTCCTGGGAATCTCAGCAACTTTACAGTGACCCCGGGTAATTCCAGCATCCCTGGTTTCGTCTCCCAGCAATGGCGCCAGCATCGTTCCCAAAGTCCCAGTGATGCTCCACACTGTCAGAGACCCCATAACTTTATTAATACGTGACGGTAAAGCGCCAACATCAGCCACCTTGTGACCCCTGCCCCACTCCAAGCATCCCGGATCCTTCCGAGACCTCGGTATCGCCCCAGGACCTCTTGTGTGGTAGTTTGCGGCAGCATTCCCCAGCGTCCTGGACCGTGGGTTTCCCGAGGAGATTTAGGTCAGAAGGCAATCGTCTCCTCGACCCCGTGGCTTGAAGGCCCCAGTTTCCCTGGGGTGGGGCATCTAGTCTTCGCACGGGGGTACGGCCTAGCGCCGGCTGGGTCAGAATTGATCAATCCCGCATTGCGGAGGCCAGGAAGGAGCCACTCGCGGGAGGAAGTCAGGCCCATCGGTTACACTGGGTGTCTGGCCGACTGCCCTTTGGCCCCAGGGTGGGGCCCTACCGCTGGGGCGTCTGTCGGCCCGGGTGTGGGTGAAGGGCGCCAGGCGGGGAACCAGAGACAGCCCCCTCACTCCCTCGCCCGGGACTCCAGGTCCACCTGCACCACTTCTCTGCTCTGCAGTGCCCCTCCAGCCGTCCTCTGGCCAGCAACGCCATCCAGGCGGCCCTTAGGAAAAGAGCAAGACTCATGGTAAGGAGCAGGGCTTGCGGCAGGGGAAAGGGGGGCCCAGAGCGACGACTTCCACGGGTTTCTTCTCCTTCGTATTCCCTAGGACTCAAGGCTACCAGACCTGCCTCCCAGTCTGAAGCAACTGATGGAGGCTCCGCTGCAAACCGGAATGGTAAGGGTTGAGGGGGTGTGGCGCCGCGGGAACTACAATTCCCGAAATGCTCAGCGCTCACTGCGGTCTCGTGAGAACTTGGCTACGTCTGTTCAGGTGGAACTACGTTTCCCGGCGTGCACCGCGGGCCGCGGAGCCACCGGAAAGAGTGGCGCCCCCGGGGAGGGAGCAAAGCCGGCCCATACTGCAGATGGGGGCATCGAGTCACGGGCGGACTGTGACCTCCTCGGGGGCCGGGGACTTGGCGGAGTGGGATGGGGACGGGGGCGTCCAGGCCTCCGTGGAGGGCTCGGGAGGCCGGATATGCGATGCGCAGCCAGTGCCCTTCATCCCGCAGGTGCTGGGTGCGATGATTGGGGCTGGAGTCGCGGTGGTGGTCACGGCCGTATTCATTCTCCTGCTGGTGCGGAGACTGCGAGTGCAGAGTGAGGATTCAGAGGGCCCCTCCCGGGAGGCTGCGGAGTGGGGAGCTGAAATGTCCGGGTTCCTGAGGCAGTAGAGATGGGATTTACGGGAGTCTCCAGGCAGGGTCCTCATCTCTTTTCACGTGGAGGCTGCGCGGAGCTCAGAGTGCTTCTCTCCCCGCTTATCCCCAGAGACTCCAGCCCCGGATGGCCCCAGGTATCGATTCCGGAAGAGGGACAAAGTGCTTTTCTATGGTCGGAAGATTATGCGGAAGGTGAGTCTGGGACCTCCGGGGGTCCTCGCCGACCACACAGAGGTTCTGCCCTTTCCCTTTTGCACCTCTGAGTAAGCCCGCCCTCCTTGGCCCCTTCTCCCTTTAGATCTGAACTGGCAGTTCACCCATCCCCCATCCTTAATCCTCCTAGGTCTCACAATCCACTTCCTCCCTGGTGGATGCCTCGGTCTCCACCACGTCCCGGCCACGCATGAAGAAGAAACTTAAGATGCTCAACATTGCCAAGAAGTAAGGCTGTATTGGGTGTGCCTGGCACTGGGAGGAGGGGCATCTCAGGGACCTTTTGAGTCATCAGCCTACACCAAAGGGTGTATCTAAGGGTTCTTTGAACCCCACGGACTTAGAGGGGCTCTCTCAGAGCTCTCCCTCGCCAGCAGACAGGCTGTCTTGGTGTCTCTGTGCCCTGAGGGCTATCTCAGCTATGATCCCCTACCACGGGGGTGTCTGTGAGCCAGTTATCTTCAGTCAGTCGCTCAGACGCTTTATAACGCGAGCAGGGGTCTGCATCTTGGCTTTCCACGTAGGCTAGCCCGTGGGTCTCCCCACACCAGGGGTGATTCATTGGCGTTCACTCAGGTGCTTCTGTGACCTGCTGGAGGGGCGTCTGTAGCTTTTGTCTTCTGGGGGTATCTCTGCAGTTTCTCTACAGCAGAGAGCATCTCTCTCTGTCTCCTACCTTGGAGTTCTTCCCACGCTAAGGAGGCTATCTTAGGCGTTTCTGAACCCCAGGAGTTATTTCAAGAATCTTCTTGCTCTAAGAAGCGTAGGAGGGACATCTCAGGGGTCCATGTCATCGGTAAAGGGCTATCTCAGAGTCTCTGAGAAAGGCCCTCCCAGGGATCTTTCTGAGTTGGAAGCCGGCTCTGAGGTCGGTCGCCTGACATCATGGAATATCCTTGAAGGTCTGTTTCAAGGTCTTTGCACTAAGGGCTGTCCCGTTAAGGGTGTCATCCCAGGGCTGCTCATGAGCAACAGTGGTGATGTCACACAGCTTTCTAGGGCTTGAGTGGAAGGGGGCAGCTCTGAATTCTCTGTGATCAGCTGAGGGTTTGTATCTTGTGGGTCTGTGTGTCACGGAGGTCGTATCAGTGTGTGCGTACCCTTGAGGAGCTACGCTGATGTCATGACCTTCAGAGGGCTATCTCAGCTCTCTGTGACCTGGGTAGGGGCTAGCCCAAGATATCTCCGATCAGAAAAGGGAGCCGTGTCTGGGTTTCCCTGTATCGTGGAGCTTAATTCAGGGGTCTGGTCATACTAGAGGGTCTGGGGTCAGGAGTCTTGTGACCAGGGAAGGGACCATCTCCATAGGAACTGTGACTTGCAGGGGAGGGCTCTCCCGGTCTAGGATTACCAGAGGAACCGTATCTGTACACTCCACACACAATGAGGGCTGTTTCAGGAGTCTTTGTGACCATCAAAGCAGTCATCTCAGGGTTCTCTGAGATCTGGGAGGAAGGGCTAGTTCAGGGACCTTCACAAAAACCAAAACAGCTGTACCTGAGGTCTCTTCATATGATGGAAACCACCCCAGAGAGCTGCCTGCATTTGAGAGGTTATGTGTCCGTGTCTAGTCTGTGCTAAGAAAGACACTTTCACGGGTCCCCTGATGAATGGAGGTGCTATTTCTGGGGTCAGCCCGTATTTCATGTCAGGGGTCTGCCCGTAAACTATAGGTTCTGTCTCAGAAGCTTACGATTAGCGAAAGAGTAATTCAGGGTTTCATATCAGGTCAGGCAAGTGCGTTTTGCAAGGGATCAGATCAATAAATATTTTAGGCTTTGCAGATCATGTGATTGTTATAATCCTTCAACTTTGCTGTTGAGTGAAAGCAGCCACAGGTAATATGTAACTGAATGTAAAAGAATGTGAATTGGGTATGTGCCAATAAAACTTTATTCACACAAGTGGGTAGTGGGCCTGGTTTAGCTAGTGTGCCAGAGTTTGCTGATCCCTGTGTTTTGTGATTTGGGGGAAGGGCTGTGTGGAGTCTCAGGTCTGCCTGAGCCCTCTCCCTACCCGCCCCCCTGCACCCTTCTCTTCCCACCAGGATCCTGCGCATCCAGAAAGAGGCACCAACGCTGCAGCGGAAGGAGCCCCCACCTGCGGTGCTTGAGGCTGACTTGACAGAGGGTGACCTGGCTAACTCTCACCTGCCCTCCGAGGTGCTCTACATGCTCAAGAATGTCCGGTCAGTGTTGGGATGCGGGCGGGGGCGCTGCAAAGCTGGGGGCTCCCCTGACCTCTTGCATTCCTCCTCCCCCCACCCCATCCAACAGGGTGCTGGGCCACTTCGAGAAGCCGCTCTTCCTGGAGCTGTGCCGACACATGGTCTTCCAGCGGCTCAGCCAGGGCGACTACGTCTTCCGGCCAGGCCAGCCAGATGCCAGTATCTATGTGGTGCAGGATGGGCTGCTGGAGCTCTGTCTGCCAGGGCCCGTGAGTGGACCACCAAAGGGGGCACCAGAGGCAGATGGGCAGGGGGGATGGGCATCGCTGTGGGTCAGCAGGGTTCGTAGTCTTTTGAGACGTGGGGGCAGGAGTTGGGAACGCAGCCCGAGGCTGTCGGGGGTGGTCTACACCGTCAGCAGTTACACGGGTACTGATGCCTAGGAAATGGACGCTGGTCAAACAGTTTGGTGGGTGCCGGGATCGGGATGTCACTGATCACTGGGTGGTGAGGTTGAGAGCCAGGGGTATGGTCGGGGGGTGGGATACCCGTTGGCAGGGTGGGGACAGCTGTGCTCAGCGCTCCCCCCCCCCCCCC
>NW_027532882.1:822681-830907 GCF_008692635.1 Crocuta crocuta | reverse complement strand
CCGGTGTCCCAGGATGGGAAGGAGTGTGTGGTGAAGGAAGTGGTCCCTGGGGACAGTGTCAACAGCCTTCTGAGCATCCTGGACGTCATCACTGTGAGTGGGCCATCTTGGGGGGCGAGGAGGCTGGGCGTGAGGAGAAAGGCAGAGGGCTGGTTTGGAGAGGGTCACCTTGGGGGCCCCAGTCTCCGATACTTCCCTCGGATGCTGCCTGTGGTTGCTCAAGGCACCGACCTTGGGAAGGACCGGGGAACGGAGAGGGGGCTCAGAGCCCCTGATCTCGAGCCTCCTCCTTCCCCTGCGCCCCAGGGCCACCAGCACCCCCAGCGCACCGTGTCTGCCCGGGCGGCCCGAGACTCCACGGTGCTGCGGCTGCCCGTGGAGGCCTTCTCCGCCGTGTTCACCAAGTACCCTGAGAGCTTGGTGCGCGTGGTGCAGGTCAGCGGGCCTTCCGCCCCCCTCCCCCGACCTCACCCGACCCAGCGTGAGCACCCCGTGGGCCGGGACCCAGCAGCCAGCCCTGAGCAACCAGATCTCCAGGGGGGGCCCCTGTCCCTTCTGTTTAGCTCCACCCCTTCTCCCCCTGGCTTCTGCCACCTGATCCCGGGGTTTCTCCCTGGCTGGCCCTCGGCCCCTGGCCAGCGCCCTCACTGCCCCGACTTTAACCTTCCCTCCACTCCACCCCCTTAAGGTTTAGTCCCAATCTTCTTGTTATCTGACCCCCAGTGTCTCACCCCCAACTTTCTCCCCGGCCCCGCCCACCCCTGACCCCACCTCCCCCCGCTCCTGCAGATCATCATGGTGAGGCTGCAGCGGGTCACCTTTCTGGCACTTCACAACTACCTAGGTCTGACCAACGAGCTCTTCAGCCACGTGAGTTGTGCCGGGAGCACGGGGATCACGGGGCTGTGAGGCCTGGGGGGCGGTGGGTGATGCATGCCTCCCAGGCGGCACCACCAGGTGCTCTCTGTCACCAGGAGATCCAGCCCCTGCGCCTCTTCCCCAGCCCCGGCCTCCCAGCCCGCACCAGCCCCGTGCGTGGCTCCAAGCGGGCCGTCAGCACTTCAGCTACCGAGGAGCCGAGGGAGACGCCTGGCCGGCCACCTGACCCTACTGGGGCTCCACTGCCTGGGCCTGCAGGTATCCGAGAGGACCCCAGCCCTTTCCCAGGGACCCCTTAGCTGGGTGCCCGGGTCTGACTCCTGGCCGGTCCCCCAGGGACCGCTGGGGACCATCGGAAGCGCTTTCCTAGTTCCCTGCCCCCTAATCCTGGCTTCAGGCCTGGTGGCCCTGAGGGGGAGGAGCCTGAACACGTGTCTCCTGCAGGGGACCCGGTGAAGCCCACATCCCTCGAGGCTCCCTCCGCCCCGCTGCTGAGTCGCTGCATCTCCATGCCAGTGGATATCTCAGGTTTGGGGCCCCGGCGGGGAGCGGGGGAGGCCACCGGCCTTCCGGGCTGAGTGGAGATGTGCCGGTGTTGACTTTTCCGTCTGTGAAGTGGGTTTACTGGCAGCACTCTCCTGGCTCTTTGGCGGGTAACCCTGGAGATGGCTGAGCAGGATTCGGAGGGAGAGAGCGGTAGCACAGCAGTCCTGCCTGCACGGAGACGGGATTGGGCGCATCCGTCCAGCGTGGTCACCTGCATCTTTATCGTTTCTATGAAACGCCTCCTGCTCACGGCAGGCTTGCAAGGTGGCCCCCGCTCGGACTTCGACATGGCGTATGAGCGTGGCCGGATCTCCGTGTCCCTGCAAGAAGAGGCTTCGGGGGGACCCCAGGTGGCTCCCGCCCGGGTAAGGCCTTGCCCGCCCCCCTCCCTTCCCTCTCCCCAGGGCGCTCCCAGGACCCCTCGGGAGGTCAGGTGGGAGCACAGAGGTCACGGGCCCTGCCCCATGCAGACCCCCACACAGGAGCCCCGGGAACAGCCAGCAGGCGCCTGTGAGCACAGCTTCTGTGAGGAAGAGTTGGCCGCCGGCGGCTGCCCCTTCGGGCCGTACCAGGGACGCCAGACAAGCAGCATCTTCGAGGCGGCCAAGCGGGAGCTGGCCAAACTGATGCGGATTGAGGTGGGCGGCCGTGGGTCCCGGGGAGGCGATGCGGAGGGTGCGGAGGCCCAGCCAGGCCCGTCTCAACCCCCCTTTCTCTCCAGGACCCCTCCCTCCTGAACAGCCGGGTCTTGCTCCATCATGCCAAGGCTGGGACCGTCATCGCCCGCCAGGGGGACCAGGTGAGGCTGACTCCCGTCTCTAACGCAGCTCTGACCCCCAGTCTCTTTCTGGCCTCTGACCCTCGCACTTTGACCCTGTATGTGGATCCTTGAGTACGTGATTTCCGCCGCTGATCCCAGACGTTCTGACATTGATCTCTACGTCCCCTGGACCTATCGACCTTTCCTCTCCTACCCTTGAACCTTTTATCACAGGACCCCGACCCTTAGGTCTCTCTTACGTGCCCTGGCCTCTCCTGTGACTTCTGTTTTCTGACTTTTCAATTCTGCAGTGCGCTCTCACGTTCTGTGTGCTTCCGCCCTGGGTCCCTGCTGGGATGGGTGTGCGAGAAGTGTGTACGGGTCAGACTCTGGACCCGGAGGCTATGAACCAGCCCCTGGAGCTGGGGTTCAGTGCTTCCTGGCGGCACCCAGCAAGTGTGGGAAAGGGTATCGCACGAAGCCCTCTGGTGCCGACAAGGGGAAACTGAGACCTTAGTCGTGATTTCACAGTCTGGGAGGTCAGAGGGGGCGAAGCAGCTCACAGGGAGCTGGGGGGCTGGGTGTGACAGGACACAGGCACCGAGCTGCAGCCCCCCCCTCAGGGGAAGGTGGGGGGGGCCCAGGCTTGGGGGGGTGGAGTTGGGGCGTGGCCCACCTGCCAGCTGGCTGGGATATTCTTCTATCACTTGATCTGTTGGTTGAGCCGATGCTTTGCTGCTCATGGCAAGGGTGGGCTCCTTTCTATGGAGGAAATTGGGTGAGGCTTTCGCCAGCTGATCCCGTACTCCGGGCGGAGGAAGTGGTTGCACCTCGGTTCTTGTGGTGGAGCCCTGGGTGCTGCTTATCTGGGAGACTACTGGGCTCGACCCAGCCCCGGACCAGGCAGGCCTGCAAACAGACCAGACTGGTCTACAGCCACACAAGGCTCCTGGGGTCTTCAGAACGTTCTCAGGGACGTTAATCTGCAATGTCTCCCTCCCAAGATTTCAGACCAGACATTTGCCAGTGTTGCCACATTTCCTATTGACTCAGGAGGGTGCTGCTGGCATCTAGTGGGTGAAGGCCAGTCACACAAGAATGTACAGGACAGTCCCTCCCCCCGCCCCTAGCAGAATTATCCAGTCCCAAGGTTAAGAAACTGCTTTACACAGGTATTGCCCAAAGTGTACTTCTTGGAACACCAATATTACACACAAGGGATCTGTGCTCAAACAGGTGTGGGGAGTGTTGGCTATTTAATCCCTTTGTGGAAACTCTATTAGCATATTCAAGGCTCTGAGAAGTCCTGCAGTGAAGACACTCCCTTCCCAATCTGATGACAAAATGCCAGATTAATTTAGTAACCCCCATTCATATCCCAGAGTCTGGAAATTCTTAGAGGGTTCCAGCAGGCGTGTGTGTCTCCTGGGACTGTGGAGGCAGGACATACCAGCAAGGTCCCTGCCCTTGGGAAACCCACAGTTCTGACAGACCTTGCACTCAAAAGAATTCCACCAATTCTTAAAAAATCATGTGCTTAGTGCATGCACATAAAAGATGTTCTTGCCTTTATAAAATCTGACTTAGGCAGGGTAACACCTCCGAGGAAGTAACCTCCAGCTAATGAGGAAGGAGGGGGAGGAATCAGTTAGGTGCAAGGGGCAGAAAAGAGCTTTCCAGGCAGAGAGAAAGCTTGTGCAAATGTCCTGTGGTGGAAATAGGATATTTGATCTCTAGGAAACAAAAGGAGGTCAACAGAGACGGAGTGGAACAAGGGAACTGGGAGAAGGGAAATATATATTTGGTGATAGTTTTTTGACATATAATTCACATACTGTGCAATTCACCGGTTAAAGAGTAAAAACCCTTGGTTTTCAGTACATTCAGAGTTGTGCGACCATCACCACTATCAGTTTTTTAATAATTTTTTAAAAAGTTTATTTATTTTGAGAGAGACCCACAAGCAGGGTGGGGGCAGGGAGAGAGAACCCTGAGCAGGCTTTGCTCTGTCAGCTCAGAGCCCCATGTGGGGCTCAAACTCATGAACCCCAAGATATGACCTGAGCTGAAATCAAGAGTTGGCGCTTAACCGACTGAGCCACCCAGGTGCCCACCCCTGTCAATTTTAGGGTACTTTCATCACTGGGGCGCCCGGCTGGCTCAGTCAGTAGGGTGTGCGACTCTTGATCTCGGGGTCATGAGTTTGAGCCCCACGGGGTATAGAGATTACTTAAAACTAAAGAAAAACCATATAGAACACTTTCGTCACCTTGAAAAGAAACCTCATACCATCTAGCCATCACCCTCCTAACTCTGACCCCAGCTCTCAGCCACGCCTACTCTTACATCTGTATAGATTTGTCTGTGTTGGACATTCCACACGAATGGACTTGTATGTTATGTGGCCCTTTGTGTCTGGCTTCTTTCACTGAGCGTCGTGTTTTCAAGGTCCATCCACGTTGTAGTGTGTGGCGGGCCACTCCTCCATGACTAGGTAGAGGGGCTCCCACATTTTCGTCTACCCATTTATCACTTGATGGACACTTGCGTGATTTCCACCTTTTGGCTTAATTACACATATGCCGCGGGGAAGATTTCTGTACACATTTCTACAGTTTTCCGTTTCCGTTGGGTATATATCTAGGAGTCAAATTGCTGGGTCAGGGCAACTCTACTTTTACCTCTTTGTGGACTGCTTTTTATTTACTTACTTTTTGAGAGAGAGAGAGAGGGAGGGAGAATCGGGGCTCGTGTTCACCCGCTGTGGGGCTTGAGCTCACAAACTGAGATCACAACCTGAGCTGAAGTCAGATACTTAACCGACCGCGCCCCCCCCCAGGCGCCCTGTAGACTGCTTTTAACTTCCGCCAGACTGTTTTCCCAAGCGGCTGCCCTGGCTTTACATTCCCACCAGCAGCGGAGGATGGGTACAGTTTCCCGGCATCCTCTCCCACATCTGATTCCAGTCACATCCCAGTGTGTGCAGCAGCATCTGTTGGTTGTGTGTTTTTAGTGCTGAGAGAGAGAGCGAGCATGCATGTACGAGCAGGAGAGGGGAAGAGGGAAAGAGCATCTCAAGCAGTCTCCATGCTCGGCTCCGAGCCGACGCGGGACTTGATCCCATGCCCTCCCCCGGGATCATGACCTGAGCTGGAATCAGGAGTCTGACACTCAACCAGCTGAGCCACCCAGGTGCCCCTTATGGTTTTGATTTGAATTTCCCTAGTGATTGATGGTTGTGATCATCTTTTCATGTGCTTATTGGCCATGTGTCTACTTCCCTGGAGAAGTGTCTGTTCTGAGACTTTTCCCATTAAATTTTTTTTTTAAGTTTATTTTTGAGAGACAGATTGTGAGCATGGGAGGGGCAGAGAGAGAGGGAGACACAGAATCCGAAGCAGGCTTCAGGATCTGAGCTGCCAGCACAGAGCCCAACGCGGGGCTCGAATTCACAAACTGTGAGATCATGACCTGAGCCGAAGTTGGACCCTTAACCAACTGAGTCACCCAGGTGCCCCGACTTTGCCCATTAAAAATACTTTTTAAAGGGGCGCCTGGGTGGCTTAGTCGGTTAAGCGTCCGACTTTCGCTTAGGTCATGATCTCGAGGTTCGTGGGTTCGAGNTCTCTCTCCTAGAAATAAATAAAACATTAAAAAAAAATTTTTTTTTTTAAAAATACTTTTTAAAAAATATTTTATTTTATTTTTGAGAGAGAGCACGCATATGAGCAGGGAAGGGGCAGAGAGAGAGAGAGGGAGACAAAGAATCAGAAGCAGGCTCTGGGCTCTGAGCTGTCAGCACAGAGCCCGACATAGGGCTTGAGCTCATGAATGGTGAGATCATGATCTGAGCCAAAGTCAGACGTTTAACCGACTGAGCCACCCAGGCACCCCTCATTTTTTAAAGTTGCCTTTTTGTTACTGAGTTATGAGCATTTTTTTTAAAAAAAATTTAATGTTTTATTTATTTCTGAGAGAGAGAGAGAGCGTGAGCAGGGGAGGGTCAGAGAGAGAGAGGGAGATACAGAATCTGAAGCAGGCTCGGCTCTGAGCTAGCTGTCAGTACAAAGCCCAATGTGGGGCTCGAACCCACGAACTGAGAGATCATGACCTGAGCCGAAGTCAGGCGCTTAACTGACTGAGCCACCCAGACGCCCCAAGAATTCTTTATGTAGTCTAGATACAAGACCCTTAGCAGATACATGATTTGCAAATATTTTCTCCTAGTCTCTGGGCTGTCCTTTCAGTTTCTTGAATCAGTGTCCTTTGAAACTCAAAGTTTTTCATTTTGATTAAGTCCAATTTATCAATTTTTTATTGTTGCTCATATTTTTGGTGTCATATCTAAGAATTCCTCACCAAACTCAGAGTCACAAAGATTGGGCCCTATGTTTGATTTGTGAATTTTAGTTTTACTTCTTACATCCGTGTCTTTGATCCATTTTGATATGGTGTGAGGTAAGGGTCCTAGTTGGCTCTTCTATGGGCTAACTAGTTGCCCTGCATAAACACAGGGGGTTTAAGCCCAGCCACGCCACACCCCTACGTAGCCCTTGAAGCCTCTTGCTGGCTATGTTGGAGGGCATTTATGGACCTTGGGGCACCTGGCTGGCCCAGTCGGTTGAGCATGGGACTCTTGATATCAGGATCATGAGTTTGAGCCCCATGTTGGGCATAGAGATTACTTAAAAAAAAAAAAAAAATCTTAGGGGCACCTGGGTGGCTCAGTCAGTTAAGAGCTCAACTCTTGATTTCGGCTCACGTCATGCTCTCACAGTTTGTGCATATAGGGCTCCATGCTGACAGCAAGGAACCCACTTGGGATTCTCTCTCCCATGCTCTCTGCTGCTTGTGTGCTCTCTCACTCTCTCTCAGAATAAAAAAATCTTTTAAAAGAATTTATGAGCCTTAATCTGCTGTCAGATCTTGGTAATCCATTAGTAATGGCTACCATGCCTGCGGACTGGAAATTAGATGGATGTACCACGCAGCTCAGCGCTCCAGGCCCTTCCCCCCCCCCCCCCCCCTCCCTTAACTCTTCCATCCTTAGCCTTTCCTCCGAGTGCACTGAGCTGGGGGTGGGCGTGCTGCCCCCTGCCCATCTCTGCCTCTGCCCCCCAGGATGTGAGCCTGCACTTCGTGCTGTGGGGCTGCCTGCACGTGTACCAGCGCATGATCGACAAGGCAGAGGACGTGTGCCTGTTTGTGGCCCAACCCGGAGAGCTGGTGGGGCAGCTGGCGGTGCTCACGGGCGAGCCCCTCATCTTCACACTAAGAGCCCAGCGTGACTGTACCTTCCTGAGGATCTCCAAGTCCGACTTCTATGAGTACGGCCGGGCCCCCCAGTGTTGGGGTGGGAGTGGCACTTGGAGGGCCCCCCTTGACCCCTTTGTGCTGGGGCAGAGGTCATCCCTCTGGATGCCCGGTGCCTTTCCCCAGACAGCTTTGAGCCCATCTCCTCCCACCACCAGGCCACCTCCGGCCCTTTCTGCTTCCTAAGGGCGCTCCCTTCCAGCCCCCCTCCCCCAACCCACGCGCCCCCTCCTCTCCCCCTAGGATCATGCGCGCACAGCCCAGTGTGGTGCTGAGTGCCGCGCACACGGTGGCCGCGAGGATGTCGCCCTTCGTGCGCCAGATGGACTTTGCCATCGACTGGACGGCGGTGGAGGCGGGACGCGCTTTGTACAGGTGCAGCTCGGGCCTTGCCGAGGACGCAGCCCCCGCCCCGTCGCAGCCCCCACGCCCCACGTCTGACCCGCTCCCCACCCCAGGCAGGGCGACCGCTCTGACTGCACCTACATCGTGCTCAATGGGCGCCTGCGGAGCGTCATCCAGCGCGGCAGCGGCAAGAAGGAGCTGGTGGGCGAGTATGGCCGCGGCGATCTCATTGGCGTGGTGAGCGCCCGCCCACCGCTCTCTGAACTCTGGAAGGTTCCTCTCCACTGCTCCCAGCAAACACCCCGTCCTATGGGACGGTGATGGCGGCTCCCTTCCGTGGGCGGGAGGAGGGGGCGACTCCTTGGGGGATGGACTCGCCCGGA